>NW_020455899.1:2346822-2415806 GCF_003342845.1 Nothoprocta perdicaria | reverse complement strand
TCTTCCCTGTGAGGGTGCCCGAGCCCTGGCACAGGCTACCCAGGGAGGCTGTGGAGTCTCCTTCTCTGGAGATCTTCCCAACCCGCCTGGATGCCGCCCTATGCCCCGTGCTCCGGATTTCCCTGCTGGAGCAGGGGGTTGGACTGGGTGATCTCTAGAGGTCCCTTCCAACCTCAACCATCCTGTGATCCACAAACGCAGAAAGAACCTCCATATGATTTCTATATATGAAAATGAAATACTTTTGGAAACCTCCCTTTTCTTGCACACGTGTGTGTGTGTGTGTGTGTGTGTGTGTGTGTGTGTGTGTGTGTGCGTGTGTAACACCAGTCCCTCCAATCCCACACTGACCTCAGGATGGCAGAAATGGGGACACAGGTTGGAGGACCCTGGTCCTGCTGGTGGTGAGGAGCAACTCGTCCTCCAGCCCGACAGGCACCAGGGCCACCCGCAGGCCTGACAAGCACATCCCTCCATGAGCTCCATGCCCTTCTCTTCAGTGGAGCCTTCCAGCGGGGGAGTGGCAGCCACGACGACGGCAGCCATTTCCCGCCCCCTAGCCCAGCCTCAAGTAGGTTAAAGATGACGTTGTCTGAAACCGCCATCACGGTTACGAAAATGTGCGAGGGCAGGGGCGAGAGGCCGCCGGCGGGGACGGCCCCTGTCCCTGCTGTCCCTGTGCCCCAACGAGGGGCTGCTGTGCAGCTGTGCTTCCTTGTGCCGCCCTGCTTCCCCAGGGCCTGCGGGAAGGGCCGCAGCCAGCCTCGGCATCCTGGGGGTATTCCTGCAGCTCCGACCTGGCAGTGGAGCGGAGACGGAGTGGGGAGGAGGGGATGGGAGCGGAAGGGCAGGGGCTGCAGCAATGGGATGCTGCTGCCTGACCGGCCATGCCACTGGGGCTCCTACAAACACGTCCTCCACCCTGGAAAACAGAGTTTTCCCTGGGGACCATTCCTTGTGGGTGCAGTCGATGAGGGAAGCAGTGGGGTGAAATTGTGTCACTCGCACCTGGCCACCACGGACCTGCTGCCGTTTGCAAAAGGTTTCTCGTGCAGCCACAGCTGCTGAGGTTCAAGGGACCAAGGACTTGTGCAAGTTCACCAGCAGACACAGACCCGGAGCCCAGATCTCCGTCGCTGCCTGCTCAGGGCTCTTCCCAAGGTGGAGAGCACCATAGGGGCATTGAACATGTACCTAAAAACAAGTGAAGTATTTGCTTCCCCACTCTGCAGTCTGGAGCTCCATCAGTGCTTTCAGCTCCTCCATGTTCACGTTTCCTGGTGTGCCCATGAAGTCCACAGGAGAATATCTGTTTTCACGCCTGTCAGTGATGAAGTTGCTYCATGCGTTTATGATGCCCATGTGGTGTAGATGGAGTGGAAAGATGCCAAGCAAAAATGGCTGTTCTCCCTAATCTCCCTCTGTACTTGCTCTGGCAGCCATCTCAGGAAAGGTCCTCGTGTTTAGGGTAATAAAGAGACCATTCAAAGAACTGCTGAAGGGCTTAGGGAGCCTGGAGGATCAAACTCCAGGCATGAAGTTAGGTAACAGCCTGTYGTATGAGCATGGCCAGTGCTTTGAGGGGGCTGATAACACTGTAACTAACCAAATACTAACCAAATGATGACATAAACTTGCCCCAGGAAACAGGAAAAATAACTGTGTGGGTTGATTCAAATTACTTGTCCTGAGGGAATTTCAGGAATTCTTATTAAATAATTAGGGACATGTGAATTTAATTTCTTTTTTTTTTTCTTTTTTTTTCCCTCTGGTGCCATGAGGACTCTGGGAAAGCAGCTTTTATTTTTAGAGAATATCAGTCCTCTTGTTCCTAAACAAACTTTTTCAGATTTTCCAGGGTCATAGGTCATTTGCATCCTCCTGCATTACTTCCTATTAGAGCAAGAAGAAAGGGTGAGAGGCAGTAGGAGCGGGAACATGGAGAAGGTCCCTGAATCCATAGCCTTTCCAAAGTCTTTTTGAAAGGAAAAACAGAGAATTCAACAATGAGGAGAAGCCTCCACTGCATAAACTAATTGAACTGAGAGGGGGGATATGGGCACAGATCAAAAAGGGGCAATCATGATGGAACAAATGTGTTCTGCTGATGACAGTGAAGAGATGCTGGGTGCCTCCCGGTGCCCCCGGCTGCAGTATGGGCTGAGTTTTCACCAAAGGGGTGACACTAAATGCATTTGGCTCCGACAGGACAGCGGCACTACACCCACTGCCCCCGATACTGGGCACCGGCTGAAAAAGGAACAGCCGGCTTGTGTGCGCTGTCCCACAACATCAAAAGAGCAGAGCTACTTTAACTAAACCATTTTGGGGGCCAGGGGAGGCTTTTTCTCCACGGGGGGAAAGAAACCATTGAACGCTGCTGCTGCTTTGCATTTTCCTGCGAGCGCRGGGGCTCCGCACAGCCCCTTTTGATGTGAACCTGGCAGAAGTTGCGGSGACGGAGTTTCCCACAGACCAGCAAGGGCCGGGGCCGCGCGCAGCACACAGCACATTTACATGCAGCAGCCGTAGCGGCGTGCCGAAGGCAGCTCCCCTCTGCTTTGTGCCTGCACACCACACCTCGCAGGGAGGGATTTCCATTTCCCCGGGCACATCTGCATGTTCTGCATCCTGGCATGTTCCGGGACGTGCCCACGCGTCCTGGAGGATGCCACGCAGGCGGCCCACACCTCTGTCCGATCTGAAATCAGGCCTTGGAAATGCTGTGTAAACTGCAGAAGGAACAGTGCAGTAAATGTATAGGGGTGCCGAGGCTACGGGGCTGGCTCCATGGGAAGTGGGTGAYAATCCTCCCCCATGGCAGAGGTGGGAAGATGAACCTCAGCACTGCTCCCGAGGCACTGGCTCTATATGGACCTTGATGCATCCCCTGGATAGGGGGAGAGATCCTATCGCAAATTACTGAAAATCCCCTTTTTTTTTTTTTTAACTCTGTGGGTTTCCACAGATGATGTGCTTGCGGTACAGCACTGAACGAGCAGACTTTAGATAAAACTGCAGAAAAAAATGCAGCAGAAAAAATAGAAACTGCAAATCTTGCTTCATTCTGTACTAAAAGACAAAGGCTAAGCTTTTTGTTTGTTTGTCTGTTTGTTTTTTTGAGGTCTAGCATTCTTGCAGCCTGGCTCTTCGGTTTGGCCATGAGGGCTACACATTTACTCACCAGCAAGGCGAGCWGTGAGTCGTTGGTGACTGCAGGGGTCTGGGAGCTGGGCTCTTACATAAGCTACCTTGTCCCACAAGACTTGTCACAAATCCCGAGAGCTTCCACCCGCTTTGGGATGAGAGAACAGTTTGTGAGCTGCCCCAGTTTTCTCTTGCATCTTGATCTCCAGTGAGACTTGCTGAATAATTTTTTAATTGCTAAGCATTTGTTTTTGCCAGCAGACTCATGAAAAGCCACTTTATGACTCTTAGGCAATTCATATCTGGATGCTGTGGTTTGCCATCTCAGTTAAGCACAGCTTTCTTTTTAATTTTTTTTCTTATTTATTTATTTTTTAGTGGCCTAGGGATTTCTTTTCTATTTAATGGAAAGCCTTAGCTGAAGAGAAGAAATCTTTTCAAATGCGAGAATTACCCTGAAGGAGCTTCCACCTGTGTGCATGGAAAGCAGGTTCCCACAAAAGAATTTTCCTTTCACARGGCAGTGCTAAACGAATCATTTCCTTGTGTTTTAGGGACATTACAGGGCTCTAATCCGAGGGCAGAGCCACCCTCGTAGGCGCCTTGCGGGCAATGGAAGGAGAGAGTCACTGCCCTGTTCGGTGCTGGGCTGTCACCTTTACTCCTTCCCAAGATAAAGCAAAGACAGACAACAGAGCAAACAAAGCTAATGGGATAAGGCAAATTTGGGGCTGATTAGACATGGTCAAGGAAGGAGTCAAAGCCCCATGGATAATTCACGATGAAACAGCTGCAGGCTTCTCTTTCGAGGCAGAAATAGAGCTCAGCAAAATGTCTTCAACCCAGATAATTCTTGGCTTTGAAAACTTATGTTATCACTGTTAGGAGTAGTTTGCAGTTTTGTGCTGAACTGGTCAAACTGCTGGAGATTAAAGAGTGATAATACCCCCTCAATCCCTTTTTTTTTTTTTTTTTTTTCCCAAACCAATGCACTTCTTTTAAAATTTTGCATTTTGGAGCCTCCCTTCAGCTTTATTTTAAAAATGTAGAAAAAAACACCACCCATCTCAGATAAAACAAATTTCAATATTGATCCTGTTTTTAAAGGGAGGACTTGTTGACCTTTCAGCTGTATTTTGTTTGTTTGTTTTTTTGTTTCACTGACAGGCTCCCGCATATGACAGCTTTCCATTCAAATATCCCGTGTAAATCCAAGAAGACAGATTCAGCTGCTCTGCACGCCGTGCAGGTGCCAGTCTCAGAGGTGCTAAGCAGCTATAAACTCGGCTCAGATGGTGGGGGACGACATAAACAACTCCTTTGCATTGCRGGGACAGTTCTGTGGCAACAAGAAACAGCCTCGGTGGTAACACACGTTTGTATTTCTTGGTCTGTGATTTTGGGATGTCAAGGGGACTGCACTTGTGCTCATGCAGAAAAACCCCATATTGCAAACACGATTAATCAAATGTTCTTCCCCCAGGTATCTGTGGGTTGCCACAGGCAAGACGTGTTGGGGATAAAGCTCTTAGACTCACTTAAACTGCCAGGTCTTTGCCTCCAGGTGTGTGATTCACAGACTGAGTAAAGTGCTTCGGTGCCAATTCCTCTGTTGCTCTCTTGTTTTTACTTATCATTAAAAAAAAAAAAAAATCATATTTTTAAAATTACCTTTTTCCGCAAATAAATCCTTTTCATCTCCAGGAAAAAAAGAAAAGTTTCCAAGTCTTTGTAATAAAAGCACAATTCCAAAAACCTTGAAATTGTATCTGGAAATAGGAGCACATTAAAAGCGTATCCCTTTTTTATAATTTGAAGGTTGCTCCATCTGGAAGGACATTTTCCTCTGGAATAACAGATGAGATACTGCAATCTGATACTACTATGTTGGCAATAGTAAGTAGTGGAGTCTTAGTTTTCCTGACATTAATAATAATAATAATAATAATAATAATAATAATAATAATAATAATAATAATAATAATAATAATAAACCCTTATAATAGCCCCTTTGCAGGTCGAGTGACCCTTGTTCTGTAATGAAGGTTTTGCATGTGCAGAAGCAAAACCTGGTACTTCCTCAAAGAGGAAAATCACGGTGCATCCTGACATGATTTGCAAAGGAAGTGGCCAGTTCCAGCACAGCCTTTCAGCAGATTTTGGGTCTTGTTAAAACACRGGACTGGGAGCAGTGATTGACTTGAGCAGGAGACAGTATTAGTTTCCTCCCCGGGGCCAGCTGAAATATGTCAGAATGTGTAAGTGTGGTTAGTTAGTCCTGCTCAGAGAGAAATCCCCTTCCTTAGGCTTTTTACCATGGYTGGGCCCTGGCACCGGCAGCAAGTCTTGCAGCAAAGACATATTTATTACCTTAGCAGCTGTCATCTGATGATCAAAGCATACATTGCAAAGGAGACACTTCCAAACTCCTGCAGGCTGGGTCACCTTAGGCACCGGGGAAAGGGAACATGCCAGCAGTTCAGAGGAGAGGCATTCTTGCATCCCCAAGCTGCAAGTAGGATTTTCATGGATAAAACGCCTTGGAATCCCTGTGCCAGTACTGGTGGCTCCAGTATGGGATGACTGGAGGCAGGTATTCCTTCTGGTAGCATCTGACCCAGCATTGATTCAGAGCACCGAAGGTTAAGGCACCTATTTTCATGAAAAGTGGTACAGAGAGAGAGGGGGAAAAAGAATAAAAGGATTCCAACCCCTTCAGTAACCCCAAAGTCCCATCAACTCTGCCGAAACACAACAGATTCATGCAGAATATTGCTGCGTCCTCAGCTAAATGGTAATTGCAGAATCCTCGTAGCATGAAGGAGGCCTCCCGTCCACCTGTCCTAATTTTAAGCAGAATCAGTTCACYAGATTCTCATGTTTTGACTGCACAAGCTGGAAAGTGTCTTGTTGCATTACAGAACATTTAGGATACAGTCCAAACAGGAGATTGTGTTGCCATACACAATACCACCTTTCTTAGTGAAGTTCAAAATCCTGCTGGAGGGAAAAAAAAACTGTGAAAAATGTAAATTCCGGTTGTTAATTTCTCTTTCTGACCAGTTCTCTTTCTTTATGCTCCTCGTTACTCTCACTCTTCTATCCAACTTAACCAACACACCAGCAAACTGTAGAGTTGAGGCAGTTGCAGCAAACGCTGTTCCACTCATAAGGGCTCATGTGACAAGTCCCTCCTTTCACCTCTCCTGATTCAACTCTGTGTCATGCAAACACCATCATTTTTCCATATCTTCTCCTTGTGTTGACTATCTGTCCGTCCTGCTCTCAGCTGACTGCAGGGCCGTCTCTCTCACCCCACTGAAATCAAACATGAACCTCAAGGTCCTTGCACTTGGGTAAATCATCTATTAACGTCCACTCCAATAAACTAGTGCCTAGCAAACCAGGAGGAGAATCAGGCCTATTCCCCTCTAGCCTCAAACTTGCTTCAACCCATGTCTGATATTTTGTTCCAGGACCTTACACCATCCTTTCCCTCTCCCTACAGCCACACGAACCCACCAGAAAATTTGCTTCTTCCCCAAGGATAGAGAAGGGCAATCTCAGTCCCTTGGGAGTCCAGTCATAATCTTTTCAAAAGTTAAAGACCTTTCCTGTCTGACACAATCCCCTGGAGAGAGCACAGAGCTGAAACTGTGCGAAATGAGCTTGCTGTGCAACCACCCCAGCCAGGCGATTGCTAAATGCAACTCACCATCCACAGCAGATGCCTGCAACCTGCAAATCCTGTCATTTTGCAGGGAAAACGGGGGGTTAGAGAAGCAGCAGCTTTGCGGACTGCCTTTCRGTGCAGCCTTGCTGTGCACGCTGAGATGTGCAAGCAACAGCCCCCAGGAAAAGAGTTCCTTGAGTGCAGCTGCAGCACGTCCTCACCGCCTCCTCGTTCCCTGCATGCATTTGTGTGCTTTGGCTGTCTCCGGTGCACGTGTCTATSTCCCCATGCGAAAACAGGGAACAGAGTGCAATGCTGGAGGCTAATTTGATTAGCTGGTCCCTTCCCGGTGCAAGCAGGGCTCCAACGTGCTCTAGATCCTGGTGCAGGAAGGGCCAGCACCGCGGAGCATCTCCGTGCCCCTKGGCGGGAAGCACAGCACACGTGTAGGCAATAAGGACGGGTTTGGCTGCCTGTGGGGARGTGTGCTGAGCAGGGAGCAAGAAAGGAGAGGCCAGGAGGCACCTCCTGCACAACGTGCCCCTCATCCCGATGCAGGAGGAGCCTTCACCACCCTCGAGCCCTGCAGAGCACCACGGCCAGCGGCCACGCGGTCCTGACACCTCACATGCTCGGCCCTGCAACCCCCCGGGAGTCCCCTGGAGCAGCTCCCTGGCACAAAGACAGCGCTTTCTATATCCATCCACGTACCCAAGGCTCTAACACCAACTTTTGGTTCTTACTTGGAACTCACTTGGATGACAGGGAGCAGTGGACAGAGAAGAAAAGAGCAGAGCTCCAGGGCCTGATCCCACTGTATGCTCTGTGTGTGGGGATGTGAGCAGAGAGGTCTCAGCCAGGGCCAGGGCACTGCAAGGCTTCTTAGAGGATCTGAACACTTGATACCCACCGGTTTCTAAACTGGGCACCTAAATCCATTAACCATTTTGGAAGAACTCAGGCCAAGMAGACAGTATCACAAGCACAAGGTAACAAGCCATTCCTCTCGCTGCAGGAGGAACACTGGAGTTCCTTTATGTTCCAAATTGGGTCCTCAGACACGAGAGTTAAAAATACTCATGGCTCTGGAAGATTCATTACTGGTTCTCTGTGCCCTTGGCAAAGAGCCCAAGGACATTTCTGGTACATCAGGTGAGGAAGGGGGAAATACTAAAAAAGGGAAAAAGAATTTGCAGCTTAAGCACACACATATCTCCAGATGGAAAAGATAAGGTGAAAGCTTCTTGGGGGCTACTCACAAGACAGAGAAAGTTAAAGATAAGGAAGTTGAGGTTATTTCCATAAGACTGTGTCACAGTCTGGAGCATAAGAGAAGGAACAAAAATCTCCATGCAGAAGAAAACCACAGTGCTACTGAGTTATCCAAGCTCTTTGGAAAAATCAAGAACAGCATGAATTGGTTAATTATGCAATAGGACATAAACTTCAACCATTCATCCCTAGTGTATAGTTAGGAAAAAGACATCATTACGCAAATTATGAAACACATTGCTAGTCTTGAGCTATTTTAAATTTTCTTCATTATTTACTGAAATTAAATGCAAGCTCAGAAGTTCAGAAATCATTTCTTAATTGTGCTTTTGCCTCGGGAAAGGTCACTTGCCGTGGGAGGGTTTATTCCAATGGGAAGCACTAGTATCTTTTAACCTGTAGTCTCATCTRCCAGCTTCCCACTGTTACCAAAGTGATCATAGACAGCTTATTACGCCAGAAATAAAACACAGTTTAAGTACTGATGCAAGCAATCTTTGTTCACACTGTCTGTTCAGACATCCGCCCAATATCAAGAGTGTAAAACTATCCGGGGCAATTTTGTCTCACACCTTTTCTCAGATGCATCCCCTGCGGGCCTCGGGTGCCGGCACCCCAGGTCTGCAAGCAGAAGCAGACCTGGTCTGTGAGTCAGTGCTGCTCCAAGGAAAGCCCATAAAGAGACTGTGGCTTCCCAGATACGAAACATGATTGTATAAGCCTAAAAAGGTGCTATAAAAATTACACAACACAACCCTTTGAGGGAGAATGGAAGGCATGGGGGAAATCTCAGTTTGGGAATTTCATACAGAAGGTGGTCCATCACTCAAAACTCCTTGGCGCTGGAGTCAGCTGGGGCCTCTCATGGAGAAAAGATCTTGTCATGGTTTTTCCCACTCTGGKTTCACAGACATCCTCAGAACAGCCTAGGTGTTCAGTTCTGCCTCARTTTCCTCTCATGGGACTCTCAGCTGTCAAACCCTGCAGGACATACGTTGAAAAAGGTCCACGCACAGTACTACAGAGCTGCACATCTCAGCTGATTGGTTTCTCCAGATGAGGAGCAACCTCAGTGGAGAGTGCCTCTTTCCCAAAGCTCACACCTCCTTGCCAAGCCCCCATCAATGGCTAGTCCTTCCCAACATCTGATGTGGTCTTTGAAGTTCTCACTACTAAGCTGAAGAAGCCCTGAGACCCAACTCAAACCTACCTGAGGTACATTTTAGTAAAAATGTGGGTGTCTGGTAGATCTATCCCTACCCAGTCAACACGGGTCTTCCCGCAAGCTGGGAATGTTTTTCCATAAGTGCTTGGGATGTGCCTAGAAAGCAGAGGCTGGTGTCAGACGGCGCCTCCGTGTTCCAGCCCAGCACAAGCGGGAGCATCCGGCACACCTTGGATTGACGCCTCTACGTCACGGGGTATAAATAGCAAGAGGGAGCTCTGGGACTCATTGAGGAGACCTGGAAGGGAGCGCTCTGCCACTTTGTCTGTGGCATGTCCAGACCGGTTTGTTATTCTGTCTCCCCATTAATGATCAGATATCCGTTRGCTGCTACTCCCATTGTCACAGCGTCTCAGGGACGCGTGCTCTGTTAGAACAATTGGCCATTTTCCGACCTCTTGTCCTCCTGAGCTGCTCATTGTTTAGTTTTTTAGTTCCAAGCACAGTCCTAAGGCACTGTATATCCTGGGCATTTTGTCCCCATTCCTGACTTTGCATGCCGTGTAGACTTCTAAAAACCAATAATAAGCCTGGAGCTTGCTCGCACACCTTCTTTCCTTCATGGCAGGAAGGATGCCCAGGCCAGAAGGAGATGCCAGCACGCCTCCCTAGCACTGTTATCCTTCAGGGACTTTGTCTTGCCACTTCCTTCTGCACATTTCTCAGCAAGTAGCTGGCTCCCAGAATGTTAGTGACAGAATCATCTCCCAGAAGCTTCTGGACAGGTTGCTGGTTTTGGTACTAGCTCCTACGTTTCATTTGTCCTGAGTAGCAGGAAAGACAAAACAACACCAAGCATTTTTATGAAGTTATTTTTACATTATTCAGAAGGGATCCTTCTTTGAAGTAGAGCCACACAGGYATGTATGATTTGACTAAACAATGAGTCATGTTAGCTTTCTTTGCCGCTGCCCTCCTTCCCACAATGGAGCACACACAACCCGCGGGGCCTTTGCAGCAGATCCAGACACATCCCTCGGAGCTGCCCACCTGGGAGGCAGCCGCGGGACTGGGACCCCCACGGTCACCACGCAGGCACCTCGGCCACCCGTTCCCAACTCCTGGTTTCCATGGCAATGCYACTGCTTGTACCCCAGCAGGCCACTTTAGGGCTAATTCCGTCCAAACGAGCAGTRTCACGGTGGTGGTGACGCGCCCCGCAAGGATGAAAGCTCTGTTGGGACAGGGCCACGAGCTTGTTGGGACAGGATCATGAACATGGAGCAGGGCCACGGCAGGGCCCAAGGAGGGAGCGCTGTGTCTTGGGGTCCCCTGCCAAGGCTCTGCTCCCCGGGGCATCTCCCGCGTGAAGGAACAGCCCAGCCTGGGTCAGTCTGACCCGGGACATTCCCATCCCAGGCCATTTTGGCCACAGGTGAATGAAAGGGATTTCTTACAGGGAAAAAGAAAGAAAAAAAAAAAAAAAAGATGTCTCTGCGTTTTTTCTTTTTTTTTTTCTTTTATGAAACAATTGCTTCACTGAAGCACAGACCACGTTTCACTTGGCTGTCAGCTCCTTGGTTGCACAAGAGAAACGGAGACGCATTATTTTCCTTTGTCAAGACAAACAACATGTACATTCACTGGTATATTTTAAACAGCAGCTTTTCTACCACGGCAGCCCTTCCCGCTCTCCATTCCCTGCCCTGTGCAAGTCTGCTCTGCCTTGGATGCTCTGTGCATGGTAAAGAGTAAGCTGGTGATGAGCTGAGTTGTAGCCCAAGCTGCAGGTCCCCCTAAGTTCCTCCAGTGGTAGGGTACAATGCTGCTCTTCCATTGACGTAGGAATATGCCGTAAATACTCCGGTGTGTTACACAGAGGCCAGCTACTGAGGCAACATCTTGCAGCCATGAACCTTGTGGTCCCACAGGTCCTGTACTACATCTGTGCACTTTGGGCAGAGGGCTTGAACACCCTGGGGTGCCTAAAATGGTGTTGCATAAATTTGTTTAGGAACCTGAATCACACACATTTTTTTTTTCCATAAAAGATTGCAACCTAAAATGGTAAAGCCACTACGTGAGGATACGCTCTGACCCCACACATGAGAACGTCCCACGGTTTGCCATACGTCATTTTCTAAGAAGAATAGAACTCGAGTGCTTTGCAGAAATTTAAAAATAAGTCATGAAAGCGTATTCTAAGTAGACTCCATAGAATTAATATACAATGGAATCGAAAGTCTTTTAATTCATAGTGAGCATTGTCTGATGCTAATTATATTCTTCAYTCAGTGGCTTTCAGCCTGGGACAAAGTAATATTGTGATACAAACTAAAAGGTATTTAACAATGGTCMTCTGATGAGGAAATGTGTTCTCCAGCCCTTGCTCTTGCTTCAGGAGCTGATTCCAGGGCAGACATCTTCGGTTGTGGTCAGTGAGTTGAGGGGCAAGAGAGAACGTGGGTCTTTGCATGTTCACTAGGATGGGGTCTAGAGTCACTCTCTGTGTCCTAAAGTCTTGCTGATGGGGCCACCAGCCCATTGCTCAGGTTTCTGCAGCAGAAGAGCTCAACTCTCAGTCCTTCAAAGCGTAAAGTGGCCTCTCTTTGCCATAGATCAAAGATCCTAGCTGTACAGGAGACAGTATGCGAGCCCGGGTCCCTTGGGGCAACTTTGGCTCCTGAAAGAGAGATACAATTTCACAAACCTTTCCTAAGAAGATTGAGACAGCACAAGATGCAAGAGGGAGATCACAGTAAATCTAAGGGTAGACTGCCTTGCCCTGCCATGGCCATCTTAACACAGACAGACAGACATAGCAGGACAAAACAGCAGGCTCGGACCTCTCTTAAAACCTTCCCATACTCCACCATCATTTCAACATGGCTTGAAACTAGTTCCTCTCCAGSTAGGTCTTCATCCTTCTCCTGCAGACTGTCCTTTGCGTGGTCCCCTCGGAGGGAGCAGGTAAATCGCTCTCTTCACCATGCTCAAGACAGGCTGTGTATGGCAAGGTTCAGATGTTGCAAGGGGACACCTTGCTCTGTTGATATTGGATGTGTTTGTGCAGAGATAATTGGCTGAGAAGATTTGCTGCCACTTTCCAGAGTCAGGAAGAGTGACGTGACTGTTAGCCCCTGTTTCAGACAGTTGTGCAGGGTGATATTGGGCAAGTCACTTAATACATCCTGTCCATTCCAGTTCCCTGTGGATGAGAGGAGGAAACATCTCCCCATGCCTCCTGGTACAGTGCAGAATGCTGTGGAAATCCTGCAGGAGACCCTCAGCAGCCTGTATTTTTCATCTGGGATCATGATTGTCTCCAAGCCTTCCTGCCTGGATGCAGGACAAGATTTGGGGGTTTCACCACTCACCGCCTTTCAGCTGAGAGCAGCCTTTGTGCTGCTTGCCTTTCTCCTCATACACCCCTCCTCTCCCAGTAGCCCTTTCTGATGGCACCACAGCCACCCCCAGCTTGCCAAGTTCCTTTTCCTGGAGTGCTGAGTCTAAGCAAAGATTTATGTCCAGTGCCAAAACCAAGAAATTTCAACACCCACTTGGAATACTTTCCTTTTTTTTCATTTTTTTTTTTTTTTTTTTTAATTATTATGATACAGAGATGTCACCCCATGAGCTTTATTCCCAGGACAGGAAATGGCTGTTCATTGGGAAGAGCGCCATGGACCAACAACATGACTGCAACCCTCCTTTGCACCTGGGACAAGACGGAGCTGCAGCTGCCCRTGGCCCAGGCCCACTGAGCAGATCRCATTAGCTGGGGCTAAGGCTCTCTATAAACATCGAGGGCCGTGCAATCTAGTCCTTTGGTTTCACGGGCAACCACACCACGCAGCCCTGCTGATAAATTGGTCAGGTTACAGCATAACGCTACCGAGCTTTCTGAGAAGAAGTGTTTAAAGAGCTTAGTTCCTCCGGTGGTTAGAAAGCCTCTAATTTCCAGCCTAAATTTAGACGCTGGGTTTGGAAGCTGCTGGGGAAGAGGGCMAGCTTTTCCCTTGCCGCAAGGTCCCCTTGGAAGGCAAGGCCATATGTCTCGCTGAGCCTTCAAGCATTTAGGAGAGCGAGCAATGCCACCTACTGGCATCGAAATGGAAGATTAACTGACTGAGCAGGTTGGTGCAATGGAAACACCGCGAAGGCGGAGGCTGTCGCTGTTCTTTAGAGGCTCTTCAGTAGCTTCAGCTGAGATGAGATGTAGGCAGACAGGAGCTTGGCTGCTCACCGGTGTTACCAGGTCGAGCTCTGTATTTAACAGCTGGTGCCTTAACTTTCACCATGCAGCACTGAGTAGCGATCAAAGCAGTACCCAGAGCCCATGCTGACATGCGCCCTCCACGTCAGGGTGACCCTACTGGGGTCTCCTCCTGGGTCTCCCCAGTAGGAGAACGTGCAGCCAGTAAGAGGTACCACACCACAGCCCACTGAGATTTGTGCCCGAGTGCAGATTGGGTACAGGAAAAGCCTCTGAGCAAGGCAAGAGCCTCAGGATGCTCAGAATGCCAAGGAATTCTCGTCAGGAAGAGAAGTCCTACCTGGAAACGTGAGGCTGGCTGTGCTGGTGGAGGGGCACCCGCACAGCTCCGCTCTCATTAACTAATGGGTGCAGAAACATCTGCAGATCATAGGCTTACTTCCATGAAAGGAAATGGCAAAAAAAAAAAGGATTTTTTTTTGGAAAAGCGTTTTTCCAGCCCGCTCCTCATAAGAGGAATCAACACCCGCCTGGGCTCCCAAGTCTTTGAGCTGCGGAGCAGAAATGATCCCGACACTAGAACCCTTAAGAGGAGCAGAAAAGTACAGGCAGTCCCTGGTGGCTGCAAAACAGGCTAAAATAAGTGAGGTCGCAGCGGTGTGCATGGCGGAGCGTCTTCAAACTGTGCTATCACCGCAGTTTAATGGGCTGAGCACTCAATTAGATGCGTGCAGCTAGCTTGCTGCTGATGAATTAATTCCCTGTCCAACTCTCACTAATATTTTGTGATACCAGACCCTGAGCAGGTTAATAAATTAGGAGGGATTAAAGCTAATTGTTGTTTAAATGGCTGAGATTAAACACATCTCATAGATGCATTCACCCTCTCTCGCTTGCCACCTGTTCCCGGAATAATTAGCTGCAAAGGAGAAARGCAATAACAAATAAAGAAGCAAACCCATAAAACCTGAAAGAGCACAAGTCACAGCTTTGCTCGCAGCATTATTGTATTACTGTTAAATTTCATACTAGCCTCAGTTCAGAAAGCATTTAAGCAGCAAGTTTATACAGTTTTAGCTTTGTCCGGGGATAAAACTGCCCTGAAGCCAAGGGGGCTGAAATCATTTGAAATCTCTGCAGCTGAAAAATGGTAGTTAAATGTTTTCTGCAAGAGAGGAAGAGGATTTATGAGGCGGTTTGGAGGAGACTGGCTCGTTTCTCCTCTTTTCATATATTTCTTGTATAATACGAGAACGCGGGGCACAACATAATGGGATGAGTATCTTGTCGCGCTGTTGTTTTCACGCCGCCTCGGGTGCCGCGGTGGTGCAAGCTGGACTGCGAATGCTCAGTGAGATGTGGAGGTGCTGCTTCATTTCAGGTCTGCTCAATCCCTTGCAGGAGGCAGGCCAGGCAGCTGGCTAGGGCAGCGTCTTAAATCACTCATGCTAAATCCGTGTCCTGCGGAGATCATGGGATAGCAGGGTGATTGCATATTTCCATGATGAGAGCTAGGCTTGTACAGTAGGAAGATCTTCCAGCCATGACCTCTGTGGGCAGCAGAGACAGCATCGTGCCTGAGAAAGAGCCAAACGCTCTCCAGTGACGCAGAGGGAAGAGGAGCAGAAAATCCCACATTTTCACCACCCACATGACTGCCCAGCAAGGCTATCACTCACCTGAGCTACAGCAGAGCCCCCCATCAGGTCACCTACCACGCGCTGGGGTGATTTATGTGCTCCGGATTCATCCCAGGACAAGGAATAAATCACATCTGCATTTAGCCATATGCAGGAGATATTTTTACACCACCTGCTGTACTAAAACATTGTGTGGTCAGCAAAGCCGTGCTGTGGTCTAGTTTGAGTACAAAGTCTTTTAAAAAATTTCCCCTCCTCAGAGTCCTGGAGAACCTGGAACACTCCCCAGATATTCCATATATTACCTCTGCACAGTTATCATACCCAACAGCTTATTGCTTTCTGTCCATCAGGGAGGCTTTCCAATATATCACTCTTTGGGGCAGGTATTTATAGGTATGTTGACACACCATCATGCTGAGAACAGCATCTACAGTCATCTTCTTTAATCTCACATCGTTTATGAGCTCGTTATTGACTGGGCAACACCTGCTTAATGCCAGGAGGGAGACAGGATTAATTGACAGCTATCAAGGGTACATGGCCCACGTCGGGACAGCAAATCATGTTCTTGTCCATTCCCCATGCAGAGATCTCCCAGACGCAGCTGGCAAGCTAACTCCAACCTGTCACATGTGCCAGCAGTGTGCAGCAAGGCTAAGAGCAGCCCGGACCATTGCAGACAGCTTGCTGAGCTCGCTGTCCTCTCTGGACATCTCCTGTTTGTTCCACCTGCCTCACTGTACCTGACATCAGGACAATCAGGTGGGATTTTTGATATTGGCAGGGGCCTCTAGGCTCTGTTGTTACACTGGTAATAAATGATAACACAGAGCCACTCATGTGGCCATTACAAACAGTCAACTGTTAGCTCCTACTGATTGCTTCACCACCGTGCATTTCTGATGACTCTCAGGTGCTGGAAGTGGCAGCAGAAATTACATCACCTCGTATTTTCTCAGCCCATGACAAAAAGGAGCCCAGGGTAAGCCAAGTAGGGCATCCAACCTCAGAAAATTCATTCAAGAAGCACAGTAGAGTTAAGAAAAATACTTGTTCTGGCTGCCAACACCAGCTGTGCCTCTGCAAAGTCTCTGCAGAGAGGTGAGGAGCAAGATGCTCTCTGCACCCAGCACGAAGGAGAGCAATGCTATAATGTTGCACATAAGCGTGCAATGCTGCTGTAATAGCCCTTGAAATGCTTGTGAGTAGGGTCAGTGAGAAAATTAGAGTGGGCATTTGGTGGAAGGATCAGAGCAGACACCTGGATTGCAGAGCTCAGTGTGCTTAGCCCTTCAAGGAGCAGACAGTGAGGCCATGAGTGCAGCAAGCATTTCCCTGGGGGAGAAAACGCTGACAGCTGCAATGGGAACTGAGGGGTGGAAATTGAGGCTAGGCATTCACACTGAGATTAGAAAGATTTAGAAAAGCAAGGTTTTAAGATTAACCATTCGGCTGCAAGTATCAAGGGCAACAACTTCAATTTCTTTTCTGGGAGGGCAAGGCTYGGCTCTGCCAAGCGTTTTGATGTGCGTGCTGTCAGTGACGTGGGGAAGTTTTCAGCTGTGATGGGGAGCTGGGTGATTTCTCCCCTGTCACTGGGCTCTGTGGAAGGTGCATGAGCCAAGGCTGGTGAGTGTCACCACTGCCACCAACCCTCTGTTGGACTGTTTCAGCCCCGTAGAGGAATCTTCAGCTATCCCATGCTACTTCCCTTACAGTAAATTATCATTTCTTCCTTAATTTGTCTCTTTTTTTTTTTTTTTTTTTTTAAACTCCTGGAGCACTAACATTTTAGCCTTGTTTTTCCCTTGTGGGCATTACCATGCTTTCCACGCTCCTGCTCGTGGGCAAGCAAATCTTCATTCCCCGTTCAGCTCCACAGTGCGAGGGAAGGACACCTTCAGCTCATTTACATCTAAGGGAGCATTTGTCAGGGAGGGAAGAGTAAAGGTCTTACTGTGCAAAGTGGCTCCTGTGGCAGCACTAATCAATACGTGTTTGATGGATGGCCTGCCAAGAGTCTTTCAGGCACATCATCCCGGCTGCTAGACTTTCTGCTTGCTCACTGCTTAACAAAATAAATAGAGATGAATCATGGCATTTAACAGAACTCCAACTCCGAACGCGAGCTGTTTATGATGCACAGAGGCTTGCTCCACTTGCTCCATCCCTCCTTCCCTTTGCTCGGGAGCACTGCTAAGTCCCGGCCTTTCTGGAGGAGCTGGCACAAGGCTTGAATGATAACAACCCCACAAAGTGCTGGYGTTTCAACTGCAACCACTGACTCCATGGCTAGCATGGGGGTTTGTTGCTTGCTGCCTGTCTGAAATGGGAGCCAGCCAGGGAGGCAGGAATTGACGTGTAATCCCTATGAAAATGGGGTGTTTCACACACATATGTGCCTTTCTTAAATGCTGTGATGCACAAACATCTCCTTTGCTCCCAAGTTAATCGATCCCCATGTGGAAGTCCTCTGGAGTACACAGCTCCCACCACTAAACTGTCCCCACCTGCATCAAATTCAAATCCATGAGAAGCAACATGTTTTCAGAAGTGCCTAGTTTTCCAGAAACAGTAAACAGGTATTTGACTCTCCAGAAATTCAGTGTTCCTATTCAAGTCACTTCCTTACCTGGTTTTAAAATGGGTAATACTTTTCCCTTAATGTTGTTATACCTGTGACCTCCTGCTCTCTCCTTTGTGCACTGCCAGCAGGAGCAACTTCCAGGCTCCTCTGAGCCCATCTTTACTTTCAGGGTGCAAACTTGGGCTCTGCTGGTTCCTCTTTCTCTCCAGGAAGCTGAGGGGAAGATCAGCACCATCAATGGGACGGACAGGTCAGCGCTCTCGCCTTCCCCATACACATTCCTCACACTTCCCTCCACCTCAGGGTTTGCAATATCCTGCACTTGCCTGGGTACAGAGGGCCAAAACATTCCCGCAATAACCCAGCTCATTCTAGCAACACGTTGTTCACCCTATACCTCCTCTAATCCAAATCAGTCTGCTTTATTTATCCTTCTTTGCTCCAGTTATGTGCCCTGTCGTTGTACCTTGCTGTCAAGAGCAAACCAGCACATCTGGCCTCCGATGAGACCAGGCAACGTTGAGCAGGACRGCTTTAGAGCTGTGCATGGGCAGAGGGAGCAGGTGGCTGGAAAAGCCAGAACACAAACCATCAAGGGTGAAGAAGCCAGAGGTCGTGCCTGATTGCAACACGGGGTTTCTGGTATGTTGTAGATCATGCGGAATCAGGAACAGGTAGGAGTTCCTTATCCTTCAGGATACAGGTGCACAGAGCCAGGGACAGTGGGAAGAGTCAGAAAGGAAACCTGCCTTGGACAGGCTGGCAGCATGCAGGCAGCTCCTTTCCAACAGGGAACAAGTGGGATTTGAGCTGGAAAGCTTTCCTGCTTCTTGCAACCCCATCCCAAAGTTTTTTAATGAAACACATGTTGAAGGCCAGTATGTTGCCCTGGGTGCAAATATCGCACAAACGGTGCAAATATTGTGCACCATGGTGCAAATACCTTGTGACCACATGGTACATTTCTGAGTGTTGGGAGGGTACAAGATGACTGTACATATAGCACGATTTTCAACCGGAAAAGCACTTAAGCAGTTATAAACCAGATCCCACGAAACCTTTCCATCAAGAACCATTCATAGGAACCATGGGGTGCCCTCGTGCAAAAACTTGGACTCGCTGCCTCGAAGCACACGGAGGTGAAGCAGCTTGTCTGCTTTGATGACAGGTTAGCACCAGTGAAAATAACAAAACAGACCCATGCTTTGTGGACTGAGCCACCCTGGCTCTTACACGTCATCAAGCAGATCCTTTCAGCCCTTAACATCTGAGATTAATTCTAGTTTTTACCCCCTCCCAAAGAAAAATCTTACAGTCAATGTATTTATCTATACCAAAACTTGGTAAWTTTGTCAGTTTCCAGTATTTTCTCCCTCTTCTTTAGCTTGGTTGTAATCTGACATACCCGTGCTTAATAAATTTTCTGTTAATTGCATCTTTAAATTATACATAAGGATTTCCAAAAACAATCAAGGAGACCTTGAATATTTTATATGAAAATGAACTGCTCTATGTTTGCTTACCCAGTGAAATTAACAAGGAGTCTTGGCTAATGCTGTATAATTTATGCTGTGCTTAAGCTCAAAAACTGGGTCTGGGGCTTAGATTTAATTCGCTTGCACACACCTGTGGTGATGAAACCCACTGGCACCACGAAGCCAACCTGCAGTCCCAGTCCCAGTATTTCTCTGAAAAGGAGAGTCTATTGCACATAAATGAGCTTGAAAAGGCAAAAATAGTAACAGTAGCAGTGCTGTGACCTTGGGCAAATGACCTCATTTCTCWGCCTGCCTCTTTCTTTCTCATTCCTGATCTCTCTCATCTAACTAACTTGCCTCTTAACCTCTGTGCTCTGCAAACAAGTGCCTATTACCCTGTTAGCATTAATAGCAAAAGGCACATTGCTTAGCACAGCAGTGCTCAGCAGCACAGCGATGGCAGCAGGACTAGCAACCACAAACAAAACGCGTGCAATTCCACTGCTTCCTTCCTAGGGGTGGYTTTGCACTGATGTATTTGCACTGACACAAATATCCAGTCCAGCTGCAGGGGTTCGGCTGGTGCAGAGTTTTCTCCCATCAGAATTCAGATTAAATAAGAGTAAAAATGAAGGTTAAGACCAAAAGGGATGGTTTTCCTGAGAAAGGGCAAGGGTGTCAGAGTACCAGAGGCAGCTAAAATGCAGAGTGACCCATAAGTGACAGAGAGGGAACAGTCACTCGKCATGCAAGGTGGGACCTGCAATGGTCTGTATAAATCCTATCATCTGCTGAGGAAATGTGGAGCAAAATCTGAGCTTCAGCAGGACGAACCTGCATGGACGAGGAAGAAAATGTTTCTTCCTTTTCTCCCTTGCTGTTTTAAAGTCCTTTGTCAGAATTAGACTGCCACGACAACATCCCTCCCCMAAAACACATCAGAAAGTAGGATGTAAGCTGGGAGGTTGTTTTGCTTGTCCCCTCCAAAGCCACTGAGGTGACAGAGGCACCAGAGCAAATTTACAATGGAAGTTTTCCAGAATTTGGCACCCACCCAACGCGCTGAAGCCAAGTCCTTGGCTCTCCCCTGCCTTTGGCACCCAGGTGGCCTCTCCTTAACCCCATGGAGCCTCAGCTGCAGCTTCGGCATCTGACGCTTCCCAAGCCAAGCTCCTCAACGCTCCAGTCAAGGCGGGTGGATGTCTAAACCCCACCCCAGATCCGAGGAATCAGCCTTGGTGAGTCACAGGGAAGAGACTGCTCTTTTGTGATTGATTGCATTTGTGACTCAAAGCCAAGAACACATTCAAGCAAGTCAAACCATCCCCAGGGCTCATAAAACACCACGCCAGGCCTTTTGTGCTTTGACTTGCAGTCACACCTGTCCCTGAAAGCCTCACAGTTCGCAAATCATCAAGATTAATATTTATCCCTACTTAATGTGCATGGTCAAGGCCGGCGCTCYGGAGCGTTTGCCATTTAAACAGCACAGGAGAAGCTGGCACAGACGCTCAGCTCCGGCCTTAATCTGCTCCCAGGGAGGCTGAGACCCCCTGATTGCCAAGCACGGAGAGGGATCCAGGCAATTCCCACGGGAACTCCCACACCGCCATGGCCTGGAGTGAGCCGGGGTGATGGCGTGGGGCTCAGCCCCACACATGGGCCCATTGCAGAGCCCCCAAAGGGCTCCCAGAGCTCGGCAGGGTGGACCTGTCAGTCAGCRCACGCTGAGCTCCCCTTCAAGAGCCATCCCATGAATCACCARCCAAGTGAGAGCCCAGAGGGCTGCGGATACCTCCGGGGACTTGTTTGTGCCAGATCTCTTAGAAGGTTCAAGAGGACATAGATAAGGATGTGAATCAAATGGCTGCGGGGGACGTGTTYGGAATTGGAAGGGGCCCTCGCTGGAATCCGCCTGCCTCGGACCAAGGCCGCCTGCTTCCGAAGCAGGATGCACCAGGAAAGCCCTGCAAGGACTGAGCAGAGAGGGAAGCAAGCGTTCAGTGGACAAGCGAGTTGGTTGCTGGAGAGCAGCGGTGCCCCTGGCAGCCCTGGGATCCATGCGGCTCCTCTTGCACGAGGAGGTGGAAATGCTGCAGGATCTGAGCTGCGGGTTAACTAGAACGTCCCACATTCCCCATCTTCAGTGCTTTCCAGGCAGCTCCTTTTGGCTTCCATCTGGACTGAGCCTCTGCTGATGGAGAGGTGCTGAGGCAGATGGACCAAAACCAAGCCTTTCCTTTCCAACTATTGCCATTCCCACAATATTGCTGTAACTCAGCATTCTGGCTCTCCAGCAACAAGGAAAACAGGACTCCCCAGGGTGCCGGTGTCCCTGCTCCCCATCACCGGTCTGCCCGTTGTCCACACGCACTCCAGTCCTTCTGCAGATCCTCACAATCTGACTGAAGTGGAATCAGCAGAAGAGCTAAACAGAAAGAGAACTATGACTTTTTTTTTTTCTGTTTTGCTGGTTTTTTTCCCATTTTTTTCCCATTTTATTTCCCTTCAGCAACAATTCCCACCTCCAGCTGCCACCCACATGGTGTTGCTGGAGAAACGCAGCGTGGGCYGGGCAGTGGCAGTGGGTTGGGGCCCGCGGGACACAAGCACATCCCAGCCAGGGGCAGCCCCTTCCCGGGAGAAGCTGGAGCTGCTCCGGCATTCCAGAATGCTGGCCATGGCCTTGGCTCYGCTGCGCCGCGCGCCGCATCCCTGCAGCTGCCTGTGTCCGGAGCTCTGGATAGGGAGCACCGAGCACGCTGCAGTCCTCATGCCCTGGGCAGAAAGGTCCCAGATGTTCCCTAAATATACTGGCACCAGTATTCCCACATGACTGCTTTGTATGGGAGCAGTGCTTTGCAAACGGCAGGACAGGGAGCTCTCCCAAAGGGCAGCAGAGAGGTGCTGGGAAACCCTCACAGGGCTGCTGCTTCCCTAATTCCTCAGGATCCAACTGCTTTTTCGGAGTCCCATGTTGTTCATTTGGCTCCCATGCTTTCTATTTGCAGCCCTGCTCAGTTTCTCCTTCTCTCCAAGCCTTCAGATGGTTCCCTGTTGCCTTGAACATGCCACCCTTTGCCACCTTCTTCTCTGCAGTTTTCACCCTAGTGATAYATTCTGCTTTCTTCCAGCAATCTGCACGGTGCACTTCATTTATACTTCAGCACTGCACAGGCAAAGTCCTGCCATGGCTTCCCCACATGGCTTGCTCTCAGAGAGCTCGCAGTGCAAAAGTTTGTCCCTGAGATTTCAGCTTACTTGCTTTCTCAGATGGCCCTTCATGCTGTTATTTTTGCTGTTATGTTGTTATTTTTGCATCCTCAAAACTCATCCTGTTTACTTTGTGGCTTATGGTCACTGGCAAGGCTCCTACACAGGCCAAACTTAAAACAGAACAAAATCTCCGCAAATATCCCTGTCAGTTTTCCCCAAGTCACACACTTGTTATGGCTGAGGGAACCTAACAGGAGGCAGGAGCAGCTCTCCCCAGGTAACTATAATTGTCAGACTAATTTAGACCAAGATGAAGCTGATTTAGGAAATCACAGTGTTTGTTGATCAAGCGTCATATTAATAAAGCAATCAGTTAAATAATCAATAAACTGCCTACTCACCATCATTACTAATCTCCAGTTATATCCTTCCAAATAAACAACCTGCCTCAAGCTGCTGTTTCTCATCAGCCCGTTTTGCTACATCTGAACCTGAGACTGGATTTTCTGCAGTTTACCTTGGAAATCTGAGGCAAATCTCAGTTTTTGCCTGGATACAGGGACCAAAACTTCCCTACAATAATCCAGTTCATTCTGGCAACACATTGTTCACCCTATACATCCTTTAGGCCAAATCAGTCTGCTTTATCCTTCATCCCTCCAGTTACTCCAACCCAGCGCCCTGTTGTTTTGTACCGTGCTGTCAAGAACAGACCCAAAAACAGAGCAAAAGAAAGACCAAAATCATGTAAGCCCCTGATTCACCAAAAAAAAAAAACCACCCTAGTTGTTGCACAGTGGTTGAGACACCCTGCAATGAAACAACTGTGACAATGACCCTGTAGTGGTGGCCAGGCGCTGTGCAATATTTTTAGTATTTTAGTATTTTTCTCCCTGAAACTGGTTCACACACAGTGGATGGCCTCATTTCTTCTGAGCAACCTCTATTTAACGACAAACACAGAAAGACAGAGCTGGAAGATGTGATGACCTGACTTGTGACAACCTGTGTCATCATCATTATAGTTCCCCTTCATAATGTACCAAGCTCTGTCTTAAAAGCCACAGGGTATTTTTGTCCTTCCTTTGCTATTTAGGAGGCCACTGCAGAAAATCACTACTCTGCTGGGTAGGATCTTTCTTCTAACTTCTTCTAACTAGCTTTCTAACCTAGAAAGAGAGATCCATGGAATTTTAGGCTAATTTGTGCTTTCCTTTTGGCTTAAATCACCTGCTCGTGCTCGATGAGCTTTATAAGAGCCAGAAGGATGTGTAGCTTCTGTGGCCTGTGGAGATTTCACCTGCATACACAATCCTGCCCTCTCAGGCTGTCTTGATAATTGTATTCCTTACTTGGAAACRCGAACCGAAAATGGACACTGAAGGGAGAATATAAATGCATCTGCCTTTCACTTTGCGGCTGTTTTGTCATTTCATTCTGGTTTAATGCATCGTGAGCGACGTGACGTGACTGAAGATTCCCAGCACAAAGGGATCGGCAGAAAATGCTCAGCGTTAACTTAGGAAGATAAAATAGGCAAAGATATGGTGAGCAGCGCTGACGGCGACATTTAGACTCAGTTGAAATACTCATCTGGGCTTAGGGAAGGCTCTTAAAACATCTTTTACATAGGTACAACCTGTACTCCCTTTTGTTTGGTCCTCTTATAAAAGAAATACAAATCCAGGACCATGCACACGAACCAGCATTCCCACAGCTTTCAAGCAACCTGGCCAGTTTTGGGTTGCAGTTTGGGCATGGSACTGAACAAAGTCTGGTGTCTCATGGTGTGAGGTGGAAAATAACTTTGACTACCGCAAGTTCTGGAGGGCTTGCTACTCATCTAAAGGTAACGTGCCTCTAAAATGCAAAAAGGATGAAAAAAAAAGAGAATAATCTCAAGAAGTCTCARTAAGAAAGAAGTGCATCTTCGCTCCTACTGCTCCCAATTAGGAACTCCCAAAGGGCTGCAAATCCCGCCGTGTCCCACCTGCCGTGGGCTCGGTACCTTCTCCGTTCCCCTTGCACAGGTGTCCTCCCTCTGKCCCTGTCCTC
Source organism: Nothoprocta perdicaria (assembly GCF_003342845.1). NCBI lineage: Eukaryota > Metazoa > Chordata > Aves > Tinamiformes > Tinamidae > Nothoprocta > Nothoprocta perdicaria. The sequence goes on along the minus strand of NW_020455899.1, from coordinate 2,391,354 downwards.
CCTGCAGCCACGTGGCCACATCCCTTGCAAGGGCAGGCAGCCCCGGCTGGTTGCCTTGGCTCTGGGCAGGGTTTCCCTGCTTCCCAGCCGGCTCCCATCCCATGTACGTCCCATCCATGGGGCCAGCAGCATCCCCACGCAGGGAGCGCTCCCAAACACGCTGACTCACAGCAAGGCTGGGGGCCGGCTCTGCCTCTGCGCAGCCTTGCTCATCACTGCAGCCCACCTCTTCCACCCCACGGCGTTTTTAACCGCGTTTTTAACCGCGTTTTTAACCGTTTCACTGCCTTCTCCTGCAGCCAAGTGGTGACAACTCGGCAATGCTGCTCACAGAGAAGGCTGCCTCTTGCCAAGGTGCAAAAGCAGAGCGATGTCCTCCAGCTGCATGACCACGCAGAGACATCCTCTTCTTGCTGTTCACCTCAGGTGGTGGAAAGGACTCCAACAAAATCCCATCAGCTACAGGGGATGAAATACATTTGGTTTATTTCTTTCTAAAGTTTGTACATATTACATGTATCATATACATAGGTGAGATCCTTCACTGGGGTCGCTCGATTTCAATTACATAAAAATTATTAGGAAGCTTGCAGGCTCTCTATTGCCCGTAAGCAACATTTATTCCAACTTATAAAAACACAGAGTAACAGAGTAATAGTCAGGAACATGGACACAAGAGAAGTCTACTTTATATCTCACAGTTTCAATACAACAGAGGCAAGTTATTTGTTTGTATACCATAGGCTTACTTTATCAGCAATGATAAAATAGAAGGAAATATCTATATACAGTCACCTCAAGTGAAAAATAAAGCAATGTAAACTTAAGTTCCAAAATATTATTTTAAATGATATAAGAATATCCCCATGAGTCCTTTTCCCTAGGGAAAAAAGGACCTATTAAGTGCCTTCATTTGTCAGGAAAAGATCATTCTAGTACCAGTTACATGAAGTAGAATAGGGGATCCAAGGGCATCCTGTGGTACCTGTAGAAAAGAGTGACAGCTCTGCTTCAGGAAAGCATCTCTGCGTACGCAAGTGTTATGTTCCTATGGACATCAGCAGTGCACGGAAACATCTCCCATGAGCAAGGGTGGCTTTAATCCCACACAGCTGGGATCCCTGACCACAGCGCAGGAGAGCACTTTTCTGGCCATGCACCTCTCCAGGGTGGAACAAGGTGCCCTGGGGGTAAGGTAAGTGCAAACCTGAGACAGGGATCACCACAACAGTCAGAGCAACAAGATTTATGCTGCTGGAGAAGACCTGGTGATTGTCTCCGCGCTGCTTGGCGGACCAGGACGCTGCCGCAGAGCAGCGAGGCCAGGACTGCATCCCGAGCGCGTTGCACGGGGAACACTCCAGCACTCCGGCCACGAGGGCAAGCCAAGCTCCAGAAAAGCAGGCTGCAAGTTGCTGCGCTTGGCAGAGGAGGCAAGAGGCCTCGCACGGGCTGCTGCCCTGCTCCACGGCCACATCCAGGGGTGAATGCTGCCCAGCACTGCAGCCAGGCTCGGCCTGTGCAAAAGGCTGTGCATGCACACGGGCACGCCGCTCTCTGCAGCGCCGCTACCAGGACTTACCCTCCTGCACGGGGCCCAAGCTCGGTGCTCAGGCTTGGCCTACGGAGAAGCGGCGCCGCAAGGACACAGAAGGTCTGAGCTTCACCCAGCTCGCTCAGACCCCTGGAAGCAGCTGCACGTCCACGAGTCTATGGCTGCAGGAGGGGATCGGACCCTAACACCTCGCTGCCCATCTCCTGGGCTAGGGCAGGCCTGGTGCTGCACTGACTGCAGCTTCATAGGAAAATCCACTGGGYCCCATTGTTCAGACCAGCAACTTGTCAAGGTGGTTCAAGGCTCCCCAAGAGAAACCTCTGGGAGGGATTTGAGATGCCCAARGGAAACATTTCAGTGCTCCTGTTCTCCTTTTCCCTGCTGATGAACTGAACAGATTCTTCTGGAAATATGTACAATTGCAGGAAAAATAAAAACAACCAACCAAAAAACCCCAAAAACCTCAGCTGCTTGATTATACCAGCAAGAGACATCACAGGCACCTGTGCTGCTTGGGCAGTCTCAGACATGATGTCCCCTTGCTGAATATTCACCGAGTGAGGCAGAAATTTTCAGAAATAAACTGTATTTCCTACAGATTCCTATGGTGTGATTTTCAGAAGAAGTCTGCATGGATGGTCACAGTGCAGGCAACAGCTGACATCAATGAAGGGAGAGTTAGCCCAAAGCTGAGCAAGCAGCAAAGCCTTGCTGAGAATCTCCAACGCAGTTAGATACTTCCTTTTAGGATGTGCAGCAACAGGCAGCCCCTGCTGAACAACACAGAGAGAGCAGGGGAGCTCAAGGGATATGCAAAACCTGCAAGAGCTCTGATGACTGCTTAACTTCATTTGAGATCTAGAGCAACAAGCATCTTACCAGTGTTAGCAGCTGCTGAAGTGCCTGGCTTGGAAACAAGCCTGGGAAAGGAAGGATAGATTTTGAGGTGCTGAGCCACAGAAGCCACACCATACCTATGAAGCACATACACACATCTGTAGGCATCACTTGAGCACATTTACCAAGTAATGTAAGCCTCAGGTGGTTTACCTCATGAGAAAAGCAGTGATCTCAAAGTTATCAATCTGCCAAAAAAAAAGATCTGTCCTTTCAGCCAAGTTATAGCCCCATGGTTCAGGTGAGAGGACATAGTTGGCATGACTATGCACAAAAAAAACAAAATTAAAGAAAAAAGGCAGTTCTCATCCTTGAGCTTCTCAGGATTGGACAGCACTGAGCATGAGGCTTTCGTGATGTGTAAGCTCTTTGAGACTTTGGTCCGTGATAGCTTGTCCTCTGAAGCCACCTGGGTCTTTCTGGAGTTGCTCCCAATGTTACAAGCGACACAGATGGGGTATCACAGACCTCCCTTTTCCCAACAAAGAGCTGGGGGATCCAGAAGAAGATCTCATGGCAAACAAATCTCTGCTGCAGCTTGGCTACTTGCTCTGCAGTTAAACCAAGATATATTTATTTGGCCCAAGGCAAAGCTGAAACCTTGCCTACTGACATAAAAAGCATCTTCTTTTAGTGGTCCTMCTAATAAGAGTTAAATGCGAGACTGGTGCCATACAGTGACTACTAATTACAAGGGTTTGTGTCAGAGAAAAGTCCTGCCCTTTTAATTTGTAGCACTTCTAATCTCTTCACTGCTAAGTAGTTCACTTTACACTTGGTCCAAATAAACCTCTGGCCACTAGCCCAGATGATTCTTGGTACAGATCTAACAACAGATGCCATGGGAGGTCAGGTCCCTCACTGCTTAAAAATTTATAATTTTTACAGAGTACTTTATTGCTCAAAGGGGAGGACAGAAGCACTTCAGGCTGGTGTTATATTTGCTCCTTCTGACCACAGGAGCGAAGCTAGGTCAATGGTGTGGTCTTTGGGAAACCTGTTGCTCGCATTTGTTGATTATTTATGAGAGTGCTTCCCTTAGCACAAAGCCTCAACGCGGCTGACAAAATGAATGGTCAAGGTACCTTCCCTCTGGGCTGAGCCTGCCTCCTTTCGCTGTTCAGCTGCACGTTGCCAACAGGAGAGCAGATATTCACAGAGGACGTCAGGACATGGTGGGAGACCTCTGAGAGAAAGGAGAGGCCAGGCATAGTGCACAAATACGCGTTAAAAAATATCCCCGTTAAGTAGAGGCTGGAGACCAGCTCTTCCAAAGAAAACTTGTGAGGCAACCTCTTTGGCTTGCCCCTCAAGGCAGCCTGGACAGCAGGCACCGGCATCGGGAGCGGTGGTGGTGCTTGGGATTCCCAAACCATCCTGGCGGAGATGTGGTTCCTGCGCCTTCCAGGAGGGCCTGAGCTCCGGGAGATGCCCGGAGGGCTCCGATCGCCCAGCCCTGCCCGTCTCCCCACCATGGGAGCTGCATCTCCAGGCAGGGTGAGGGCAATCCAGAGCTGCGGCGTTCCTGCCCGCACCATGGGAAGGGGAGCTGCTCTGCGGGAGCGGCTGGGGCGCCGGGATGACACGCGGGAGCAGCTTGAGGCAAGAGGAGGAGGAGCGGTAGCACTGACTGGGATAAGGCCAAAACTGACTCAGGGATGCAGAACGCAGACGTGGCATTGCGAGGTGCCGTCAAGAGGGGAGGAGCCTTCCCTGTCTTCCAGAAGAGCAGGACAATCCCTGCAGAAACTCTGCAATGCCTTTGTCACCTTTGACTCTCCCACTGCCACAACCACCTTCCAAAGAAAGAGGCACCCCTAAGCAAGCAGGAAGCCCTGCCATGGAGGTGCAAAGCAGAGGCCTCATTGCAGGAGGACGTGGGAGCTCTGGGAAGGCCCCGAACCAACAGGCCGTGAGAGACCCTGGGGCCTCTGTGTCCAACCTGGCACCGCTCTCCAGAGGACTCCCTGAACGTGGAGGGGCAGCAGCGCGGCAGGAGGTGGGTGCCCAGGACAGGGCACTTGGAAGGGAGCGGCRGCGGCGCCTGGAAAGCTCCTTCCCCCTTTCCCAGACGTGTGGCTGGAGATGAGGCGCTGTCCACGTTGGCTCCGCTGCGTTAATCACCCAGCTGGGAGACGCATCTTCCTACATCAATGGAGGACATGGCCTAGGTCCCGGATGAGGCGGCCACACTCACTGCTCCACACGGGATTCATCCGCACATGGATGCTCTCCCAGAGGCTCTCCCAACCAAGGAGAACCACGCAAAGCCCATGCAGGGTCCTGTTGACTCACATGGCAGTTCTCTGCTCTTCCCTCCTCTCCCTGTGGTCAGGGGGACCTTGTGTAAGCAGAGAGGCCCCATGGAGGCCTCTCCTCCCTCAGCAGGGCAGAGAGAGCAATGAGCAATCTCCAAAGCAAGGGCCTTTGGGCCTCATGCTGCTCCCTTCCTCACCACCACCCAGGGATGCAGCTTCCCGAGGTCAGGAAAGACCGCGGGGGAGGACCACGCATTGCTGAAGCAAAGGCYGGCGCGCTGGCTGGACACAGGCTCTGTGCTGGAGCTCCAGCCACAGCCTAGAAAGAAAAGCAGGACTCCCGGGCATCACACAAAGGTATCCGGCCTGTTCCCCTGGCTGACAGCCCCTGCAGATCCCCCCAGCCTCCGCAGCGCCGTCGGAAAGAAAGGAGATGACTGCGCTGCTTGGTGGGGCACCTCGTCCCCAGGGCCCRCCGGGAGCCCCGGCCATCCGACACGGCATCTCCTTGCACCCTGCTCTCTCCACTTGATGGAATATGCACGTCTACCTGGGAGCCTGGGGCRCGGGCAGTTCACAAAGCTACTGAGCAAAATGGCATTAATTGCAGCGTGCAGAACCGGGCAAGTTCTGGTGACTAATTCGCACACCTCGACAGTCTCACCCACGTGCTCTAAGCTCAGCAAATATTTAATAGCTAAAAACTGCAGTGAAGAGCTGCATTGGCCAAGCTTGTGTGAGACATGAAAAATAGGCCACAATCCGTTTACAAGTATACATGGAAATATAGAATAAATAATGAAGACTGAAAAAATAAATTAAAAAAACACACACTTTTGCAGTTCACTATTCAACTTTTCATACTGCTTCTGATCATCTCCTCTGCAATGACTTTGAAGATGAATTAACCAGTTTCTGTGCCAAGGCTGCAAACACCTTTTACAGGAATCATTTCCTTTGTGAGCTCAGCATTTCAACTGCAGTCTAGAACAGCTGGAATATCTCAAAAGCTGGAAGGAAAGTTAATTGCCACCTCTTTGCCTGTAAGAGCGCTGCACTTCCATCACTACAGGCTGCTGGGCATGTTCCAGGCTGCCTTCGAGTGTCCACCTAGAGAACCTTCCTGCAGGGGCCACAGCGGGGCTCATCTGCCAATGTGCACTTCTTGTTTCTGTCTCCACTCTTGTTTCTGTCTCCACTCCACGCAGCTCCACACGTGCCATGAAGTGTGATACCCAAGAGGACAGATGCTTTCTGCTTGACCAAGTGCCTCCAGCATTCCCAATGAGGATTCATTCCTCCCGGTGCAGCCGCTCTTGGGGCTGTTCTCAACTACCAGCTGCAGCTGGGTGTTGATCCACCACAGGACAGCGAGCAATCCAAAGCACCCCTTCCAGGGAGGGGAAATTCCATGTCCACATTGTATTTCTTCTGCAGCTTTGGCTCCAGGCGCAGTGGTGAGAACTGACTTGGTTCTAGCAGGGYGTGAACCTGCTCCTGTGGTACTTGCTGTGACAGAGATATTGGTGTGGTCCTAAAATTAGTGGGGGTTGGAAGTACCAGCACATTTCTTGGTCTTGACTTATCATTGCAAATTGTATCCTGCAGGAAGGCTGACCTGAGCCAGGCACAACAAAAAAATATAATAGCAACAATTCTCATCTGATACTCTAACAGAACCTCTCAAGATGCTCTGTGGAAAAGGCCAGCATGGTTAAACTATTCTGCATACGAGATGTGTGAGGCATAAAGGGAGAAGAGACCTGCCTGAGCTCRCTCAGCAGGCCAGTATCAAACCTGAGATTAAAACCCAGGGTGTTAAGTACCGGGTGCGTGTGTGCTCTCCACAGCGTGCTCAAAGCTGCAGGGGCTGAAAGCAAAAGAAGCATTTCTGTGTCATCTTCCTAATCCCTGCACACAAGTGCCCAGACTGGCGACCACACAGGCAGCTGTGGAGCAAAGAGGGGGTGCTGAGGTACAGAAATCTTGAGCCGCATTCCTGCCTCTCCGTGCTGAGCGGGCCCCTCGCAGCCCACGGTGGGACGTGTTGGAGCTGCAGGGCAGGACAGGAGGTGCCAAATCTCCGGCTGCTCTGTCCCGCAGAACSCAGGCCGGAGCAGCCAGGATGGCACTGCCCCCCAGGGCACAACCTGCCCCCTTCTCCAGCCTGCACCAGCCTCTTCTGCTCCAACACGGGCTGCAGCAGGGAAACAGATAGCGGAGGAGAATCCCTTCCTGAAGAGAAAAGGCAAAATACTCTGTCTCTAGCAGAGAATTTGCAAATATCTGTGCATACAGACACGGAAACTCCTGGAAGGGGGAACATGGATGAATGATATATTGTAAGGCTCTCTATATAGCAGCTAAGTGAGAAAGTATAGTTAAAAACTACACAAACACCCTTTGTCTTTAAAACACAATACTTATAATGGCTAGCATCTACAGTAGCCTCTTTGCAAATAAGACTAAAGCCCAGGCTCGTTCTGGCTGGGTAGCCCTGGCCACAGGGGCAGCATGGGTTTGGACATYCCCCAGTCTGCTACCTCGGGAGGAGACTTTTGGCGAGGAAAGAGAAACAAATGATTCCAATGCTGACATCCCGACAACCCCAGCGACTTCCAGGCTTCCTTCCTTCGCAGTTTTGGGTCCGGGGGTCAATGTCACAACCACAAGCAACAGCGCCTTAGTTACTGAAGCACCCACGGCCGAGCATCAGTACCATCTGCTCTGCATTGTCAGGAAAACACCATTTCCAGCATCCTAGGCTCTAAGCAGCCTCCTGCAGCTGCCTATGTGCACGCATCTCTCACAGCAACAGCCTGAATTCACAACGCTGCAGCATTTGTCCAGTTACACTTCCCACCGACCACGTAAATAAAGTGGCAAGTGACTTGAGAGATGAAAGCCACGTGCCAATGGGAGGAGATAAAARGGGAAGAGACAGATAATAAGTCACAGCAGTCTTCCCCTCCGCTCAAGCTCCTTTAGAAACAGAACAATACAAAAAAAATCCCCAAGGATGTGCTTCAGTCGCTAAAGGATAAATTAACAAAGCAAAGCAAATCAGGAGCAAAGACATCTCCCACAATCTGTACAGAAACAACAAAATATACAATAGAAAATGTCACTAACACCCCATTCAGGCAGATGCACTTATTTTTGTGAATGACAGCTTATCAAAGGAAAAAAAAAATGTTTGACCACCGGTACTCTGCTGCATGGACGTTCCCCTGGTTGCCATTTATCCCCTAAGTGACCTTCTGCTTAACGCTGGGTGTTTCTGGCCTGTAGTCCTTCCTCTCCGAGACGTTGCGTTTCACCTTGGCACTGACTGGGGACTCCTGATTCAACGAGGGGCTCGAGTGGGATTTCTTCAGGCCTGGCCCGTCGTTCTCCCCGCTCAGCAGCTCCTTCACCCCGTCTCTCAGCAGGCCAACATAGATCTCATAGCGAGTTTTCTGTGGAGAGAAGAAAAAGGGATATAAAAAAAAAAAAAAGAGAGAGAAGAAACAGAGGCTTGAATCACTCTGGGGAAAGAAAGAAATAATTACAGGAGCACTTGAGAGACAGTCTGGGTAACACAATGTCTTCTGCTGGCCTTGAAAGCCAAGCGCTTCATCCTTACGTGAACAATGGGGCTAATGTGGGCTCAAACAATAGTGTCTAAMGTGCCCTGCACTGCGGGAGAGGATTCCAGCAGGCCGAGCCCCGGGGGCTGTGCAATCAAGGCACTGCTTTGTGCAGCACAGAGCTCCGCTCCGCTCAGCCGCCCTCACGGTGCCCACGGGGGCTGCCCCACATCCTCCTGTTGATCTGCAGCAGGTTCCCTCTGCCCCGGCCTCTTGCAGCTTTCCCTTTCCAGCAGGAAAGCCCGTGTCACAGCAACATCCTCCTGCACAGAGCATCTCAGCAGCCAAGGAAATGGAGGCAGATGAACAGAAGCTCCCTGAAGATGCCTCTGAAGATGTGGAGGGTGTTGAAAGCAGCAATCCACCCTACGGCATTTGCTGCACAGCCTGTCCCTGACAAAGCCCCCGGTGACGCAGTGCACACATTGTGTCGAGGTGATCACACTGGGCCTGGGTGTTAAACGTTTCCACTGATTGTTAAATCTGGTTTTCCAAGTAATACAACAGCCACTAAATTATTATGTTCCTGGCCGAGTAAAAAGTGTTTAATGAAAATTCTTCCAATTTATAATAAAAATAATAAAGTTCAGGCAATAATACTACTTATTTGAGTGCCTTTTCCGAGGGCAGAAAATAGAAAAGCTTAGGAGCTGCTTTCAAGAGTGAAATGAAAAGAAAAAAACAAAGGAGAGAATGTGACTGGGTTTCCAAAGAGTCCTTTGAATAAATAAAATCTCATAAAGGAGGATCAAAAGACAATCTGCCTAAAAATTAAATGAAGGAAAGCATTCTTATCAATTCCATATCTGGAGCTGCAGCTCCACAGTGCAAGAGACAAACGTATTAAGCAGGTAAGATGTGTCACTCAATAAAAAAGGAAAGAGAAAAACAGCAAGCACAAGTCTGATGATGCTGAGGGCTGATGAATGATTCATCACACAATGAACGGGACACCTCTGCAAGGAAAGGATGGGAAGCCAGTGCTCCAGGCCTGGAAACAGCCCAACATTCCCCAAAGGCGAGGGCGACATCCCTGCCCTATGGATTTATGCATTTCATCAGGCCAGTGAACACCACCAGGGTCACAAGACCTGGCAATCAGAATGGAAACCTGGGAGCAGCTTTTGCCTGGCACTTCATTCAATGGGCATTTTGCCTGTGAACTTGTGAGTCCAGAATTTCTGCCTCAGTTAAAAAATATAYTAACAAGTTTCCCTTTCAAATTCAGCTGCAGGCTTGTTCTCTTCGTKTTACGACATTTGGAGCTAGGTATTCCTAGTGGTGGATTTTTTTCTTTGAAAAAAAATATAGAAAATTCTGTCAGAAGAGAAAAGACATAAAAGTTAAAAGAAAAACACGCAAGGGCTTTTGCCATGTTGTCTCTGAAGCCTGACTGCACACAACCAGGAGGAGCTGAGGTAGCCATCCAGCAGATTTCTCTGGTTGCACCTCTCACCTGACAACACTCCAAAGCTCCCTCTCACACCTGGGATTCTCACCACGGGCAATCATCATCTGCAGCAGCATTTTCAGACACCCAACAAAGAGGAAACTAGCATGGGGAGAAGCTCAAGGCTAAATCTCTGGAAAAAAAGAGACAAGCAACTTCTGGTTCACCTCCACACACAAGGAGATGCCATCTCACTTGTCTTCTGTTGGGAAGAAGAATGAAGGAAGGTGGCTAAGGTGGCTGAGGAAGAGAAATTGCAAGGGCATACAGAGACATAATATGGCCTGTTCCTCCCTAATAGGACCRTGCTGCTTCCTTCCTTTTACTGACTTCTGTGGATATATCCGCATGCTCCTCTCCCTTGCAGACCACCTTGCATGGATCTGCATTGATCCCCTCAGTCAGAAAGAGCCAAGTGCAAAATCCTGCCCTTTTGCTTTGACCTCATGCAGCAAAGTCTGTCACTAGCTCCTGCCTGGCACTGACAGGACTTTGTTTTGAAGGGAGGGGAGAAACTGGCAGGAAGGGTTCCCAAAAACAAGGGAAATTTTCCATTCTTCACATARCTCTCATGTTTTCCATGTTTACAGTTGCATGTGTCCTGTGAAAAGTGTGCCAAGCATGAAGGTAACATAGCTTTGCACACCACTTGTGGTTGCTTGAACCACTTTTTTCTTGCACCTGACAGAAGCTGGAATATCATTTGCCTGTCCAGACTGTGTCCCTCACACTGCTGATGACACATGTGAACTGCAAGGTGCAATGGTTAATCAAGTCTATTGCTAGGGTGGAGGTTGTTTCCTGTGCTGTAGCTCTTTTTCTTTGAACAGAGATACCTGAAAGAAGCAAACAACAAAAAAAGCACAAAAACTTCTTTTGTTATCAGTCTTCCTCTTAAATCATCAAACGCTCCAGCCTACACTTCACCCTAACTCAACATGCTTCCAGAAGCAGGAGAAAATAAACTCAGTGTCAGTCAGCCCAAACCAATTAAACTCTTTATTCTCCTACAAAAACTCTGCAGAGGAAAAGTTTAAGACTTGCTCCGCACATCCAAGTACTGTGCTCAGCACTGACATGAGTCTTATAGAAACCCTGTCCCTCTTTTCAAGTAGACCTGGGCTTGATTAATTCCAGAAAACCAGACAATCCTCCCTGCTGAGCAAGGCATCAGGGCAAAAAGGTCACACGATTCGGGATGGCAGCACTTGGAAGGGACCCCTGGCAGTCACCTGGTCTAAGTCTCTTCCACTCAAGAGAGGGTTACCTAGAACACCTTGTCCAGGACCATGCCCAGGAGGCTTCAGAATATCTCCAARGATGGAGGCTCCACAGCCTCTCTGGGCAACCTCTCAGGTTCAGCCACCCTCTCAGGGAGAAAGGGCTGTCTGTGTTCAGAGCGTCGTTCCGGTGCTTCCTTTGTGCTTCCCTTATTGCCCTTSGCTCCAGCCTGGACAGCCCCAGCTCGCTCAGCCTCTCCTGCAGTGCAGATGCCCCAATCCCTCTGCTGTCCTGGTGGCCCTGCGCTGGCCTTGCTGCAGCAGAGCCCGTTTCTCGTGTCCTGCTGAGCCCGGGGCTGCATCCAGGCTCCCAGCAGGGCGAGCCCAAGGGAACATCRCTCTCGGCCCACACACTCCTCACGCAGCCCAGGAGCCTCTTGGCCTTCTTGGCCACGAGGGAGCATTGCTGCTCACAGTCAACCTGTTGTCCACTCGCACTCCCAGGGCCTCTTCTGCAAAGCTGCTCTGCAGCGTGTTGCTTCCCACTCTGTAGTGGATCATGCGGTTATTTCTCACCAGGCTCAGGACCTGCCGAAGTCCTCATTGCCCTCATTGAATTCCATGAGATGTTCCTCCATTCAATTCTCCCACCTGCTGAGGTCCTTCTAAATGGCAGGAGAGTCCTCTGTATCCTTCCCACTTGCAAGCTTGCTGAGAGTGTCCCCTGTCCCATCATCCAGATCAATAATGAAGATGCTGACCCGGTACTGACCCTCTGAGTACATCTCTGGTTACTGCTTCCACTTGGACTTGAGCCACTCATCACAACCCTTTGAACTTGGACATTCAACCAGCTTCTAATTCATCACTACTTAATTGGAAGATCTGCTGTGTTCAATTCCCTTTGCTTGCCCATCCTGTCTGTGACTTCCTCACTTGACTGCTCATCAGCTCATTGTACATGTAGAATTTGAAACAACAAACTGTGTTCCCCAYGCAAAACTGTAAGAACAGTTCTCAGATTCTGTAAGAACAGAATCTCAAGTTCACCTTCTAGATTAATACCAGCCCAGAGACACATCAAAGTCTGACTCAATCACAAGTATTTAAGTATTCTAAGCAAAGGCACAAGGACACACCACTCAGCCCAGAAGGAAGCAGAGGTCTGCTCTAGCAGTCCTGTGTAACACACCACCAGCTGTGGACGTCACCACCTTTTGCTTTGGTGGTCAACATGACTTCTCTCYTGATGGATCCTCCCCCTACTCAGTATTCATCAAGCAACAGCCTTAGTCAGAGCTGCTTTTGGGAGACTGGGAGTACAGAAGACTCCCAGGGAGTACAGAAGACAACTTGCAGCTCTTATGCCCACCAAGTTATCCATCCATCCCATTCATCCATCACATCCATCTCCCAAAGGGGCAAGAGAAGAGAATGTCACTGCTACAGCCAGAATGAGAACCCGGAGCTACTACAAACCCTGTCCATGCACTCCCCTACTCCAGTGCCATTTACTCCACTAATTCCAGTGAAGGGATCTCGAGATTCCTAGAAGAAGATTGTCTCTACCAGCAGTGGAGTAAGTGACCYTTCTCTCTGCAAAAACAGCCTAAAGAGCTCTGTTTCGACAGRATTTCTCAAACTAATACAGAAAGAAATACCTATGTCCTTTCTCTCTTGGTCAGTATTCATTTGGAGCAAAGCCCTTTCAGACCAAAGCAGCCATCATGGCAGTTTTACAGCAAAATGCTCAGAGATGCTGTCTTAAAAAACACCAAGCATCTGCTGGCTTCTCCACTCCCTTCTACATATCCCTACAATCTGGCAAACACACTGATGGATAAAAGATGCTGTAGGAACCTCACAGTAATCTCTCAATGCAGTTGCCTAAATTACATTGCTCTCTTCTGTGTTACTTCAATCTGCCCCATTCCTGCTCCTCCTGATGCCCACATCCCTGGTACACAGTACAAAAGAACTCTGATGAGGCATGACTGTGAGTTAAGTTTTAAAATAGCACTGAATGTTCCTTCAAAAGACACCAATGAAGACAATTATCATGACCTGTATTACAGCAGCATGTTGTCATTCCAATGAAGATTGGCRTTCTGTTATGCTAGGCAACATATAACCTTAAAACAAGAAAAAAAAAAGGCCTGAAGAACTTGAACTTGTAATATAGAACTTGTAAATCTATACGGATACAGCAGACAAAACCAGAAAGTGTCATTTTTATCTCCCATTTTATGAGTGAGCAACTAAGCCCATGGCTAAGATAACTGGAAATCCTTATCAGAAGGAGAAGTCACTGGAATTGTTGCTGTATATCTGTCTAACAATAAATCTTCCTCAATGAGCTAAGATGCAATCTCAGACCTCTAGGGCTGTATCCCCAGTTTGACCAGCTGTCCCCTACCATGCCCCAAAAATTAAGATGCTTTTAATACATACCTCAAACTCCAGATAGTGATCCTTCAGCTTATAGTCATCAACTTCCTTGCCTTTGAGCTTCTTGTCAGGAGGATAGGAGCGGTGCTCGGCAAGCTCAGTAGAGATCTGCTTCAGCTTAGCTTCATGGGATTTCAGCTGTTCATCCTTCAGAAACACATCAGTGATAGAATTTAAAATCTATCACTTAAGTGACAGAATTTAAAATACTCAACAAGCAAAAGAAAATAGAGATCCCCGCACAATATTACCAGGTTGTTCCTTTTTCTTTCTTTCTTTCTTTCTTTCTTTAAATTGATTTTAATTGAATTGCTAAGGCTGAGCGCTGTCCCCAACAGCAGTCTCCAAGGGGTCCAGTCGAAGTATTCAGATTTGCAGAGAAAAGCCTCAGTCGTGGCAGATGCCACGGGGAAGGACAGCCACCCCGTCACCCCTCACCTGGCTGAGGGCAATGGAAGCAGCTTGCTCTGCTGACAACATGACACTTCTGCTCTCATGCGTTTTGTGGTAAATTAATTAAGGCTGTTGTATGCGCTCAGTCCAAGGGCACAATTCAGCTCCCTGTCACAGGTCTCTACTATGAAAAGCRGCTCCTTCCAAGACAGAATGAACATACACACAAAGCCCTTTTCTTTTTCCATTATAGCACTACCAAACGCTCCCTGGTCTGTGATTTCCACTCATTYAGAACAATGCACTACATCCAGAAGAGGAAGTTTGTCCTCTCTCCAGAAGGTATCTTGTTTTGTTAAGCTCCTACCAACTTTTCTCCCACTGTGCAGTTGGAGAGAGCAAGAAGGCAGCTATTGGCAATCTCCTTCATCCATCCCCAAGCCCCTAACTTCCTCCAGCCCATCTGCACAGGACACAGCCACGCTTCCCGCTGCCCGGGAGGTTTCCAGCTCCTGCAGCACGGCCTTCTGGCCACTTCTCAGCTTGGACCTGGAACTCTGCCTGCTTCAGGTAAGCCTGAAATACAGAAACAGTCACGCAGCCCTCACTAACTTAGAGTCAGAAGGGCCGCCAGGTTTTGTAGCGCCCTGCGCAGACCCCAGCTCCAGAGGAGGGGATTCTGGCAGTGCTTGTTGCCCACAGGCCCTGGCCACGCAGCATGCAGGCTCACGGCTGACTCGGGCATATCTCTATTGAGCTGCTAATCTCAGCAGGCACTGAGCCTCTCAACTCACTCACCGAGCTGCAGAAGGAACAGAAAGGCTTCTGCAGCTGAGCCTTAGCTAACCTTATGTTTTATCTCTTCCACAGAGAACTGCAGAGGGAAATATGTGGGATAATTTGCCTCCGCCTCTACATGGTAGGGCTCAAAATGATCTCTATCGGTTGACAAAAATTCCTGTTGCTGTTAGTAACTACTCTGGATCTGCTTGCTCTTTCTATTAGTGTCCAATCTGTCTTTAGCACACTGTGCTAAACCTCCGGTCTCAGTGACATCCCATTGCAACGAGTTCTCCACCTCCTGATGACAGGAGGTCTTTGAGCAGCTAATAATTTGGCCCTTTTGTGCTCCAAGGCACCAAGCCCTTTGGTGTTTTTGTACATGCRTGCACGCCCTCATAAAGAAGCAAAACAAATCTAGCTGAAGCTTCCCAGACCAGCCACCCCGTTATATACTTTTGTCACAACTCTTCACAGTTACCAAGAGGAGACACTGAAGGCAAACTTGGCACAATGATTTTACATAACTTGTCACGTCCCCCATCTCTTCCCCGATCACATTAGTGTTCCCAGCGCATCCTGACATCTGCCTGACCAGGCCCTTTGAAGAAATACTGGGCATCATGATTCAGGCCACAAAATCCTGAACAACAACCAGAGATTTGACAATTCATATTTTGTTGTCTGCCAAATGACAAGAAGCCTGCTGGCAGCTTTTTCACACTGACAGATAGAAGGAGACATGTTTCTGCTTGTCTTTGAATTTATCTGCTTTGAACACTTAACATTCTTCTGCCTTCAGCTAGAACAGCTTATCTTATTCCACTTCTTATGTCTTCCCATCTTGAAGGCATAAACCACAGGGCTATGTTCTATTCTTTTCTCTTTTCAGATTAAATGGAAACAATGACTAGAAAATAATGTGCTAAATGGAATAATCATACAGAACAAGGATGAGTAAAAAGGCTTTTTTCGGTGACTGTGGGTAAATTATTGAAAGCACAAGTTGGACTACAGTATAAAAAAAGGTGAAGAAAAAGAAAAAAAACCTACAGTCTGTATGAACAAAGTGTAAAACCACAATGACAAGACAAGTTAGTATTATCCTGCATGAGACACGCTTTAAACTTCAACCTAGATAAGATGGAAAGTCGGTCACCACGTCATAAGAACAGCTATTGCCACAGAGAGGGAAAGAAACAGGGGCAACATAAAAAGTGCCACCTTTGAGAAATGCAGATTCTGAGATAATGGTTTCCAAGGAGTGTTGCTAAGCTGTGATGATGGGGAGAAGAAGAAAAAAAAAAAAAAAAAGCATTTAAGAAGCCATCCTCCACCAGGGAGACGGCTTTCAAAGCTGCAGGGGTTTATTAGCAAAGCCTAGGATTGGTGCTCTGTACCCTCCTGACACATGTCCAACCTGATTTGAACACCTGGTGGTGGTGCGTTCCTGCTGGTGCAGGAGTAATTGCAGGTGTGCATCACAGCCCCTAAAGCACACACAGCCATGAGAACAACCACCAGGCAGGGCCCGTWTGGAGCAAGCAGAAGTAGGKTTTTTTTTTTTCATGAAAGAGGCAAAGGAGCTGTGAAGCTCTCTCCCATAGGATGCTAAAAAGCGTACATGGTCATATAAGCTGAGACCCAAACAGTTCATGAATACATATATAACAAGAAATCCCTGACATGATAAGAGTCGGAGTCTGGAAAGGTATTAGGAAGAAGCACAAATGATGCTTGCCCTGGACTCATCTCTCTACAAATTCCCTTAGAGCAGAGAATGAGAGTGATCCTTGATCTGACTGACCCAATACTGCGATTCCTACRGGCTCACTGGTGTGACTTTAGAGCAGCTTTGTGGCTGCTCTAAATGAGGTGATGCATCAGCTTAGACCTTGCATCACCTCAATAGTCTGGAAGGCTCAAGCGAACGCACATTTTGTGCAGGCAGTAATAAACGCTCAAATTAAAAAACAAACAAACAAACCCCAAAATCCACAGGTAAGACACTATGAAATGTTGAGATATGGCAATGGGATGAAAATTCTACATTAGTAGAATCAGTATTAGGAACTGTTGGGGATTTTCTTCATAAAAATAAACAATTGCAGTCAAACCTCCTCCCCTGCTTAAAATCTTGTGGGAAACAAGCAAAGAATTATCCTRTTATTAGAGATCTGTGCAGGCCTATTTCCCATAGGAATGCCAATGGCAACAGGAAAAAAAACAATTTTAAGAACCATCTGCTGGCCTCCAGCCAGTCATTAAAATCTCCATGACCTATGCTCAAGATAAACACAGCTCACCTGAGATAGCTTTGTTGTGGTGGCTGGCAGGAGTGGGCGACTGAATTTCTTCTGAGACCCAATTGCAGCTGGAAACGGTGGTGCAGAGAAGACGGCAGCCACACAATTAATCTTGTTGATCCAGGCCTGCATTTCTTCTTGGCTCCTGAGGAAGAAACACATTAAATGTATTAAACATCTGTTGATGTAGCCTCTTCCCTTTCGTTCACTCCCCTTCAATTACAATTTTAAAATAGAGAAAACAAGAGACTGGGCAAGTCTGTAGAGACAGCTGACCTGGTCTCTCTTTGAGATCAATTAATGTCAGGTACCTCATGAATATGGCTCATGAATATGTCCATAGCTCATCCTAACAGGCAGCATACGCTGATCTGCCTTGCTGATTGTGTAGGAAGCTAGTCCTACAGAACCTCCCAAACCCGAGGGACATTTCGGTGTCCTCATTCTGACCCGACATGAGGCACTTATAAGCAAGTTTAAGACTGACACTGTGTCCTCAAGCATCAAGCTACTAAAACTTGCCATATTCTTACGTAGTTAAGCTTTTGTTTTCAGGGCTGGTGCTGTGAGCAGTAGAGCTGGGAGTGGCATCAGACACAAAACCAGAATCTCTCTTGTCCTCATCCTTCCAGAATGGCTACAGCTCCTCCTAAACCTACCCAAGTGACATGTGTCACAAGGCCAACCAGTGCCTTGATTCCAGTGTATGTCCTAAGGCTTCAACTCTATACCCCATCTGTGTCCCCTACTAAATTTCTCAGAGGTTTCAGGGGAATCTCAGTGGAAAAGATGAATTTGTGTAGAAAACTTATGTACTGGTTTTCAATGCCAGAAGCAAAAGGCAGGTCATCTGTTCCATGTGGATACCACAGGCTGAAAAATTTAATCAAATTATTCCTACACTGAATGCTAACTTTGTTTCTGGCCAAAGYGTATCTTCTAAAAAGACATCCAGTTAATACCTGATGATATCAGGAGACAGACAATCCAAGACTGCCTTTGGTAATTTGTTTCAATGATTAATCRCCTTGGATATTAAAAGTTTGTGCCTTGTCTCCAAATTGAATTTCCTACTTCTTCAACTTCCAGCTGCTGCATCTTGTTATGCTTTTCTCAGCTAGATTAAAAAGCCTCTTAAAACCTAATGCTTCTTTCTCATGAACAACTTGTGTGGCCTAACTAAATCACCTCTTAATCTTATTTCTGATCACATAAACAGATTGAAACTCTTAAGCCTCTACCTTAACCTGCCCAAGCAGGTCCTTCAGCAGTGCTTGCTTTCTTCAGCCACTGGCAAAGCCCTCTCAGCCAACTTGGAAGAGGGAACTTACTGAGCTTGGAAGAGCAGGACCCTCCAGTCTGCTGTTTTAAGCTTGAGAACGTTAGGTTTCTTCTCATAGTCCGTTGCCTTGGATGCCAGAGCGTGATGCACACTCACTGCATTCTTCAGATCTTCCTCTGATAAAGCCTTCTCTGGTTTATATTCATCCTGCATGAATTAACAGGGGAAAAGAAAGATATATATATATATTTATGTATATATATAAAAATATATATGTGTATATGTTTTCACATGGCACTTTCCTTAAGGAAAAATGCTGTTCTGTGTGGCCTGTGAGCATTATTGAAGTATATGAATTGGGTGCAACATGATTTGAGCACATGCAGTGCTCACCTACCTTAAAAAATCCYTTTTTTTTACTGTCTTTTCAAGGCAGAGAAGTAGTGGCACTACCTGCTTGCTGGGAACAGGGGTAAATGAGGTGTATTTGTTTAGGTCACAGTCCCTACAGACAACTCAGCTTCCCTTCAGAAAACCTGTATGATGCTCTCCCCTCTCCCCACTTCCCAGCTTCTGGTTCCTGCTGGAGTTGCCAGCTTCCAATGCCTCGTTTTCACTTTTCTCAAACAATTACCTTTGTACCTCCTAAGAGACAGGCCTCGCACACTGGAGGAGCCAACCTATCCCTCTCCATAAAGCAGTTATAGGAACTTCCTTTAAATCTCTCCTTTGCTGTGGCGCTAAGAAAGAAAAACCAGCCCCGCAGTAGCTGTCATCCTGCTGACAGCATGATGGGCGCCACACCATCTCTCAGCTCCTTTGTACAGCTCCTCACATCTGCACCCAGCTGCTGTCTCTATTACAGGGGTAATGAAGGAAGAYGCCTCAGGCTTGTGCTGTGAGAGGGGATTGCCCCTGCTAAGAGCCCAGCACAAAAYGGTCCTGATTTCTGATGCAGAAATAACACCACTCCTATTTACATTTATTTGTAAATAACAAAACAAGGGGTCAGGGTGCTTTGGGCCACAAGCATCAGCCTGGGAATAGTCTCCTGAGCCATAGGAGCAAGGGGAGGTCACAACCRTGGTGCTGTCACCTGCCTGTAAATACCTGGCTGAATACAGGGCAAACTATCGACTTTTGCAAGGAAAAGTTGCTCACTAGCAATGCTGCAACTGTGGAGGCACATTGAGGTTCCTTAAGAAGAAGCTAGACGCAGACTGTAACTGTCTCCATTTCTCTCCTTCAGCGGTATCACAGAAATCAGCTTTGTCTGGTACACCTGACAGGAGAGAAAGCGCGATAGCTGCGAAGTGGAACAGTCAGCCCTGGCAGGTGTCATCACTGCTGATCACTTCCCATGCACACAACAGGTGGAATTTAGGAGACAAAAGAGCACAGCACTTTTGCCAGGACAGCCTGTGCCAGCACAGCCCTTGCTTGAGCACCCACAGAAGTATCCATCCCTAAAGAGAAGGGCTAAAGTGCATGAACCACCTGCGGGGCTTATCTGGTGGCTAAAAGAGCAGAGCTGATGAGCCAGGGCTCAGGTCCCAGAGCAACATGTTAAGGAGGAGTTTGGCGTCTGACAGGAGCACAGGCCACAGCGGGTCGGTGGCAAAGACCAACGAGGATGAATTGAGGAAGCCCTCAGCCTCGTCACCCACAACGTAAGGGGCTTTCAAGGTAAGGGTTTTTTCTGGCATTMTGCTAGCGAGAGATGTCAAATCTTTCCTCTCTCACTGCCAAAGCTCCTGCTGAGACCCAGGAAGCCTTGGAGGGAGCTCCACAGCCTGATGCACACTGGCTACTCTCCATTCCGGATGCTTCCAAAATCTTCTTCAAGGAAGACTCAGGAAGATGACAGCCCACAGACCAAGGCTGAAGGATATCTTGAAGATGGAACAAACAAGTCCCCAGGTCAACTCCCTCTCTTCGTGGTTGACTTATTTGGTAGCAGTTTGGGGATCACCAGCATCACTGTSCAGGGAGACCAGGAAAACACGAAGGTGAGGAAATGAATTTAGGCAAGCCCTAAGAGGAGGCCAGTCRGGCTTTCCTCAAGGTGCTGCCTTGAGGCAGTATCAGCTCTCGCCTTGGTGATCCCAAGCTTTACGTGGAAGAGGAGCCCAACATTCACACCACGCTCTGGTATCTAAACCTGTTCCAGGAGAACTCCCCTTTTGGGCAGTCACAGAAACAGTCCCTGCTAAGGACACCTCCTTACCGACGGACGGAGTTCATGGTAATCCTTGCTAATCCCACTGGATCAGCTATCCGTAATTCACCTTGACAGCTGGGGCTCTGCCAGCTCTTCCACAAGCACTGCTCAGCATACCAGAAATGTCTTCAAAGTAGTTGGCCAACCTCAGAAAACACTGGAGGTGATGTTAGCACGCTGCCAAAATTCCTCTCTAAGGCCTTCAACTCTTTTAATCTGCCAGGGAACGGTAAGGGTGCAACAGCATCCATACCCCACAGGCAGCCAAGAACAGCACATGCTCCGATGTGCTGGTATCCACGTGGAGGAGGAGCTGGAATGAAAGGCAGCTCACTCAATTTAGACCAAGACATGTCTTTCTGGCAACAGAAAGACATGAGAGGCCAGGAAGGAACTGCAGCCTCCACATCAAATGCGGGCTGATCTGAGTGCTGTACACAATGCAGTCACACAATGAATTTTTCTAATAAATTCTCCCCCAAAAAATGACTTCCTCATCTTCTACTGACCCAGAGTCAGCAGATTTCTAAACCCATTTCTRATAAACCAAAAAATTGCATTTGGCTTTTTGACAGCCAATGTACAGTGGGTAGCTACGTGTGATGGCTGCAAAACCCCTTCTTTCAGAAAGACTGAATCACTTTACATCATTCTATCCTCTTTCTTCTTTATTGTTGTTGTTGYTAAATAGAGGAAAAAGATTGAGAAAAGTTATATAAAAAACAAAATACCCGAGAGCCCACAGGATTATAAAGGGCCACATCAAAGAGCTACAGTGTTCCAGATCTCGCAGGAAGGCAGAAATCCAGCACGAAGGCACCGTTTGCCCAGAAACAACTTCTGGTGAGGAAGTAAGGTGAGGTCAAGCCCATGTCCTCCTTTCTGCAAACACACTTCACATCCCACTGCAATCCAGTGAACAGACATACTGTCAAGCTCACACGTTGTGATTTCCTCTTGTTATAAATACAGAGGACAGGAAATTAYCCTTGGCCTGAAGATGTCCAGAGACAGGTCCAACATCCCAAACGTCGCATCTCTCATCTGACATAATACTGTGCAGACATGTTTAGTTGGCTAATTGTGAATATTTCCACTGAGCCCCTCTGGCGGTTTCTGTGCTTACTGATTCAGAAACCATCTCTCCCAAATCACTCATTTAAAAATATAAAAATATGCAGCACAGCAATTAGCTCTGGAATAGTTCCAACAGAACTAAAAAAAAAGAAAATGTGGGCACAGAAGCAGCACTGCCTAGAAGAACTCCCCAGCAAATCTCAAGTCACCATCACTTAGGAACCACTCTCATGTATGGACTTTGACAGTGAAACAGACAGGACAAGACTGGAAAGCAAACCAAATGAGATCAAAATTGAGAGCACTCTGCCCACTGGGGACTTCACAGCTGTGACAAACTGTTTATATTTGAAGAGCATCTTGAGGGAACAGCTGGGGTGCAGATAAACAGAGAGATCAATGATGTAGAGGTTTGTGCACCACGCGGTGAATGACCGGCAGGCAGATGAGAGGAGGGCAGTGGAGGTTGTCTAGGTTGACYTCAGTGAGGCTTCTGACACCACCTCAACATCCTCAAAACCAAGCTGATAAACTATTGGCAGAAGGATTGAAGGCTGGCTTAGTGGCACAGCTTAGAGGGTTGTAGTCAGTGTGCAAGGTCTAGCGGGAGCACTCTAGGCAGTGCTGCATCCCAGGGGTCAACAGCGGATCCCACACCACTCAACATCTTCATTCAGAGGGACCTCAACAGGTGGGACAGATGGGTGGAGGAAAACCTCATGGAATTCAGTGAGGGCAACTGCGTGGTCCTGAGCCTGGTGAGAAATAACCCCACAATCCAGTACAGAGCGGGAAGCAGCATGCTGGAGAGCAGCTTTGCAGAAGTGGCCCTGGGGGTGCGAGTGGACAACAGGTTGGCTGTGACCAGCAASGCTCCCTCGTGGCCAAGAAGGCCAAGAGGCGCCCGGGCCATCCAGGCTGGAGCCAAGGAGATAAAGGGAAGCACAAGAACAACGCTCTGAACACAGACAGCCTTTCTCTCTGGGAGGGTGGCTGAGCAGTGGGAGAGGTTGCCCAGAGAGGCTGCGGAGTCTCCATCCTTGGAGATATTCTGAAGACACCTAGACATGTTYATGGGCAATGTCCTTGAGCATAGGAGTTGGACTAGATGATCTCCAGGGGTGCCTTCCAGCCTCAAACGTTATGTGATTCTGTGATTTTTAAGGGCATATATAGCCTTACATATATGTAACCTTACACACTGATTTACCTCTTCTCTGCTTAAATCACACTTAGTGGATGAAACCTTTGTTACAGCTGCTTCCTCTACACGTGCATATATAATGAGAGAAAAAAAGACAAATAGATGTGTACACATTTGCTCCCTGCCCTAAGTACCAAACAGGAAAGATGGCAAACAGGGGCAAGGAAATCCCCTGCTTATGACCAAGGCTAAAGCTCTGCACTTCTGCAGAGAAGTCAGGCTGCTCTAAAACGCTCTCACATATTCTGAAATTAGGATAATGTTCCATCTCCTACTATACTGCAGAAAGAAAGCACATTTCAGCAGCTTATACCGTAACGAAGCTAGGTCTAGCCATGCATTTTAAAATTCTGGCAACCTCAGCTGCTGCAATTCCATCTCCCTAACAGAAGAAATCTTATGTCAGGGTTGAAGTGAAGCCTTGATGGACCTTCTGGAGCTGGCAGCASATCCAGGAACGTTTCCCTGCAACAGTTTAAGGCCTGGGAGCTGAGCAGGGGCCAGAGACACCCATGGGAGCAGCTGCCCCCTCAACCTGAGAAAAAGTCGCTTTGCACCAGGACCCTCCATCAACTTCCTCCAGCATCAAAACTAAAATCTCCTTTTTGCACCCCTCGAGTACAAGTGGCTCCAGGACCAAGTAGGATAGTGAAGTGTTTGCAGAGCCACGATGGAATTCAAGTGCTGTGACAACTCAAAGCACACAAATAACAAATGAGTAAGAACAAGAAATCCAGCAATGCATTTTGTTATGCAAAGATGCAGTCAGATGTGAAATTAGTCTCTTGCTTTCCAAAGGAGGAAGGGGGAGAGTGGGAAGAACAACCTTCTGTAGGAAATTTCTGTGCTATATCAGCATCTGTATATTTTGTCAAACAGAAATTGTTTATATATAATATTTCAGTGATAATCATAACAGTATTTAATTAAGATTCTAAAATAGACAGCTTCTCCATCTCTACTTGAAAGCTTATTAACTACTCCTATGGTATCCATTAAAAAAATAATTCATGCATTATGGACAAGGAACCTTTCTAACTCATCTTAAGGAAGGCTGTTTCAGGTGAACACTACATATAACTTGTTTCAGAAATCAAAGTATCTGACTCCAATTTCCTGAGGAAAGAACACACACAAACCTCCCATGCAGGCTACCTTAGTAAAACTGGTATTTGCTGCCCATAGGAAGACCAGAAGGAAGACTCAGCTGGGGGGTGTTCAGACTTGGCTCTAGTCTTTCTAATGTCGCATTCGACTTCTGACCCAAATTTCCCCTCCTCTCTGCAGTTTCTCTTGTCTGTTCCAGTATTTCAGCACTTTCAAACAGGGGTGCCTCCACAGCATCCACCTTGTAACACAAGAAGAATTTGATCCAGACCATCCTCCTCCTTCTCAGAGATCTTTCCACTGCAGCTAGGCTGGCTCCAGGGAAATAAAATTTCAGAAAATCACAGCAGAGGAGGAGGGAACAGCACTATGATTTTTTTTCTGCCTGACAGTTCCAAAATGCACCCCTCAAAAAGGCTTTCAATGCTGTGGACTTCTGCAAGAGAGGGCAGTCTGGACAAGCACTGCCTATTTCATTAATAATTTACTTATGCTTGCTATGGGGCCAGGGGGAGGCAAAAAGGCTTTTCAATCTACTTTGCTACTATCATTTATTTGATTTTGTTATTTCTTGCTCATATACTGCTTTTTATTTTGCAAGAGAATAGTTAAAATAACAGATATAACAGATATAAACTGTTAATGGAAAGACATAAACTGTCAATGGAAGATATAAACTGTCAATGGAAAGACTAGAAGATTACATTGATGTTTTCTTAGACTTTTTGATGGTGGGGAGCAAAATCTTTTAGGCACGATAATGCTTCATCTTGCTTYGGGAATAAAGCATTTTCCAAACGTCTGTGGAGCAGAAGCTGCAGATTCCTAGCAGGACCAAGTGGCTGTTCAACTCCTTTGCAGCTGCTCTTGCAGTCATTGTGGAGAAGCACACTGTGAAAAGAGGAGTGAGGAGGACGGCCTCACAGCAGGGGCAGTCATGCTGATGAGCTGCCGTGTTAAAAGCAGCCCRAAGAAATGTGTGCAAGACACAAAGACATGATGCTATCTTTGCTGGTGAGGCTGGCTGTTTTATGAGTCATGAGTGGCAAGTGAAATAGATGGGGAGCACGTGAGATGGGGACAACAGGATTGAACTTGACAGCATGAAATGGGGAGGGAATCGCTGCCAGGTTTCATGCCTGAAGGAGTGTGTAAACAGCAGTGCCGAGAGCTATGCTGTGTACTGGAGGGAAAGAAACCTGGAGGTGAGCTGTGAGAGTAGAGGATACCTGCTGCTTTATCCCTCTTTAATTAGTTTCCAAAAGAGAGTGATTTCTCTTACCTTCTGCAAGTACAAGACTGTTCCCTTCAGCACAGCATAAAAGGTTTTCCAGCCTCGCTTCCCCCTGGGAGCTGCAAAGAAAACAAATGAAAACCCATTTAACACAGATCCATTTTTACACTTTGTCTAGGCAACAGGAGAGCTACATTAGCCCTACGTTAAAGCGCCTTTGTACTCTCCTTCTTCCCAGAGGACAATGCAGGCCAGCACAGCGCTGGCACAAACCCGCTGTGAGGGAGRGCACGGGAGCCGCCGGCTGACAGATCCGCACTGGATCAGAAGGGAGCAGGAGCAATGCTCCTATTCCACAACGCTCCATGGAGAGAAAAGGCCAGAGGGATGTGCTCTGTGCCAGCCCTGCCCCTGCGCTGCAGGCTCTGATCTCAGAGGTCTGAGCAGGGCAAAACCCTCCTGCCTCTGCCTGCACGCAGAAGATGCTGTTCAGATGCAGCACAAGGTGCCCAGGGTGAAAGGCTGCACAGAAGGGTCCTCCCTCCTGCAGCCACTGCACACAACGGGAGAGAGCCCATGGATGCACTGGAGAGGGGAGAAAAAGGCAGGGGGAAACAAAGCCCCGTGGGAAAATAGAGAGCCGCTTAGAGGTGGTGCTGGAGGAGCATAACAGAGAAAACACCTCCAGCTCACAGCTATGGAGAAGAAACGAAAAATAGGAGATCTCAGGTTGAAGCTCCAACTAGAAGTGGGTTTAGCACAGCCAAAGCTCTTCACTCATGAAGGCATCCCATCCTCAGGCATGGACACCAAATGATGGTGAGGAGGAACCAGGTTAGTCCCTAGCTCCAAAGGTTAATCATTCGCTCCCCACCCCATGGGCATTATTTCTTATTAGCATTTGTCTGGTTCAGCTTCCAGCCATTGTCCCTTAAACTTTTCTCCTCCAGACTTACCAGTGCTTTAACCCTCAGTACCCCTTTTTCTGAAAATACATTTACACGGTGCAATCCTATCACCTCATTTGCAATCCTACAGAAGCGAAACTCTACCCTGCAGCAACACCATTAGAAAATGAAATATGAAAAGCACTATCTTTTAAAATTAGTTTCATTTTATTTGGAGCTTGAAAGTCAGAATGTAAATTTTTGATGCACAGCATGACAATGAGATCAGGCCTCTAACATACACTGGAGCTTCTGAAAGCATAGCCTACTTACCTTGCACATAAAATGATTATCTCACAAGGRCCAAGGGCGCTACATAATGAGTCACTGTGCTCATTTGTAATTGAAGAAATAAGTTAACAAAGGCAACCATACACCTTTTACTTATTAGGGTTAAACAAACAAAGTTTATTAAAGATGAAACTATTCAGAGCATCCAGTYGTCAGAAAGAATGTTGTTTCAGCCTCCAGCTTGAAAACATCAGCCTTCTAAAATATACTAGCAGCAGCAGAACATCTGAAAAGCTTATTCCAGCTAAAGGGGGTTGCACTTACTCAAAATCCATTACAAAGTCAGATTTGGCCTTTTGGATTCAGCCCAGAGACTGTAATATGAATGATGACTGATTATGAATGATTAACCATGATCAGGGGAAAAAAGCAGATGCTCTAAGTAGCCTCTGCGGTTTCTAAGAACACAACAGAAAACAAACAAATGAAAATACCCCAACAACAAAACACAGAGGGGTAAGACCTACCAAAGGCCTTTGATAATTAGTGTACCATAGCTGAAGCAGGATGAGAAGGAAAAAGGATAATTAAAGTAAACGAGACAGGTTTATTACAAAGCAAGGGCAGGCAGGAACTACAGTGTAATTCTGCCTGCTATGAAAAACTGCTGAAATTCCCTAGTATGTGAGATTCCAATGMTGGTAAAGGAGGGAAGGAAACAGTTACAGGATTTTCCAAGCCAACATAAGAAACACTCTTTCTTCGAAGACAAGAAAGAGGGGGAGAGGGCAGATTAGAAACAGTTTTGGTTTTSATCCAGTGTCACATAAGGAAAAGACAAATTACCTGACTACTACAGAACAGTTACSGTAATCCACTTGAAAATGTTTTCACTTCTGTAAACAAGGAACTTCATTTTCTTTTCCCATAGAAGATTCACATTACTTTTCTACAGTTACTCACCATAAAAATGCATTTCAGCTGCTGCAACACTCAGTAAACCATGACAGTGATAGTGTGATAATCCCACTGCTGTATTGTTTGTAATTGCTGCCATCTCCCCTAATGAATCAGCACTATCTGCCCTGAGAAGCACACAGCTTCATCGTGTGGGGCACAGTGCATAGAMGACAGGGAAATGAGGTTTCAAGAGTGAAAGATACTCACTTTTCTTTCCATCCATATCTGCATGGATTTTTCGAGCCAGGAATCCTGTTTTATACACAGCAGCGTTGGGGTCGTGAGGGATGTCTAAGAATGGATTATTGGAGTTGCCAATGCGACCAACAGCTTTTGTCTGGTTCCCGTTATCCTTTTCATCAGTACCATCTGAGTGAGATTTCTTTTTCTCTTCTTCGTCCCTAAAAAAAGTGATAAAAACAAGTAAAGTCAAACAAATGAGGAACTGTTCAGCAAGGTTACATATTGTTAATTCTTGCACACTACTTGAAAGTTTAAAGTTGCTTTAAAGTTGACCCTATTTAGAAAGGAATCAAGACAGGTTACAGCAACACTTCTGCTCACCTACTTCAGCAGCACAGGTCACGGGAGCTGAATTTTCACAAAAGCCCAAGTTTGTTTTTTACATTCCAGAAAGGCAGTCTTGACAGAGCAATGTGTCCTGCAGTTTCAAATACTTTTACATCCCGTTAAGTAAGCACTACAATAGGGACTACTTGCCTGCTGGGCTTTTCTGAAAAAATCTCCCATTTCTTTATGAGTTCTCATATAGATGAAAAGAATTAGATTACTACAGATCACTGCGGCTTTCCCATTAACCTAGTATACGAAACACAGACTCTACCTCCTTTTCTTTATTTTCCTCCACAGATCGGCATAAAAGTAGCAATTTAGAAATAAAAACTACAGCTGGTGAATTACGTTATCTGTATTTTAGAAACAAAATGTTGCCCCAAATGTTACTTATTAATGCAACGTGTTCAGCGCGGCTCTTGGGGACAACAATGCRAGCCCTTTCAGTCAGTCACAGGCACTGCCTGTCTAATGAACACCTTCCTTATTGCCACAGCCAAAGGCAAGAAGCGGGAGGCAGCCAGGAAAGTAAACACCCTTGGGAAGGGGAACCTTTGTTGTGAGAGCAGGACGGCAGGAACCACAGAGTATCTGGTTGAAGTAGTTGGTGCATCTCCAAGTCATGGTTGTAGCTCCCCCTCAAGGCAACCGAGTGTGTATCTGGGTGGATGGGAAAAATGTCCACTTTTGGGAATGCCCACCTGAGGTAATGTCYGCACAGAACTGTGAGACAGGCAGGCAATCTGCAGCATCCCAGTCTTTGCTGAAAAGGTCATCAGGGCATCACTTACTCTGGGGAGGAAGGACAGTAACAGACTGCTGTGACAGGAAAGAGAAGGAAACCAAGCCCAGCTTAGAGGCACCATCCTTCTTTTGGAGAGTAAGACTTTTCAGCAGCAGGGATATGGAATGCTATAAATGGACATTTGGTCTCAGAGCTAAGGAAAAGTGACAGACATTTTATTCAGTTGTAGAGATGAAGTGACAGCTCTTTTTGGCTTGGCAGGGTACCATACCATCATGGAGTTCTCTGGCAAGGTCTCCTGATGAAGAGGAACAAATCTCTCAGCTGAAGCCTGACTCCTGCACAGAAGACTGGTCTTTGCATCCTTGAGCCTACTGACATATGTTTTCCCACTTTTCAATGGAGATTATCTGCAATATTCTTGTTGCTGCTCAAAACAATAAGGATTGTGCATACATTGGTTGAAGCTCTCCACCATCTAAAAAGTACTGGAATTTCTGACAAATTTAAACTGTCCCCCTCCTTTTCTGTGTCTATTTCTCCAGTTTGACAGTGGTAACMCGGGTGAAATCTGAATCACTCTGTGACTTATTTTTAAATAAGTGACCATCCCAGAAGCAAACCCTCCGTAATTCTGTTTGTAACGTATGGTGCTTAATCCAGACGAAAATCTCTCACAGGGCACAAGTACTCAGGCTGGTGTATAATTCAGAAGATCCCTGTGAATTCTGGGATCTCAGCCAAGGCCACAGCGGGTTTCTCCTTGTCAGCAGAGAGCTAATGAAGCAAAAGGGTTAGCATCTTTTGGAAGCAGCTACCTCCTTTGGCAGCCATGGGGCACATTATCCTTTACTGACCAGCTCTCTGGAGAATACACCAAATATTTTCACTTGCCCTTGGTTGAGGAAGACAGCTGAGAGATCACCTAGGTACACCTGACAGCCACAGATCCATCCAAGGGCCATGATGGGATGTG
Organism: Nothoprocta perdicaria; assembly: GCF_003342845.1. NCBI lineage: Eukaryota > Metazoa > Chordata > Aves > Tinamiformes > Tinamidae > Nothoprocta > Nothoprocta perdicaria. The sequence continues at coordinate 2,361,861 of NW_020455899.1, read as the reverse complement.
CCCAAGAGCGCTCTGACAGCTGGCAGATGTTTTTGCTAAGACACTGCCCATCATCTCTGGAAGCCGTGGAGGACAGCGGAGGTACCTGGGAAGAATGCCAAAGTCATGCYAGTCTTCACAAAGGGCAACAAGGAGGACACAGGGAATTACTGGCCAGCCAGCCTCAACTCCGCCCCTGGAAAGGTGATGGGCTATCCGAGATGTTGTCTCCAAGAGTGTGGAGGACAAGAAGGTGAACAGCAGTAGCCAGCATGGATCCCCAAGGGAATATCCTATTTAATCAACCCAAGATCCTTCTGTGATGAAATGACTGGCTGTACAGATGAGGGGAGAGCAGCAGACGTCGTCTCCCTCAACTCCAGCAAGGCTTTTCTCACAACATCCCCATAGCCAAGCTCCAGAAGTGTGGTTAGACGAGAGGACAGCGAGGTGGAGTGAAAACTGGCCGAGTGTGTTTCGAAGTGTTGTGATCACTGGTCCAAAGTCTAGCTGGAGGCCTGTAGCTAGYAGAGTGCTCCAGGGGTCCGYACTGGGTCCAATCTGGTTCCATGTATTCACCACTGACAAGGATGAAGGGACAGAGAACACTGGCAGGTTTGCTGAGCATACACGACTGGGAGAAGTGGCTGATACCTCTGAGGGCTGTGTTGCCATCGGTAGGTTCCTCTCTGCCCATCTCTCCGTCCTACCCTGCCATGGGCAGAGAGGAACCTCGTGGGGGTTCCTCAACAAAGGGGAGCAGCACCTAAGGAGGAATAACCCCACACACCAGGACAGGCTGGGGGCTGACCTGCTGGGGAGCAACTCTGAATGAGGATYTGGGAGTCAGGTCCCACCCTGACCTTCATTCATAGAGGAAACAGAGCCAAGGGCTCCAAGGATCCACTTCTTCTAGTGCTCCMTTTCCCCATTTCCATTTTCTGGTGCTCCATTTTGCTTCAGAGGTCAAGAATAAGAAGAAAGCAGTAGGACTCTTATCAGGTTCAAAGTAGCAGCACCATTTAGGTAACAGTTTTCACTTGTCTACCCTCAGTTGGACAAATAGGGCTGGCCAGAAAAGGAGTCTACTGGGATATCTACTGGAGATTGATCAAAGCAAAGCGACTTACATGCACAGAGAAAAGTGGAGGAGGACTAGTTAAGAGAGATGTGCACTTGCAGGACTGTCCAGAACACAAGGTTTTAGAAGAGTGACCCAAAGCTGGATAAACTTTCTTTCAAGAGTTCTCGAAATTAATCAATCCTCAACTTTTTTTCACCTTTCTCAGAACACAGCTGCAAGAAAGAAGAGCTACAAAACATTCAGTGGGCCTGTGAAAACATACACAAGAGTGATACTGATCTTTTTGAAACCCTTAGCTGTGGGAATAGAAACTGCTCCCACTTCCTCAGATGGGTCTGAGAGTTTATTCATGGCCAGCAATGTACCTAGTGCGATGGACTCTAGTGAGGCTGGAAGGCGGTTASTGGTTCCATCTGTGCAGGCTTATTCAGTGTCATGGATTTGGTGCCACACGGCCAATGCCCAAGCTCTTGTCAGGGCAGGCTCCACRCCCAGGTTTGAGCACTCACAGCATGATCCTTGTGTCTTTGGGGAGGATTTGTTTTTATTCAAGAAAAACTCCACTGTGTCCTTTCATAACAAAAATATCTCTGTACTGCTCTAAGATCTGACTTTAGGCTCCTTCTTGGAAAACTATGAGCTCACTAAGCTGGAGAGATAGGGTCAATCCTTTCACTTTTAAAAATCTGCTGCTTCTCTGCATTTGTTCAAATAGAAACTCACGTCACATGACAAAAGATTGAGTTTATAAATTAAAAATGTGACATATAACCATAGAAATCTGTGACATATAACCATAGAAACTGCTAATATTTGTATCAGGAACAAGTGGATAGAAGTTCTCCATGACGTCTTTCTTAAAATGAGAAAAGAAGACAGCCAGATAATTAACAGAAGACTGTTGTAAAATCAATTCTTAATTTGCAAACTTAAGCTCCTGGAACTTGAGATAATAAGATRTAATTATCATGAGGAGAGATCTTTGGATGTGACCTAGAAAAAGGGGGTTTCAGCACAGAGGTCACTATAACCACGCAAGTCTCAACATATAAAGGTGCCACAGGATACACAAAAGATTCAGTTTGGCAGGTCCCTTCTTCTATGAACTTTGTTATCTCCATCATCAACAACAGCAACATAAAAGAGATAATGCGGCCATATCTAAGCTTCTGTAGAAAGAAAGCTTTGTAATGTAGTGGCCAAAAACTTTATGGTTTTCCTGAAAATCACACCATTCTGCTTGGAGAAAGCTTTCACAAGGCTAATGGCTTAAAAGCAGCCACGTGTCTGCAGTCTTGTAAGCTACACTTCATGGTTTCAAATGTGAATACTAGATCACCAGTTAGCCTATTTCAAGGTGATGATATTTTGTATTCTCATCAACTGTAAAGGGAAGTAGATATAACACTACAGGCMATGGAGAACAACAATATTCGCCACAGCATTTCCATGCAGACATCACAGAAACAAAGCACACTTAACCCTGGCACCCTTGAAATCAACCTCAACTTTCTTCTTCACCTTAAAGTGACAATGACTGACAAAAAAACCTTCATTGAAAGCAATTCCACTGCTAGTCAAGGCAAACTTAAAGCATTTTTGTCAGAAACCTCTCTATAATGTTTAGCTAAAATCTCCATTGTTTCAAACACTAGCATGTCCAAATGGACATGGTAGAACATTTCATCTCCATCTTCCCTGCAAAAGCTTTTTACACACTGAAAAAATACACTCAGGTGCCCCTAATCAGTGTTTTCCTTTTCTGACTAAAGAAACTCAATTCCATTGACCTCTTCTTACAGTTCACTTTAGTGAAGTCCTTTACGGAAGCTTAAGAACCATGAGGTTCTTAAGAACATAAAAATTATTGAGACTAACTACACTTCTAAAAACGTTGCAAGGAAGTGGGCAGGGGGCATAACCAAGCTTACATTTACCCGTTGTCTATACCCTCCAGGTCAGATGTGTTTCAAAAGTCACAATATATGATTCACTTTTACCTTTGGTACAGCTTGGATGCAGAACTACTGCAGCAGAACTGTAATGCAGTTTTTCTCTTACAAAGCTGTAGTCAAATTTCCATGTTCATAAAGGATAAATTAATATTCCTCCCATTAAATGCCTCTGGAAATATATTGGAAGCACATGTGCTGATTAAGGTGGCACTTCTTTTGAAGGCAGATCTAAAGTTGGAACCAATGGCTGCCTCTCTTTTCAGTGGACTTAGGACCAGACCGTAATTCTCCTAGAAATGGATAGCAGACCTTTTAGGAGAATGACATGTCACTTACAATAGGTRAGAGAAGCATCATATAGCAGACTTCCCCATCTCATTCATCACCATCAGCTTCCTCTGCCTAAGGACTTATTGACAGACACTAATCCATCAAACAATGCATTTCAGAAGCTCTTCAACTGTTGCAAGGCAGGTAAGAAGAAGTTTAAGATTGTCAACAACATTTGGGCTGGAGGACTTGCATCCCATCACGACACCAGCATCGTGAGGGAGCTCATGCTACACTTTGCAACACCCTTTCCAACCTTGCTTTACCTCCCATTTCTTCCCCTGCCACTTCCATTGGTGGAAGCAAAGGGACACTCTTTGGAAAGTGKGGAGAGTATCTTCCTCAGTCTCATGAAGGCAGAACTAACCACATCCCTTCCTCATCCACCCTTTTCTGCAGATYGTAACAATAACTTGCTTTTTCCTTCCAGTCTGAGGAGCCCCAAGGTTGTTTGCCATGATTATCCTGCACCTGCCATGAGGCTCTGCAAAGGTGAGTAAAGAGACAGGTATCTGTCCTCCCTCTCTCTGCCAGCATTCCCTGCCTAAAAGCAACACCACTTCAACTACATCTGGAATGAGCCTTTTTTCTCAGCACGGACAGTGACTCTCACACAGGTTGCAGYTGTCATTTTTGAGTTTCAGATTTGAAGGGAAAATTGGCCATTGGAGCATTCAACAGAGGTGAGYTGGCTCTGCACTTCCGCTCTCTTATTTAGAGCGGACTCTTATTTCCACTATCTTCCAGACTGCTTTCATTTTTTTTTTTCCCAAACAAGTCATTACCAAGGGATGTGGACTGGGCTGTGCCTGTGCCAAAGGAGCTATTATCTATAGAGCAGCAAGCTTATCTCATAAATCACCTTGACTGAAACTCACAGAAGCAAAGCCAGKACCGAGCCAGTTCCCACCTGGAGGCTGCCCAAGTGGATTAGACACAGTGTGCTCTCCTGCCAAGAGCTGGAGGAAACCTGTGACATCAGGAAGGTCACATAACAGATTCTGCCGGCTATAAAGCAGCCGAGCTTACAAACAGCTCTGGTGTTGAGACATGTAGGATTCACACAACATATTCTAGGGCCAGGATGCTCTTTGGGAGCACTTGTCTCCTGCCCTTTTCCATGTAATCAAAGATGGCGTTTCTCCAGTACCAGCCCATCTTCCTCACTACGCTGACATTATTTAACACTCTTTACACATCCAAACAGGGAATGGGCCAATAGGAATCAGCAGCCCTTATGAGAAAGCTTACCTGCCCTCRTAAGAAATCCGGCTGAAGACAAAGAATTTCTAAAAAGGAAATTCAGGAGCCATAGGAGTAGGAAGACCTAAGGCAGTTGATAGTTTGAAACATGCAGGAGTCTGCATTCCAAGCAATGCCGTTCTCCAGAAGATGGGGGTTCAGGTGTGTGAATACACACAGCAAACACCTGAGTTGTAAGACATCATTACACTCCCTTGCACCCAAATCCACCGATTTGCAATACGCAAAATCTAGGGGAAACCCTTCTCYTCTCTGCTGGCATAGCTGGGTCACATAAAACCTAAGCACACAGACATGTCAATTTAACATGATGGGAAACTAAAGCTCTTGCTTGTCTGCAGTGTTTCAGTACTTGACAAGTGTCAGCCTGTTGAAAGCAGGTAATGGTGGGGGTAGATGAGACAATGACCAATTTATCATCTTTCATATTAGGTTGTTGTCAAGTTATCCATAGTTAATCAGGAGACAATACAGGACAATAAACCAACAGCAGGAAACTCAATCCAAGACTTGTGTTTCTATTCAGTGGTTCTGACACAATGTGCTGAACGATGAAGGGAGAAGTCAACGTCTGTTTTATTTATGCAGCCATAGAACAAAAGAGGATTTAATTTCTCTCTTTTCAGGCTGAAGTTTCCTTCTAAATGAAATGTCCTCTTTCCTTACAAATGCATTTGGCTCCTATCATTACCAACTCCCCTTGCTAGGGAAACAGATGAGGCAGTATTGCCAGGCCATTCATTAGCAGAAAGAAAACTCATTACATCCACTGGGCATCTTCTGCACAATTTGGAGTCCACACAGACAGTGACACAGAAAGTATAAACAAATTACCACACAAGTACTATTTTTAAACTCTTAAATTCTACACAATATACTTACACTGCCCATTCAAGCTTCTCATTCTTGATCGAATTGTAGAGGGCCTACAAAAGAAAGAAAGGAAATGGGATTATATTATTTTACTCCTGCTACAGATACATTAACATGCTAATGAAAACTACCCAAATAACACTAGCAAGCCAGTTTTCTCTGATCAAGGAGCTACCATATCTGCTTATGACAACACAAAAGTCTTGAGCCTGAGGCAGAAATATTATCTAAGGAAATATGTATTAGAACATAGGGTKTCAGACAGCAGTTATTTTCTGGAGCAGATTTCATTTTTAAAGCGAGGCAACAAGTTTGCAAAATACAGGAATCTGCAAAAATAAAGCCCCGCATGCAACTTAAGACCAGATTCCATCTCTGTTAGTTAGATGGAAAGTCAGTGAGATTTTGTTGCTGACTTTAACAAGGATCAAGATTTCACCTACAAAACCGTATCAGGATGTCTGACCAAAGCCCCTGAGCTTCAAAGACACCTGAGAGCATCCCCCAGCTACATACCCAGGCACAGACACATACCTTCTCTAAGTGTAAAACAGAAAATGGACTGTAAGAAGCTTGCAGTTTTGATGATTAAAGTCTTGGACTAACATAGGTACTCTCTCAAATCAAAAGACAGAAGCTAGTCAGTTTGGCATCAAAGGTCTCTGATCTACTTTTGATACCAACCTCCAGTGAAAGGGTCCAGTTCTGCAGACATCAAACACTTGGGATGGATTTCTTTTTTGAGTGAGAGCAGGTAAATCATTTGGATAAGTATGTCTGATCTCATCCCTCCTGTAGCTGATACACAGAATGGATAAAAGCCTGCAATATCACTAAAAGCTAATGAGGGTCTTCGCATAGGCCACTCGAGTCAAGTGAAGTATTTCGGTATGGAACGTCCCTGATTCTAGTGCTGAAAATCCACATTTGTAATTTACCTTATATACATGGCTCAATTTACTCCCTCCAGCACATAACTCCTACACAGCCTCAAAATATGTTAATGTGTAGAACTGTTGATGCACATGATTACCAAAAAGTAGCACATCAAGTATGAGCAAGCCTGCAAATCACATACTATAATGGCTATGGCACGCTCAACAGAAGCATCAGCATTTAAACAGCCTTAACTCTGACCCAAAATAAAAACAGGAAGACTCAAGGAACCTAAGCTGTGCTTGTATGTCACCAAACTTGCAATAGGAATCCCACAAGCATATGCACTGTTCGTCCCATGCTCCATCAGCTCCTTTCCAACCATGCATGGTCCATCTGAAGGTTCCTATTTTTCAGCCCTGTGAAAATGTGGCTCTTGACACTCATGTCAAATACACTGGTACAACTCACTTCAAAGGAAGAGAACTGATAAGACCACCAGGAGGAATCATCCCACATCCTATTTATATTGAGAGATATAGCACGGAGAGGTCCTCACTGCCAACACAGCTTTGCTGTGCTGTGCACAGCAGTGTGAAGAAATATTTCCAACTCCGAGGGGCTCACAGTCTATTTCTATTTACTCTGTGAGCTCCAAATTTGTACAAGGAGGTCAGATCCAACGGCAAACAATCAGACAAAGGTAATGGAAAGGGCACTGCTGGCAATCCATAGGCAATTTTCCTAATTTTAAGACGAGAGCTAACAAGAGATTTTAAGAAAACCTAGTAGGAGGAATGCAGAACAAAAGRATATCACTGCTCCTCCTGTGCACCCAGCAATTCTGCAGAATTAGACCCTCCTCCATCCTTTTACACAAAACCATGATGACACTGATTCCGCCAGGTTGACCAATATTTTCCATTAGGAAGCATTGTGTTGCTAACGATCTGGTCAMAATTCTCCACTTATTCTTTCACTCAGGCATTTTTTTCTTTCATATTATTATCAAAACATTATTTGTATCTTGAGTCGGAAGACTATTTCSAAAAATAAGGCAAAGAGCCCTACGTGTGGTTATGTTTTACTCTGGTTGTTGGCTGGAGGAGCTTTCAAAACTTCTCAAGAGCCTGGCCTGGGGGTGCAGAAATGCCTTTTTGCTGTTATCTAGCCCATATGCCTGCAAGAGATTTCTGATAATGAACACCAGCCCTGTGCAGGGCTGCTTTTTATGGGCTCTGCTGCTAAGGAAATCTCTAAGGATCGCTGCAGCGGAAGAGTGCCTATTCCTGGTGTGGGAGACACGAAAGGAGAACTCCAGATTGGCGAGGGAACAAATGCCCCAAGCTTTTGCCTTGTGGAAAGTGACATGTGTTGGTCCCCTTCACRATTTCCCTTAATGAGCCAGACTCCATAGTCCTCTTTAAAGAAGTAACAGACACCAGCTCCRTCATATGTCGCGCATCTGACCGAGGACACGGCGTCTGCCACGGGGCGCCGAGCACAAGTGGCTCTGCAGCACAGGGCAAGTCGCAAGCAACATTTGGGAGAAACTCCAGCACGGAGCACGTTCACTGGGAGAGCAGCTACCAAACAGGAGGAAAGCTGAGTGCTGAGGAAGAGGTGGGAAGGGAATGCAATGCTCTTGTTGGTGGCAGAAGCAGAAGGGGCAGGTACCCCCGCATGGGACACTTTGCACTGTCCCACAGTCCTTCTCCAAAGCAATGGGCCCATTTTGCACCTTAACATCCTTCCCACAACCTGCAGGCTCTCTCAGTAGCTGGAAAATTTAAAAAAAAAAAAAAAATTCTTCCCATATTGCGAAACTGGAGGCATAGACGTACATCCCAGCTCCTGCTCCATCATTTCATGGCTTCTTCCCAAGACGCTAATTCAGACAGCATCTCTTTTCAATAGGCATCTCTCCAGAGCACGATTAAATCAAGCAAACCTGAAGAAAGGCACTGAACTGCTCCACTAAATTGGAACGAAGCCGATCAGACACCACGGTGGAGACATGACTTTTACCAGTGCTTTGCTAGTTCCAAGCATGGGTTTTATTTACTTGTATTTTCTCTCTGGGGAGAGAACAGAAACCCCATGGCTCTGATCTGAAGCATATTTGTAGTCTCACCAAGGTGAAAAAAAAAAAGAAAAAACAACCACAAGTTCYTACCTTTTCACCTAAGAAAGTGATTGCAAAACTACTGTCCCCGGCCAGACCACAGAGCTGGGATCTCRACCACAGCAGGGAATGGCAAAACTCATCTCACCTCCCATGCAGGACCAATAGCACTTCAAAAGCAGAGAGAACTTCTRCCTTGTCCACCCTTCAAGGCACTCTTCCTAAAAAAAAAAATCTTACTTTACCTACACTGGTGCTTTCTCCAGCTTTGATTTGTCCCTGAGCAGCCTGCACTGTTAGAAATACAAGTGAAATTTGTCTGTATTCAGTTACTGATTGGGTAGCTTTCTTTTTTTCTTAATTGGAAGAAAGTCCATAAGAAAGTTGCTGAGTGCTGAATTCCATCCCCAATCTTTAACTGTCCAGGCGAATTTTATCTTYGGTAAGCAGGTGGGACATCTTTTAAAAATCGAGATTTCCACAAGCTTTCACCAGTTACTAATTTTATTCCAACTGGGAATTAAAAAAAAAAAGAAAAAAAAGGGAGCAAAACTACAGAAAGTGCTTCCGAAAGCTCCAGCCTATTTGCAAAGCTGCCTGTTGTGTTTGAGTGCATTATGCCCCCATACAATGAAACTCCAGAACGCATCACCAAAGGAAAAAGGGGGAAAAGTCCCTCACCACCCTGACTTCCCTCAAAACCTCCCTCCATGCAGGAACAACCGGGGCYATTTAAACAGGTTGCTCTCAGCACCTGCCGGCTGCTGACTACGCTCTGAGTCAGCCTCCGAATGCAGAAGCAGCAAAAAGAAAGGCACCACCAGATGTGAATACCRAAATGAAGACTAGAAATTATTCAGTAGCAAGAGGCACCTATGCAAGTGTTAAGAAGGCTGAGGCCTCACCAAGCTGCAGAGCTCCTGGGGGCAGCATGCAAGATATTTCTTCAAAAGGTGATGCAAGAGGTCCTGSGGAGGCATTACTGACTGTCTAGGGCTGGTGGTCACTGTTGCACTCTGTTCCTCACCTAGAAGCTTGCCGTGGGAAAAAGAAATACACAGCAGGCTGTGTATAGGAGCATGTGGGAGAGGAATCCAGGAAGATCTGCCGTGACCAGGTAGAGAAGTAATAGCAAGCTGCAGTCTGGAGGGCTGGCAAGCATTCCCCAGGCCGGCAAGGATCACCATCCCTGATCCCAGTTTCCTGATCCCTGATCTCCCACTTTCGCCACCTCCTCAGGAGTTATTGCTGGGGGAGCCKCAGTCTCATCCCAACAAGACAGCAGTCCCCGTGGAAGGCAGAAGCGGGAAGCGGGAAGGTGCCTGCGGAAGGTGCCAGGCCAGGATGCAGCCGTGCTCGTGCCCTGGGCCAGGCTCCGCCGCAGCCGCTGACCAAAGCAGATGTGCCCGAGGACACATCCCATCCCGCACGGCCTCGCTGGACACAGGAGCCACTGGTACACGGAGTGGCTCCCTCCACACTGCGTCAGAGGGACACGGATGCAGGAAAATCCTTCAGTAAATGCAGGCTAGGGATGCGGCGGGCAGGAGGCCCCGCGGGCGCAGGCCCGTGGCCCTGGCTGCTCGCTGGGCTCAGCAGTGCAGGGCAAGCACCGATCCAGGCCACCAGCTCCTGCGAGGCTCTGTGTGGGGCCGGGCTGGTGCCTGGGCTGCTCCCCCCTGCACATCAGGTCTGCCCCACGACCTGCCGTGTGCGCGCACAGCTACATGGCCTCACCACCTGCCCTCCAACAAATACTCTGCTCCTGAGGGTTTATTTCCTCTCCTCGAGCACAGATCTGCAACCCCAGGTGAGCCCCATACGGGCTGTAGCACCCTGCCAAGCTCCGAGGCAGCCTAGATCCCTTCCACCCCTTCTGAAAAGGGTGCAAGGAAGGCGCCAGCATCAGAGCRGCACCCACAGGGCCAGGGGCTCATGTACAGCCCTCAATTTGCAGCTCCAGCCGTGTGTACGACGAGCGTGCTCCCAACAAGCCAGCATGCATTATTCATAAATCCGCACGGAGCTGCCGAGCAGCATATGGAGCCGGTGAGGGTTGTTTTGGTGTGGGTGGACACGGCGTTGATGATGGGAATGTTTCAGGGAGAGGAAAGGGAGATCGCTCCGCTCAGGGAATTTCGAGTGCGTCACCAGTGCGAGGAGAGCGTTTCTAAGAGAAGCTCCTCTGTTAAAGATCCAGGTTGTATGGAGAGGGAAGGAAAAATTAAAAAGGAAGGAAGGAAAGATTGTGCCAGATGCAYCATCATCATAAAACAGAAAAAGAAGGTTAGCTGGGGCTCCTGAGAGCCAAGAAATCAAAGCCCTTCCTTTGTAATCTTGATGCATGAGGGTAAAGGGAACAGATTTGTTCAGTGCTTGCTGGAGCGTTTAATCAACGTTATTGGAAAAGGGAGCACGCTGAGTTATTACAGGTGATGAGAGGAAAGGCTACAGAAGTGTTTCCTGACAGCGCAGCACCTGCACAGCCTATTCCAGGGATTATTTTACTGGCCCCGTGCACCAGAAAACAGCACTGGCAAGGGCACGTTGCAGTTCTGCAGGAAAACGGTGCCCACCCAGGCAGGAGCTGCCTAATTGCGCTGGATCACGCTGGAGACCCTCCGACTCACCGTGCAGACAACCTAGTTTTGAGCTGTCCCTCCAGCAATGGAAAATAACCCAACACCAAGACCCTCTTCACAGGTTCCCCTGCTGGCCTCAGGCCTCTGCACGAGGTACCCAGGCTGCCTTAGCAGAGGGCACCTCTATGCATGTGGATATGCGTGTTTTTAAAGCGGGCAGATGCCATCAGCTCCCGGGGCCTCGCTCGTACTGGTTGGAGCASAGAGTGGTTGACGTTCCCATATTCTGCACCTGCCCAAGTCACCTATAAGGGCAGGGAACAAGGGGGTGGTGCAAATGGGTTGGATTCGTCTCCCGACACATGCCGGCTGCAGCGGACACAGACTGTACTGAGCATTATCATCTCCTTGTGTGGGGAAGATAAAATGCAAGGGAAGCCAGACACAAAGTGGGAGGCACAGCTTCAGCAGTAAGAAAAAAAGGACAAATCAGGCAATTTATCCCGCTCTGAGAGAGAGCGGATCTCCATGACAGCTTGTCTAGAAAGGCCAGCCTAGAACTGGAGACATCTTGTGAGAGGTGATGCACAAACACCCGCCCGGCTTCACTCATGCAAAGACGCCCTTTGCAATGCTATACATGGGCAGTAGTTTCCAGGCCTCTTCCACCCTGCACATTATGGAAGAGGTACAGCTCAAACGCAAACCCGGTCTCTAAATCCATGAGATCCTTCAGATATGGGTGGGCAGAACATGGAGGGGAACAGATACAAAGAGGAGAGAACAGAGTTGCCCAAAATCACATGGCCCRTCAGTGGCACAGCCAGAAATACAAGTCACGCTCTAAGTGTCATCCACAAGAAACGAAGGAGCCTGCACTGGGGACCAGAGGGGGAAGTGGGCCATAGCAATCATCTGTGTGGGTTTGTCCTCTTATCGGCTGGGAAGGTGGGTGTCCCAGCAATCTTCTCAAGCCTCCAAGAGGCACCTTTTGCAGGTCCCAGGTCCTCCACAGAAACAAAATGCTTGGTRTGAGATAAGGAGCCCACACTGCATGCCGTGAGGAAGCTGAAATACGCTTTGTAACTTACTGGGCTGAACTGGAGGAGGAAATAACACTGAGCGAACGACCTGGTCCCCAGCACAGCCAGGGCACTTGGGAGCAGAGCCCTGCCCTGCCGGGATGTCAGTCCTTACAGGRGCAAGCACGTTTTCCAGGAGCACAAAGGCAGACGCCAAACACCGCTGGAGAGAGAAGGGCCCTGCCCTTAGGACGTTGCTCACAAACACCAGGGGCATGAGGCCGAGAGCGGCAACACAAGCACGGACCAAGGGACCCAGGGGCAAAACCCCCGAGTCCCCACCACGCGTGGAGGCTTCTTCTACACATAGACCCTCTCGATGAAGGCAGGGAGGCCATTCCCATGCCCGAGGAGAGTGTTTTTGCAAGAGCAGGGTCCTGGAATACTTGAAAGCYCCAGCCCCTACTCGGGCATCTGCCAAGGCAGCCGCTGCTGCATCAGCAACAGCTACAGCATCGTGGCCGTGGGCTCCCCAAAACAACCCTGGCAAAACACCCCCTCTTCACTGTGGTGGAAAAAAGCCCCCAAAACCAAGGTTTGAGAGCTACGCCAAATACAGTATTTCCCTTATTTCTCTCCGCAGGGCTCTTTGCCCACAGCTCTGCAGTCAAGCCTCTGAAACACCACACAACCTGTGAAACCTGCAGACCAGGGYTCTGCCAAGAACCACCGTGCAGCACGGGGGTATTTTCACCACCAGAGGAGGCTTCTCTGAGGGCAGACACAGGGTTTAGAGCAGGCACAGGGAGTGCCTGCAGGTTTTGTTGGCGTGCACACGGACACATTGAGATGCTCTGGTACCGTTTCGAAACACCTCTGCCTCATGAAAACACTTCAGCAAACAGTTGCACCTCTAAACCCCAAGGCAGAGTCAATTTGCAGCAGGAGGGAAATTAGGGGAATACTGGGTCTCTGTGTAAAGTTCACCTGCTCCTACGAGGCACAGAGCTCCTCTGGGAGGCAGGCAGGTATTAAATCTCTCGCCGGAGGTTCCGGCATCTCTCACTCAGTGACTGAGAGTGACGGAATGAGAGATGCAGCTTTTTCTGCAAGAACTAGGGGCTTGTTTGCCCAGGACTTCACCAACTGTGCAGGGCTGCCTCGGAGATGCTGAACGCAGCCCCTGTGGCAGCTGGTACAGCCTGTGCTAACTGCAGTTAAGCAAACAATAAGGTATTCCCATAAACGCACAAGTGATGCTTTCCTGGTAAATATTTGATGGCAAGATTTAATCACGCGTGCAGGCAAGGCAGTATTTTTATCTAAGACCCACATGGATTAAAACATAGAGATGCAGCAAAAAAGCAAAAACTATTTTACCTATTTAGAAGAAAAAAAAAATCCCATTAAACGAAGCGTTCCAAGGACATAATCTGCCAGCTCAGCCTCTCAGGGAGCAGAGCTCCAATTAGCAATCTCTCTAGCAAGTTTTCCCTGTTTACTACTGTACCAAGCTCGGCGACAGGACATTCCTCCCGAATTCGATCGCTGCCACACACCAGACCCTTCTCACCTTCAGCCTCTCCTCGCTGCCACGGACCCTCTCTCACCTCTGTGATCGCTGCAGATTACTGGAGCCTTTCATTCCTCAAGAGCACAACCTTTTCCGCGTCGCCACCTCTATTCTTAGCAAAGAGAAACGCCGCGGGTACGCGGTTATTTATTTATTTACCTTGCTTTCTTTAGTAGAGAACTCCGAGGAGTTGGAGATTTTCATGGATTTGGAGCGGTGGGACTGCCGCCAGAGCGATTCTTCTCGGGGGTACTTCACTGAACCTGTGGCTCTCACCCGGACTTTGCTGGTGCTCTGAACACTGTTAACTCCGATCATTTCCAGAARCGGTGGGAACGGGATGGGGTGGAAAAGAAAGGAAACGGCACTTCCCAACCCCCTGCAAAGGGACTGGGGAGGGTCTGGAGAGCCGAGGCTCAAGCGGTCAGTGCTTGCTCGAAATGCACTAGGCTGCTCTGCCCAGCATCTTCAGGCACACGCTTTGGAGCCAGCCTGATTGTTCCAGGCACTGCTCACGTCACCGGGTGGGAAAAAAAGGGAGCGACAAGGGGGGCAGAAACCCCACCCCTGCTCCACTCCCCCTGCACACACACACACACAGACACACACACGCACACGGCGGAGCAGGGAGGAGGAGAGAAAGGCGCTGAAGAGCTGCCAGCCCACGAGGCAGGAGGCTCGTGCCCGCTCGTCCGCGGGACGCCCTGCGCCTTGCTGCACCCGGTAACAAAACGGGCGCCGCAGACGCCCTCCACAGCTGCCTGCCAGCCACGGGCTCCTGGAAGGGCGGCTCGCGCGTCCCCAAAGCGCCCAATATAGCAGTAAAGCCCAGGTAAAGCACAGCACCATGAGGGCGCCCTGAAAAGCAAGGAGAGCTCCAGGCACGGCCCATCCGTGACACTGTCAGCACCTCCAGCTGCTGGAGCCTCCAGGGGCCGGGGAGGAGAAGGGCCTGGGAGGGAGAGGCAAGGGAAAGGATCGGCTGCGCCAAGGTCACGCAGCAGCYCGGCGGCAGGCTGGGCAAGGTCCCGCGGGCGCTAAGGCAGCCGTGGCACCACCGCACTGCAGACGAGCTGCGTGGTGCAGGGCCGGGGGCCGCGCCGCCACGGGCCCATGGCCCTTCTCCCTCAGCAGCCGGAACCCGGGGGGCGCCCTCGGAGCCCGCCCGGGTTCCACCTGCTGGAGCCCGGGCCGGAGACGTCCCTTGTGACGCACGGAGCGGGGACGTTCCCCTGGGAAGCGGGGACCATCCCMTGGGAAGCGGGGACSATCCCCTCAGAGGCGCCACCATTTGCGGCCCGGTTGAGGCCGGTGCGCAGTGGCCTGCACGTCGCCATGGCAACCCGCACGGATCCGGATCCGCAGCGCGCGGGCACC
>NW_020455899.1:2335841-2346663 GCF_003342845.1 Nothoprocta perdicaria | reverse complement strand
ACACGAACGGCTAATGCCGGAATCCCAGGGCCTGGAAGGGACCCCTAGGGATCATCTAGTCCAGCCCCTGCTCCAACAGGGACGCCCAGAGCACGGGGTGGCTCTGTGAGACCTCCATAGGAGACTCCCCGGCCTCCCCGGGCATCCCCTTCCAGGGCTCTGTCACCCTCAGCGCAAAGCTCTTCCTCACACGTATCATCCGGAGCCCCTCGGCATCACAGGGGTCCACGGCTGTGGGATCTCCCCTCACCCCCCATGCCACCCATCACTGTGTGTTGCCAGTACCCACAACCACAGCAAGGAAACACCAAAGCATAATTTCCCCGGCACACGGGCACGAACGTCCTTCTTGATGCTGAAACGCATCAGTCACCTGGGAGTTGGGTCAGGAGAACCCAGCCCTGATCGAGTCCCGTTTCTAGTGTAAGAAGCAGTGTTATAGCTACTCTTTAGCGTACGAAGAGCCGCRTTAAGGCAGAGCTGGGGCTTATTTGGCGCTCCCCCGAGGCACATAAGCAGATGAATCGCGTGGGCGTTGTGCCTGGCTACCCCTTCCCAGCCTCTCGCAACCGGCGATTGATGCTTGGAGTGGACACATGACTAGACAGTCACATTACGTCCTCGGATGTGTTTTTGCTAGTTAAAGACTGCCCTCTCTCAGCCAGCCGCCGTCCTTCACTCCCCACAGGGTGTCACACACACCCATCTCACTCCAAGAGAACACCGGGCACGTCGGCAGTGGAGAAGCAAGACAGGGCACCCCAGCTCCCCACTCCCATGGCCATTTCTGCCTTCTGTGCTCACACGTCCCCAGTCTTCCCTGCCTTCTTCCGAGGCAGAACTTCCTGGGCTGCTTGCCAGCGATTTCTGTGGAACAGGGAACAAGGAGCTTCGGTGTAAAAACTGCTCACGGGCGGAAAAGGCTCTGATTCCCCCAAATCCCTCCTCTCATCTAACCGCTTCCCACCTGTCAAACCAACAACATATATTCTCATTTCCACAAAAAGTAAGGGCTGGCACACACACCCCTCACACACGGAGCACAAATCCCACATGTGCTCCACCTTTTTTATATAWWTMCTTTATTATTAAAGGCTGTCTGACAGAAGGACAGGGGATGGGATCGGGCAAAAAGCACCTGCTTACTCTTGAGTTACCTGTTCCATTTCCCAGAAAGCATTTTGCATCACTTAGCCCATTTGATGTTATCCATTGCRAGCCAAAAAGCTTTTCTAAGAAAATCTCTTCTTAGAGCAAATTTTCAGTGCAATCAAACTGTTCCAGATGAGCTAAGCAGTGCCTCTCCACAGGTGCTAAGTAAATGGCCACAAATCACTCCCTAACCTGCCAGACCTTTGCTTAGCAGATTATTCCTGCTCTTGGTTTTGTGAGGCCACCTCTGCAATCACCCTYAGCATATCTGGAATAATTATATCCACTAAATATCACTAGCAGACCTAGGTGCAGGATGGTTTCACTGTTACATTTCAGCTCAGCTGAAGCACGGCAGTGTTAGCTTGCCCAGGTGGGCAACATCCAGCATSCTCTAAGCGAATTTCGTGGGTCCTCAGGCAGGACAGGAGATTTAATTCACACGGGATCAGATCTGCTTCCACTGTCACCAAGAGGCAGTCCAAAATACCCAGCGTGACAGGCTGCATCTTGTTCAAATCTCTCTCTTTTTTTTTYCCCCAGCAGAATAGGAAAAACACTTGTCAGCTTATACTCTGTACAAGAGAGAGCCTCTTGAGATCAYGCTTTTGAAGGCTTAAATGCCTTCAGCTCAAGGATTCAGCTATTTCATCAGTGCCCTGATTTTCATCTGCAAAATGTTGTAGTCCTGACTGAGCAATTAGACCCATGTACACAGCAATTACTCTTCTTCCTGGGATGGACCGTTGCTCTTGAAYATCAAGATAGGTCCTACCATTTTGGAAATTAACATGCATGCAGAATTGATTTGTGTCTCTTTACTGAGCAACAGGGAGGAAGGGAAGTGGGTTGTTAACATAAACAGAGGACTAGAAGGAATTTCTTTAAAAAGGGGCTGAGATGGCAGTGAAGTAACAGAGATAACTGAAGTCTTTGCACCCCAGGAGACCCAGTCATGGTGAGAAGCTACAGTCATCCCTGGGACACAGAAGAGGTGGAGGGAAAGGGACATACCCCTTCGGCAACCCTGTTACATCAGTCGGTGGTCTGAAGGATCAAGAACCTATTTCCCCATAGGAGCCAYGGGGAAATTCCTACCATAACTGGCAGGAAAAATTGAAATTTGGGGCCAAAGCTTGCAAAGGAAGAACCAAAAAAAAAAAAAAAAAACACGTAAGGTGGTATCTGCTACAAGCCCTATGGCATAGGAAACTCCCATGTAAGGAACAAGCTTACAGTGCTCCTTCTGTCTCTTCTGTCTCTTCTGTTTCCTCTCCCTCTCACCAGCCAGGGTTTCTGGCTAGTAAATGTACCCAGCCCTTGCTTTGTCCTCCTAATGTCATTCAGCAAAAACAAAACCTGTGGAATTCAAAGTGAAATTCTCAATTGTTTTCTYGGGACAAAAACCCAAGTAAAACAAGCTATTACATCTGAAGAAGAGCTTCAATGTCCTCAAACATAGCCACAAGAATCCATTAGTATCGCTTAAGCCTGATCCCAGGGACAAAAGCTGCCAACAACAAAAGCCAGCAGAATACATAAATATATGCACAAATCAATTACATGAAATATATTCTCCAGAGTGTGACACTTTTGTGCAGCACAGAAATGCAGCAATATTTAACACTTCTATTAAATATGGTTKTTTGTCAAATAAACATTAAATGTTTCATAAGCAGACTGATGTCCTTCCTCCTTCACCCCCAATCACTCTCTCCACARGAACAAATAAAATAGGAAAAGTTAGTTTTGCTGGTTACACTATACATATGTGACAGCTATTAAAATAGATATTAACAAGTGATCAACAGTCAAGTGACACTATTAGAACACTAAAATAATAATCTCTAGGGTCTGCTGACCAGGGGCAAGTGACAATCAGAATTAAATATTAATGTCTGCTGTCCATTTAAGTAGTAGATACTCCAGTATTTGAGCACCTACTTCACTTCTACATGCACAAGCAGCCATGTAAGCAAGGAGCCATCATGGGACAACAGCATGTTTCAGGCATGATACAAGAATCCTGGAGATTGACAGAAAAATGAAATTATCCACCAAACCCTCCCCACGAGCTACTTGTTTTTATCTACTGAACACAGGATCTTACCACCAGACATCTGCAGAGATTCTGGGTCTTATCACAGTCCCAGTGAATTCACTATCAACATCAACAAAAAAAGCTGATGTCTTTGAGAGAGAATCTTGGTTTTTTTTCACACAATTTAAATGCACTACAAACACCTATGCTGAGAATCCCATGAGATGACTCTGATTTCCCTTATAACACGGAAAATGACCCTTACAATGGAAAGCAATCCAATTACTGCAGACCAGACAGTTCCTCTGGGTAAACTATGCTATAGTAAATGCATAACAACTTGTTCATCACCAGCCTGGACGAGGGCACAGAGTGCACCCTGAGCAAGTCTGCAGATGATCCCAAGCTGGGTGGAGTGGCCGACACTCTGGAGGACTCTGCAGCCATCCAGAGGGACCTGGACAGGCTGGAGAGTTGGGCAGAGAGGAACCTCCTGAGGTTCAACAAGGACAAGTGCAGGGTCCTGCCCCTGGGCAGGAACAACCCCAGGCACCAGCACAGATTAGGGGYYGACCTGCTGGAGAGCAGCTCCACGGAGAGGGACCTGGGAGTCCTGGTGGACACCAAGTTGCCCATGAGGCAGCAGGGCCCTCGTGGCCAAGGAGGCCAATGGGCTCCTGGCTGCATGAGGAGGATGTTGTCAGCAGGGCAGGGAGGGGATCCTGCCCCTCTGCTCAGCTCTGGGGAGGCCAAACCTGGAGCACTGGGGACAGAGAAGGCTGAAAGGGGATCTGATCAACATGTATAAGTACCTGAGGATGTAGGGAGGAAGAGGCTAAACTCTTCTCAGTGGTGGCCAGTGACAGGACAAGGGGCAATGGGTACCAGTTGAAACCCAGGCAGTTCCATCTCCAAGTCAGGAGGAACTTCTTCCCTCTGAGGGTGCCTGAGCCCTGGCACAGGCTACCCAGGGAGGTTGTGGAGTCTCCTTCTCTGGAGATCTTCCCAACCCGCCTGGATGCCGCCCTGTGCCCCGTGCTCYGGGTGTCCCTGCTGGAGCAGGGGGTTGGACTGGATGAGCTCTAGGGGTCCCTTCCAACCTCAACCACTCTGTGATTCTGTGATTCTATGATTCGCATTTGCTTTTAGACCACCTTGATCATGAATCAAAAGGCATCATCTCTTAGCACCATAAAAACACAAGTGTTGATTTAGAGAGTCCTTGACAGTAACTTGCAAGTCTTACTTTACATGGGAATCAGATTAAAAGCACATATGTTATCACCTGACTTTTGCTCCCAGGCTCYAGTCTTTGCAACATTTATCCTCAGCAAGTCTCAAGAATGAGCAGAGTGACCACACACTAGTATCAGCGGAGGATGAAATTAATCCTCCTACCTCTGTATCTCTCTTGCCGTACCTTGATCCAAAAGAAATCATTCCTAAAACAAAGAGCTTTGCAGAGTATGACAGAGGACTATGAAATTAATAAAAACAAACTCTTTGTTAATAACAGGAGTGCAAGGAGAGTAYGCCCACTTTATCTCAATTAGTACATTACAAGTGAAAAGATGCGAATCCATCTTGCTCTTTCCCACAGGGCATCCCAAAACAACTCYGTGTCACAGACTGGGCTCTGTGGTGTTTCTTCTTTAAGCACTGTATCTTACACAGAATAAAGTCCATCTCCATGCAYTCCCTTAGGTTAAACTCCAGTCTATTACACAGCAGCTCAGAGCTTCATAAGTGAAACCATGAAATAAGCACCACTTAATAACCAACCACCAAACACGAAGCTGAAGCCACCAAACATAACTGCAGAGAACATAACTTTAGTGAGTAYGTTTATCCTCAGCAGCACCACAGATGGCCATGAAAACAGAAACCTGCCATAGTGCTCCCTTCTGATGCAGGCAACCAACACAACAAGAAGGACCAAGGCGACCGCAGAAAACACACAGGCTTCATGTGGGTGAAGTGTGGAGGGAGTAGCCCAAGGCAAGGGAAATAGCAAATAAGCAAATGCCTTTGATACCCCTCTCCTACACAGATGCATGTACCCATGGAGGTAGGTCTTCCTCCAGCTCCCAGCTCCTGGTAGAGCCCATGTGTCATTAGGGCACAAAATCATTTGGATTAGTCCTACATTTTTACTGGGGTTTTATAAAGACTTGATCATGGAAAGAAGCACGACCTTGGAAGGAAACTTCATGTTCTGCTCAGCATCGAGAGTGGGGGAATTAAAATGCAAGCTGGTGCTCCTGCTTGAAAAGAGAGTGCAAGTAGGCCAGAGAAAGAGTAGGCCAGAGTCATCTGTGAAGTGCAATGACTAACAGAAGGCAAGGGTACCAAGGATTTATACACCAGTAATTCCAAAACCAACAGAAGTAATATTTTCTTTTTTCTTTTTTTTTTTTTTTTTTTTAAAGTGGTATAAATTATATTCCTATTCCTCCTTCCCTCGAGTTGCAGTACAGAAGTTAAATTTTGAGCAGATCAGTGGGTGGAAGATCAAAGAATGTTTTTCAGAATTTGTTTTCTACCTACATGGCAGTGGGAGTAATATGTCATAGGGACCAAAATGTATGTGTGACACTGTATTAGAGATTTCCCAGCTCAAAAGCAGCCCAGAATTCCTTCTTTAAAGTGACAGACTGCACTGTTCCTGAAGGATACTACTCCGTATTTTCCAAGCTGACAGCAGAAGAATGGGGAAGCTCGGAAAAGAGGTATTTTGTCTTCTGGAACAGCTACACATTTCAATTAACCACAGCATAAATGACAGCTTTGGCTATCTGACAGGAGGGAGAAGCTGAACATCAAACGATCCCCCTGCCTGATCCCTCCTTGGACAACACACTAATGAGACTTCACCTCCACAGATGAAAACGAACCCCCTGAACATTCATTAGGAGCTTGGCATTGAACCACGTAATTGCTGCCAGCAGTAATGGAAATTCTTAGCTGAGTGCTTGGGTTTCACTGCTTGCTTACACAAAGGCCCGGTGGGCTACGTGAGGTCTTTCAACTAGGAATCTGAAAGGAAAGGCAGGAAGGGCTGCAAGGAAAAATAACACGGAGGAATGTGGATCATCAGAGCTRGAACAGGGCGCTCCTCAAAGCAATCTCTCCTAGTTGGTTTATGGTCAACATCTCGGCCATAAACARGGATCCTTATTCCTGGACCACCTTTACAAGGTAGTCCAAGATATTTTGTGCTCAGAGATATAAAGCTGGTGGACAGCATTAGGAGTTTGCTGACAGTTCTTATTGCTTCCTTAGCTATAATACCTTGGCTTACTTGCCTTGAAGGAAATGCATAGATTTCAGATTTTTTTTTCTTTTATATGAATTAAATCAAGTCCTTAGATCATGGGAAGAAATTCATTTGCACTTCAGCAGGATGGAGAGGTGTAAGGATCTCAGTAACTGGTGGAACCCCCAGTAGTGCACACACAGAAACACCTTTACAATCCAGTTTAGTTTATAGCTCTGGAAAGCCTCGTTTTAGCTGGTTCTTGCCCTTACCAAGGACATGCCACCAAACACACGATCACAAGCCAAGGAAACAGGGTATCCCTGCAGGAATACCTTGCTGAGGTATTCCTTCATCCTGCTTGCTGAGGATTAAGCAACAGCATCACCAAATCTGTGTTCCTCTCCACCACTTTGGCTCTGAGGCTCATCAGTTAGTGAAAAGAGAGTGTGTTTCCAGAAACAACCTTTTAAGAAAGGATTCATGGATTTGTTCTGCATTTCCTGACTCTTTTTTACTATCGGATTGGACTCGGTTGTCTCCTAGGAGCTGAAAGAGGCCTTCAGYACGAGTTGTGTCATTTCAAGCAGATAAGGAATGGCTTCCTCAAAAACATAATCCTAAGGGGAAGATATTTTAAAGGAAAAACTTCATTATTGAGGGAAAAAAAGGAGGAAGTCTTGATCCTTGCTAGGGATTTTCTACAGAATGCAGTATTTTGTTCTTTCAGTACCCTCTTCTATGCCCAAAGCTTGGCCATGCAGCAGGTACAACACCGTCCTTCTGAGGTCCTTTGCCTTCTTCCTCCTGGAATGCCAGATAACTCCATTCCCATTTAGCTGGGAACATATCAGGCTCCCTTTGCCACTTGGCAGCGGCGGGAAGGTGGAAACTCCTTGGGGAATGATGTCAGCCGCAAAATGGAACATGTGCAAAGAGTGCAAATGAAAGCACTCTTTACTGTGTGCAGTTCTGGGCTCCCCAGTATAAGAGGGACGTGGAGCTTCTGGAGAGGGTCCAGAGAAGGGCAACCAGGATGATTAAGGGAATGGAACATCTCTCGTATGAAGAGAGGCTGAGTGAGCTGGGCCTGTTTTCTCTGGAGAAGAGACGGCTCAGAGGGGATCTGATTAATATGTATAAGTTCAGGAAGGGAGAATGCAGGGAGGAAGGGGACAGGCTGTTCTCACTGGTGCCCAGCGATAGGACGAGGGGTAATGGCCACAAGCTGGAGCACAAGAAGTTCCGTCTCCAGGTGAGGAGCAACTTCTTGACTGTGAGGGTGACAGAGCAGTGGAACAGGCTGCCCAGGGAGGTTGTGGAGTCTCCTWCTCTGGAGGTCTTCAAAACCCGCCTGGATGCCACCCTGTGCCACATGCTGTAGGTGTGCCTGCTTGAGCAGGAAGGTTGGACTAGATGATCTCTAGAGGTCCCTTCCAACCTTAAATATTCTGTGAATCTGTGATTCAATGAGAGCACGCACAGCAGCCTGATTAGTGTGACTTCCTTTGGGTAAATGAGAAAGGAAAAAGTTAAGTTACTTGATGGTCACACCTCACTCTCTCACTAGACTCCTGAAATGAYTGGAATGGATCTGGTAAGATTCCAGTAATTCTCTTTTAATCGAGCATTTGCTTTCGAGAATTTTAAGGAAGGAGAAGGGCTAGGGGACAGAGTGACAGTGACAAAAACAAATTCTTAATTGAAGTGCAGGGAACTGACAACAAAATGAGATAAACACCACCCTGCTGCTTTTAGAGGAAATTGCATTTCTTGGGAATCCTGATCAAGAATCCAGATCYTTTAAGAAATTAGGAGGGACAGGTTCTTCAAAAGAGCTCTGCAGCAGCACCTCTGACCTAATTTGGTCACTTCATTCCAGTGGTTCTGCAGGAGATAACGATTAGTTAAAAGAAAAGAAGCAACCTTTGAGGAACAGAGAAAGAAAAAGCAGATCATCTACATAAGCCTAGGATCTTCTCTCCACCGGCAGCCCTTGGGTGCAGAGCTCTCACCAAGGCCCAAGGCTGCATCCAGGCTGATGGAGGGGYGTTATGCTGGCCCCAGCACAACTCCAAGTCAGTGAAGAGCCTCCAACTCCCATTAGAAATCATAGAGAATGTCTCTTTCCCTTCTGCTGTTGACCCCGTGGGGCTGCCCAACCACCAGAACCAGCCAACCTCAGAGACTGGACAGTGGGGAAGATGAAGGGAGGCTCCTCACGGCTTCTTCTGTCACAGCCCACATGCCTTTGCCTCAACAAATGCCTTGGGCAGGTGGTATCTTCAACACAAGTTAACAACAGACTCCCTTTCCCAAGACAGAGAGCTTCAATTCCATAGTCTATACATTGCCTTTATGAGTTCTGTATGAGACCCTAGCAAAGGCGGGCATCTCTCCTCAGCAGGGAACCCTGCAGACATGAGGTCTGAGGGCAGCCACTCCACTTCACCGTGCAACAAAATCCCTGGATTTTGTTAATCCCTGCAAAATCACTGCCCCTCCCTGGAGCCAAGTCTCACACACCTGTCTGCAAGGTGACTAGAGGAAGATGCCAAGGCCAATTCTACCAGCGTGGCACCTGTGGGAAACCCCGGAGCCTCCAGGGAACAAAGCAAGGGGGCACAGCCAAAATTAAGCATGCTCCAAGCTGGCCACATCCGCCCCTCACTTCAAGCAGCATCATGAAGTCCAGCCTTGAAGACAGATGGCCTAGGAGCCATATGTCATCTAGTAGATGGCAGGAACACGTCAGGTTGAAGCTGGTGTGAGCAAGAAAGCCATCACGTAGATAAGTGTTCCCACACCGCAGGCACGAGGTTTCCAAAATCGCCCTCCAGAGATTTTGGCTCCCTTCCAACTAGCCAAGACCCTATCCACAGCCACCACAGACATAAGTGAACAACCACTTGGCTTCCCTGCAGGTCAGACTTAGTTGTTCTGATGGTTCCTGGTGACRTATCCATCACTGATTCACCACTGTGGTGCTGAACGTCCCTTCCAGCTTCCCCCACCACCCTCAAAAGCATCTGCAGCAACGAGCCCCAGGATGCCGGGTACAGGACCTGAAGAGATCGGTGCAGCAGCAGGCTCCGTCCCTGGCTCTTCTGCAAAATCTGTCACCTGTCCCCAGCTCTAAATGTTAGYGGTTGTGATTCAGGACCAAGCTCAGGGATGTGCAATGAAGCCACACAGTGCTGCAACACGGTGAGACAGTGACAGCACCACCACATTTGGTATTTAGTATTCCTTCCAGGGCTTATACTCCCTTTGGGACCTTTGCTACAGAGGATTATAACATCAAAGTTGAAGGAAAACATTGCTGGGAATTCAGGATCAMGTTGTCCAACTGCAGCTTGATGCAATACTCTAAGCATGCATATTACTTTGTAAGACAGCTCAGAGTCAAGGAGTTGCAGGAGACCCCCTGCTTTTGGAAAAATCCACTTCCAGTAACTTTAAACAGGCCGTGGATTAAACGAGCCTGATGCACTTTAGTGACACCAGTCTGCTCCATGGAAGCTGGCGGTTTGGGAGGAGAAGAGGGTCTCAGCGTGGGGCAGAGGTGGCCCCAGTGTGCGGGCCCCATGGGAGCCCAACCATGGCTACAAACACCTCACTGCCCATGCTGGGCTCACTRCACAAAACCAGGCATGTTCCCACTTCTCATCACATTAATGGGACACAGGGCAGATGGTCAGGGCAAAGCTCCACGAYGGAGCAGAAAGGGAGGTACATATAGGTGCCCGCTGGAGGATACAGGCTTTATAAAAACTGCAAGCAGATCCTGTGGGGAGAGTCGTGCTTTTAACCAGGTTGGCGTGTTTGTCCACATGGGTCTCAACACTAAAAGGGACCTCAGATCTGAGAAAAGGAGGGAGAGGAATCTTTGCATTGGTAGGGGTGCAAGAGCGAAAGGCTCTTCAGTGTTCGTGAACAAGCAGACGGAAAGAGGCAAGGTGAGTGAGATCATATCAGCACTTCTCATTTCCATTTCAGGCCAGAATGAAGTCTCAGTTCTCGAAGCACTATCAACAACACACAGAGAATCACATCCTGGACTGCAGAGCTTCCTGGTGTTCATCAGAGTGTCCTCATTGTTGAGGGRAAAAAAAAAAAAAGGAAGAAACGTCATAAGGGGACAGCTCTCCACAGGTGCAGGGAGAAAATGGTGCCAGATTTCACGGCAGGAATCTTCCGAGGTGCTCCCTGCTACAGGAGTGACCCTCCTCATGTGCTGGTGTCTGCTAGCTGACTCTGCAATTCTACTATTCAGACTAGAAAAGGGGAAAGAAGAAAGGAAAGAGAAAGGAAAAAGAGGAAGAGGAAGAGGAAGAGGAAGAGGAAGAGGAAGAGGAAGAGGAAGAGGAAGA
>NW_020455899.1:2322020-2335566 GCF_003342845.1 Nothoprocta perdicaria | reverse complement strand
AAGAACAGAGAAAGGAGAAAAAGAGAAAAAGAAAGTAACATGCAGGGTTAATCACTAATCACCTTAACACTAAGGTTAATCAGAGTGACTAAAGGCACCTTTTTCCAACCCATGTTTTGGCTGCCCTGCACACCTCAAGCAGGATTTGCACCCCGGGCCATGTATGTTCGGTCTATGATGCAGGCTGCAGAGCACCCTGAGGGGCAGGCAGCCGCCAGGGGAGCGTTGGGCTGAGCCTCCCCAGCCGGCGGGGAGCTGGGATGCTCCTTGGGGAGCATCTGAGGTGCATCTGAACCCAGGGAGGCTGCAAAGGACAGTCCTGCCCCACAGRGAGGCTGCAAGGGCCAGTCCTGCCCGCTCAGGAGCAGAGCGCATCCCTGCCACACTCCCACGAGGACACAGTGCCACCCTGTGGAAACTCCTCCTCCTGCTGCGGGGACAACCCGCAAGCGCCCGCAGCCGCTGCTGGCAGCCKCAGCGCTGCTCAACACTCAGTACTGAAGCTGCTGATGTGCCAGCAAAACGCAGGCACTTGAGTGCTGCGCTGATCCACAGCCCCCTGAATTTAATTTGTTGGGACTAATGCAGGCTTAATTTCTGTTAAATCTTTGTAATCAYGTATCTAGTGTCGGGGCGGCTGCTGCAGATGCAGTGACGGAGCTGCTGAAATGCAGTTGCTGCCACTCAACCCCAATGAAAAACAAACGCCATGAGTGTCCAGGGATCAGCTGGGCCCCAAGAGGTCTCCAGGGAACAAGATGACGGAATAACCCTTCTCCCCTAAGGCCAGGGCAGCACACAGTTGGGGCAAACCGTCCCAAACGCAGCGCATTCCAGCCTGTCGCCTCCAGAAGAACCTCAGACCCAGTGCCTGGCCTAGGGTGGGTGGCAAAGGGCATGCTGATTGACTGAAGGTCAGCACTAAAAGCTACGACTCCATCCCCATGGCGTAACTCTGCCAGCAGGAAAACAAACAGCAGGTGAACACCAAGAGACGTCTCCTCTCAGCATCCCAGGAAGGTTATTTAAACAGAGCCCAGAGACCTATTATGCAATAAGGGCTGTAATTAGCTTGCAAATTAATCTCAACACATCTCTTGATGGCAGAGTGGGAAATAAGCTTCCTAGGATTTCTTTTTTTTTAAGTGGTGATGATGCTGGCAGGTGAATAGTCTGCATCCAGGTTTAAAAAAAAATGTAATTAATTTTAAAAAGAGGGTCTGYGTTTATAATGTCTACTCTCTACCATGTACTGAGGCAGAGAGGTCCAAGATAAAGTTCCCTGAAGAAGCTACAAAAAACAGCAGGAAATAGCAAATGCTAAAAAGCAAATTCAGTCACATTTAACTACGCAGATGTGTCTGCATTTCAGAGCAGGATTGACACAAGCCCACTGAAGGGATGGCAGATCCTCCCATTTACTTCAATAGGCTTTGGGCCACATCTCAGATGCAGCAATCTCTCATTTTTATTTCCATTACCAAAATATTTATGAACTCCAGCGTAAGCGCTGTTCTCTTCATTCAAACAGACTGGCATTTCATTCCAGCCATCACACAGAAATAAGCAAAACACTCTCATTATTATTGACAATAAAAAAAGATTCATCCCGCTCAGCCTCTTTTAACTGTTTTTCAGATTCAACTCCTGGCATAAACTTAATGAACAAAACCTGCAGCAAAGCAGCCTGTACCAGGCAGCACATACTCGGCAATAATCTGAAATTACATCTCCTGCTCTAACGTGAAAACCCCAAAGCACCTTTGTTGAAGAAAACACATCTCCCAGACATGCAGTTCAGTATTTGACATACATATACAACAGTGGGCATTCTTTAATCTGGTTTAATGAGAGAGAGCTCCCAGAGCTCCCACAACGTCCAGCGCGGTGTTCAGGCTCTCCTCCCCATGCTGCAGGGGGTCTCAAACACCTTCTAGGTCTGGCAGTMCAAACTCTGTGCACATTCTGGGTGGAGAAACGTGCCCATTCCCTGCCATGCTTGAGAAGCAAGGTTCAGAAGTAGGGTGTTCTGTTTGAACCAGGCATCGTTAACTGAGACCATTAAACCCACACTCTGCGGTTCATTTCTTACCTTCAATAGCCCCCTAGGGAAATCTTTGCCATCATTCATCCCCTGGAGATTAGCAATGAACTCCTGACAGGTCATCTTCTTCCCAATGTTCTGGAAGGGACAACAGAGAAACACAGCATCACATTCCTGCTGCTTTCCAAAATGACAGTAGCAGGTAACACCACAGGAACTGCATCTCCTCGCCTTCGCTCAAGCCTGAGGCAGGCAATCCTGAGAGGCATTCCCAGAATTGTCCAAATGCAAGCGTCACCATGTGAATATATTTGGAACACAGGAGATGCCCTTGAACCCCAGGTCTCCCACCCATCTGAAAAGAAAAAAAAAAATCTAAACACTGGAGATGAGTAAAGAAGATGGTGATGAAGCTCCCTCATTTGTTCATGGTACCTCCCATGTCCTCAGGGGCTCTACCTACCTCCTGCAGAAGAGCTCTACTTAATCCCATAGTGGAGCATAGGAAAAAAAACAACTGAGGCCCTTTCCAGACCTTTCTTTCTGATCTCCAATCCTCATTTCCCATGGCAATTGCCAGACAAAAGCAAAACATCCAAGAGCAGCCCCTTGATTCTGCTTCCTGGGGTTGAAGCTGCCTTGGCATCTCAAAAGGTTTCTTTTGTTTTCTTCACTTTCTGCCTAATTCTCAGAATGGAAGTTACCAGATTGAGCCGTGACGAGAGCAGGAATGACTGTGTTCAAGCAGGACCCAAACTATTCCATTTGGAGAGCACTCTCAGATGCTCTTTGGATCCAAGTCCAAGCTCTACCACTTGCAGAAGGTGTCAGTCCTAGGTCCTCATGGCGCCCRGGGCACTAAAACCCCACAGCTGCCCATGGAGGTGACAGCAATGACAACACTGGTCTGGCAGGAGGAGGAATCAAGGCAGATCTCAGAGGGAACAGGGGCTCCTGGGTCTGACTAGAGCTGGCCAGGGGTGAGYGCTGGCCCTGCAAGCCTCCTCCTGCAGCACAGGGTCCCTCCCCATGGGCTCCATGTGCCCACAGGAACACGCTGCAGGGCATGTGGTTCCCCTCTGCATGGTGGGCTGCTTGCTCTGCCCCTGAGGAAGGGCCCATGGGCTGCAAGCCCTGCTCCATGCCCTATCAGCCAAGCGCATCTGCAGCCTGGAGAGAAAGACTCTGCGCGCAGGCACGGAGCTAGCGAACTTCCAGAGCCCAGACTAATGCAGCAGCAGGGCCCCAAGAGGGGATCAAACTATAAGCAGGTCACTCAGCATCTCGGCTGTACGATGCCTTGGTCTGAAGCCACCCAGCCTCTGCTGCCCCATCTAAGGACGGGTCCTGGAGGGGCAGGGAGGGAGGGCAGAGGGGGACGCACAATCCAGCACCATCTACGCCAGGGGGGCTCCTAACAGAGCAGCGTGGCTGCTGCTTGCCAAGCAGGGCACAACTCCTCCCAGCACAACCCCAGTGCACTGCAAGCGCTCTCCCTGACACCATTCCAGTCTGCCCATTTCCTCCAGGGATCAGCTTGGTGCTTCCTCWCGCTGACCAGGACCAGCGCTAAGAGCCAGCCTCGTTCCACCTATGGAACCCCGCTGAGAAAAGGAGCAGGGCAGGGACATGGCTGTGTTCGCTCCAGGAGCAAAGCCAACACCTCCACGTGGCACCACACAGGTCCGGGCAGATGAATCTGGCAGGATGCAGCTCTGCCAAAAATCTAGAAAACTGCAAACATGGCAAAGGGCATCAACTGGGCAGCAGAGAAGCGAGCATGCGTCTCCAGTACACAGTTAGTGAAAATTAATTGTGAAAGCAGAGAGAAAAAGAAGATATGGAAAAACAGTTACAGAAATTTTGTTAAAAAGAGAATGTAATGCAGCAAGACATGAACAAGTAAACGGGTAAGTAAGAGTTTGTCTACAAGAGTTAAGGGAAAGTGTGGCCTCAAGGCACCACAGTTGTCCTACAGCCCCATGATGGGCTGAGCTGGCCCCGAAATGAAGTTGTCCACACTCAGCTGGGAACAAGAATAACTCCGTGTAGACAAGCCCTACGATTCATTCATTCCCTGCTCTAGCAGGATCATGCCAAGGACGGCCTGGAGCACTATAAGCTTGTTAGAAATCAGGCAGTTGAGGTATATGCACAAGGGGCTGCATTCCAAGCCAGAAAGGCCCAACTTACCACCTAGGTGGAAAAACACGGAGCAGCAAGAGGAGAAAGGACTGTTACAGGAAATCCTGGGAGGAGGAGGCAGGTGGCCGGCAGCAGAGCTGCTGCACACGCCGGCACAGCCCTAGCAGGCAGGGCCACCCGGCTCCGGTGCACGCAGCACCCAGCAGCAGTGAAAGGGCAGGGCTCGTGCCCCAGCACCCTGCATGGGGCCCTGCAGGGCTCTTGCGTTCAGGAGGTGCCAGGTGACACTGCCGGGCTCGGGCACGGGGCTCTCCCTGCGGGACGGCAGCACGGGGCGGCTGCAGAGCAGCATCCAGGGCTGCTCATGGCTCTGCAGGGCAGGCTGCACGGAGGCACCTCGTCCATCACAGGCAGCCCAATCCCCACTCCACGGACATGGGAGGTCTCAGGAGGGGCTCRGGATTAACGCTCTGTGCCTGCTGCTAGTGCAGCATGCAGGCGAGATGCAGCCAAACTCCAAAGGCAGCGCTGGTTCCACTGCCCACAACTGCTGCACAGCTGCTCCCAGGGGGTCTCCGGAGGGCACAATAGCTCTGGGGCTCTCCAGGCCGTGCCAAGGACCCCCGTGCTGCGCCTGACCCACTGCCTGTGTGCACGATGCCCCTGGGCCGAGCACCCCTGCAAGCGGCCACTGGCGAAGGTGCCCTCCCTGCGAGAGCTCCCTGGTTCGCCTCCGCCTTCCCGGGTGTTCGTGCCTTCTGGAAGGGGAAGCCAATGCCAACCACAGCTTTCTGGCAGGGTCAGCTGCCTTCCCCAGGATGCACACCCAAAAGACAGGGCCCTGAGGACATGCAGCTTCCTCACACGTAAGGGCAAGATCATGTGCAGCACTGGGTAGTTGCTGCTGGGTGTGCTGGAAAGCCCCCTGCCTAGGACTGCAGCTCTTCCAAAGAGAGATTTCCCATTTCTTTCCTCCATTTGCTGTCTGCACTGGGAATTTACCGGATGCTTCAGTAACAAGCAGCAGTAGAGCCCCACTAGCACAAAGCTGACTTTGGAGTTACACAAAGATGTGTCTACTCACATGGCCATGCAGGTCAGTGTTCAGCAGCATCATGGCACACGTGAGGCAGTGAACCCCATCTGCAGGAAGAAACACAACCCAAGTCACAGGCAAACCCACRGCTGGACTTCTGAGAAGACTGCAAATTAAGCCACAGAGCCTCATCGTGCCTGCTCCCTTAAYGAGAACCCGCTCATCAAGAAATAAACATAATTAAGTAAAACAACAGCAAGGTCATTGCAGAGATGCCGAGGCAGAACAGCCTTCTTTTTTAACTTTCAGTGACTGACAAACGATTGTGCAGTAGCAGTGAGGGAGGCAAACCAGGCAGGAGAACATTCTGTCCCCTTTCCTTCATAACGCCCATACCACAGCCTYAACTGTCTCCCTCTTTTTCACTTGTTTCCAGGGCAGAACATAGAGAACAAGCTTCATCCATTGGTGTCTCAGCCCGCAGGGACACAAACCACCAGACTGTCTCACCACTCAGGTCTGCATAAGGACCACACTCACTGTACCTCCGTGCTACGACACAAAAAGAGGTATGGGAATATGGGGCCAAGATGGGCATGGACATGGCACGCTTTAAAGCCAAGCTTCAGTTTGTGCAGGCCCTGGCAACAGCTCGCAAGAGCCTGSGATCCAGCTCAGGGCTATGTTCTCTTATGTCGTCTGCAGAGGCAGTCTAGCGAAGTGCTGCCTCTCCTATCTAAATCTGTCACCACCAGGGGTAAATTCGGAACAGTTTGGATCTGGGGCTGTGGCACTCTGGTTCAGGTRTCGGCAGGTCCGTAGGGTGGACAGCTCTCCCATTCCCAAATCACAGGCACATCCAAAGGATGGAAACAACAATGGAGGAAAGATGGAAAAAAAAGCAGGTATGAGGACACTCAAATGGCTACTGCAAATACAACCTGCACTTCTACTGAGATGGGCAAGAATCAGAATTACTTAAAATGCCAGAATTTAAATAAATAAAATAAAACTTCAGAATTACTAGGCAAGGTCTGTGGAGGTCACTTTAACCTCAATACTTGCTCATGCTCTGAAGTGGAAATGTCCCTACAGCAACCTGGACTGGCCACATTGACACATAAATCATTTTCTCTATCTGAAAATGACAGTGCTTTTCTAATTGCTTGCTCAGGATATCCTTGAATGAGAAAYGCACTGGGAAGAGCACAGGAATGTGGGAGCTGATCCTGTCTTAAAGCTGCCCATTCCCTTCCTTGACACACATAATGGGGCAATCCCTGGATTTCAGTTGGGAAACATTCAGAATAAGAATTTACACTGAATGTAAGAATTTACAGCCTTCCGTGGCTGGGAGCCACAGTGTTCTCTGCCTGACCACAAGTCTGCATGCGAATGGAAAGGATTTCTAGGCTCACTGCAGGCAAACTGTACACTTTGCAGCTGCAAATTTTCATTTCCCAAGTACTGAGGGTGAAAATGAATGAAGACGCAGACCACAGACCTTGTTATCAGAAGCAAAATTACCTTGAGTCGAAATGGTGTTTGGGTTACACTGATAGTATCTGCTGGAGAAGTGGATTAAAACTCTCTCTCGTTCCTGAGTTTCTCCAATAAGTGAAAAGGCTTTGAAGAAACTCCTACAAGAAGGGTAGAAAACAGCGAAATTAAAATCATAAATCTCTGGTGGCCTCACACAGCACATTTCACAGCAAGTAATATGCAAGCGCACACTAGAAATTCAGTTCTGAGAAGCCTTTCTAGGAAAACAGATTATTACCCCATGTGTACTTAATCCCAACATTACAGTAAATCAACCAGGAGGAGTTGGATTGCTGCTGGTTTCAGCCATTAAATACATAAGCTAATAGACAATTACACCACTTGAAGCAGCTGTTCTTGCTTTCGGTGGTTTCCACGTTGGGGGAAGGAACTGGAGCAGGTGGTGTTGGCAGATGATGGTCTCTCAGGACGCACTCTGCCCTCCTCTCAYTGCCCATGAGTCCTGCATGCTTTAACATTACACTTATTAAATATATCCCCACTGGAAGCAAAGGAATTTCTCCAGGTAGTGAAGCCAGGCAGGTGCAGAACACACTCGGATGTGCAGCTCTCTGGGGAGCAACACACTGAGCAGCCCCTTCACCACCACTGCAATCATCCTGGTCTTGCAGAGGGGCCGTGCATCCCTTGCACAAGGCGGGTTGGGAAGATCTCCAGAGGAGACTCCACAGCCTCCCTGGGCAGCCCATTCCAGGGCTCTGTCACCCTCACAGACATTTGTCATGCTGTTAATATAAACAGCCTGCAAACACGAGCCTTATGGGTCTGAGGCAATAAGGCACATTAAACGAATGCCTGATAGACAATTTTTGAGGCTTCCAAGAGGTTTAAGCTGGCAGCAGATCTGAGGGGCCTGGGAGACACTACAGGAACATTCAAGGTTACCTAACCTGCGTGAATAAGCGCTAATTTTATTTCTCTGATGCAAGGCCAGAGACAGGCTGTTCTTGCCACAGTATTACACACACGCAGAGTGTGATCTGGTGGGTAATAACTTAATTTGACATGTAACGCACTGCAAATAACCACATTCACACGTGGGCACAACCGAGGCTTCCTGGGGCTTCTCGCCTGGCAGCAGGGAGGAATCCTGAGTGGAGAGCAGGCAGGGGAGGCTCTGCCCCTGGAGCAGGGATCTGTGCACGGCACAAACAGGRGGCTCCCTGCACTGTGGGCAGGACAGGGACAGACTCCGGAAGAGCAGGATCCTTCGGGCAGGGCCCAGCCCCCTGGGGAAGGYCCAGGAAGGACTCTGTGGTTGGACATACCGCATCTCGGTGCGCTCCAAAACATTCCTCAACATACTCCCAAATGCTCCTCAAATATTTTGGGCAGCTGAGGATGAAGTCCCCCAGGCTGCTAGTGTGGCTGGCAAGAGGCAACCCCACTAAGTTTTAATGGGCCCACGAGATCATGTTTTACACAAGGTCATAGCTATTAATATTAGCAGGAGATCTACCGGGAGAAGAGACCTCCTAAATATGTGCCACAAAGCAGCTAGGTATAGGATATCACAATTCAAAAGATGAGGTATATTTAGAATCACGCTCCATGGCGCCCAGCACCCAAAACATGCAGCAAATTTCCCACCACAGGAGCCACAACCCCAGCAGGACACAGGACACAGGGCTCTGGCTTTGCTCCATCCAGCATTAGGTGCTGGATTAACTCCTTAGCAGTCTCAGCAAGTCTCAGTCTCTTTGCTGTGCAAAGGTGGGAGCTGATTTTCACCTTGGCTTCCTGGAACAGCCTCCCTGCARCCCTCTCTGCAAATGGGGCCACAAGTGTTCCTGGTTCTGTGTCACTGGTGGCGGGAAGGGAGGAAGAAATAGAGTAACCTGAGACGGAAAATCAAAAATCACTTYAAATTCCTCTCCTTTATGCTGCCATTTAGCTGTCACCAGCAACTAACAGGCCTCTGCTACACAGGTTTGGTATTTTGACTTAGTCTTGACTTTGAGATTTAAAAAAATATTGAAAGCAGAGGCTGCCAAGGCTTAGTTCCAGGGTCGGAAGGACATAAGTGCTGAAGGGATGGGCTTTCAACCACCCACATAAAYGTCTACCAAACACTCCAAGCATTTCCCCTCTGGAAGCTCTTGCTGTTCTGCACATTTTTAGATACCTACGAGGGACGTGGCTGCCAAGATGCTTGAAATCCTGGCCCCTCCTTGCACGGCCAGGCAGAGCAAACTCTACCAGCCCAGACAGCCCTATGGAGTCCAGCCATGAGCAGCACCTTAATTTTCCAGGCAGGTTACTGATGACCTGTTCACTGAGCACACAACCTATCTCTGAGCAGGTCAATGCCCCAAAACGCCCCCTTTCCAGGAAATGCTGTTACGGGCCATGCCAAAATGCCAGGGCCCTCATTGTGCAAGTTCTTCATTTGAGGAACACAGGAAACAGCGCCGTTACCAGAAGAGGAACACCAGTTCTGCCAAGAGGCACTTACCTCAGCGAGTTGTCCAGCGTCATCCCCGTGAAATCAAAAAACTTAAGGTACTCCTCAGCCACCAGCCTGCTGAACTCATTGCTTTAAAARGAAATCGAGAAAGTCTGTCAATCAGGAGCGAACTCTCCACACCCRAGGCTACGAGGTGAATGGCCAAAGGCCTTGCTTTAACAAAGCACATACTTTTTGCCCAGGTGCTTTGCCACGTCGGAGCGTTTGAACCTGTCCAGGCAGTAGAGGCGCTTGGCCAGGCGCCGGGCTGCCTCCACGCTGCTGCTGCCGCCGTTGCTGAGGTCGCATCCGAGCGCTCCCGCGACGTCCTTCTCCCGGGGCTCGCTGCTCCCCATGACGGCGCCGGCCTCTAGCAGCACATTCTGCAGCCTTGCATTGCTGTGGGTCGGCAGAGCGGGCAGGGGGGAAGAAGGAGAAAAACACATCAGTGCTAAGGACTTAATTCCTCCCAGAGTGGGAAGCACTCTGACACATCAAGGTTACGGGATGCAACAAGCCCCACAGAAATGAAGGAAGTGAGTGGGGAAGAGGAGCAGCCGGAGCTCACAGGGTTAAACATCCAATGTTGGATTCCCGCCCTTCACTCTGCAATCACCTTCCCTGCCAAGAGTGAGGAAACACCAGAATTGTGCTAACTTCACAGAAACCTGTGACTACCAGCCCACATATCGGCAGGCTGTCCCGGGGCATCCCGCTGGGAGGTACCGCACGGAGACACAGGGCCTGAGGCCAGGAGAGCTGCTTGGACACGGGGATCGTGGCGGGATCCACGTGTTCCTCACCTGCCCCCTTGTCACTCTTCGCCCCGTGGCCGCATGAAGCCGGGAGCAKCAGCTCTGCAACCCCAGCACACCTGATGCGAGCCGTGCAGCTGCCCAGGCCTCTCACTGCACTCACAGCAGGCAAGTTCTTGCTGTTATTTCGCCTCTCCCCTCAGAGAGGCRAAAATCCTTCCCCTTAGGAAAACGCTCCTCCGCATGCACTCCCCTGCACACAGCTAGGTTGCTTTTATATATTTATTTTTGGATGGCTTTTCTATGACAACTGCATAAAGACACCTGCAAGAAAACAGTTCAGTGTTTGCACAAGMGCATTTTTACCTAAGGAAATGCCACGCAGAACCTCTCTCCGTCACAGCCCCRTTTGCACGGGGCAGAGCAGAGCCAGACGAGGCCACGAGCAGGGAGGGCAGGAGCAGAACGAGTTAAGGGATGATTTTGAACCCAAGCCTGCAACATACCACAGCTTGACGAGCCATTGTAATCTTGGGGCTTGACAAACCCTGGTTACAACAACCAATCACCAGACTCCAGTAACAATTTTCCAGCGATTCGCTGCAGTGTCTGCTAGTCAATTATTAACTCTTTAAAGGTGGGACTTTTGTATAATATGGGCCTTAATTTAAAGATTTCTCCTGCTCTGCATGCGGCCTTCAGTGCAAATCACCACCATGTGGGGCCGTGTGGGGATGCACCTCTCTGCACAGCAGGGTTTATCCAGGAAAGGAGGTGAGCTCCTGTTCCTTTTGCCTCTCTTTGCATCCTCCCAACACCACTACAACATCACTCAGCAAGAGTGGCGACTTTATCACACCCGATGGGGCCTGGGGGTCATTTCATGAAGCATCTGCGTGAACCAGACATCCACTTTTCCTCAGGGGAATCCTGTATTTATTTYGGTGTAAACAGCAAGAGGCTGTGATAGAATTATATAATAACTACGGGGGTTATTAGTGTTGCAAATACAATCCCAGCAGCACTAAGAACACTGCCCACCAGGCACCCTAGAAAAATAATCAGTAAATAAGCAAATAAGCAGCTCCCGCTGTGTGCATCGGTGTGGGAAATTCCACTTCCTCCCCTTGCAAGAGCAGCCCYGAGCACCTGAGACCCTCTCAGGCGGGTCCCGGAGCCCAGACCATCCCAGCCCCCAAGGCGAGCAGGTCATGGCGCAGGCGGGCTGGTGTCGGGCTCCGTTTTGGGGGCACGAAGGGAGCAGGTCAGAGAGTGGGGCAGCGCCGCTCCGGACACTGTGCCTAAAGCCCTGATTTTAAAATCAGGCTCCTAAAACCCCAGCCCCGCTTCACTGCCACTGTTCATCGCGGAGGATCCACAGCCCTCAAGGAGGGCCAAGGCTGAGAGGACACCCACGTTCTGCTGGGAATGGCAGAGCTGCAGGATCTGGCACTGCCACAAACCGCCCCCGGCCTGGGAGAGGCAGCGCCRGCACCTGGTGGAATAAAATAAACATCCATCCCGTCTGTTTTGCCCCGGGGCAGCAGTTCAGAGGGAGAAGGGAACACCCAGGGTGGATAAGGGAGCGCTCTTCCCTTCCCTCTGGAAAAGCCTATAGAGCAAGGAAGATGGAGATAGGAGCTGTCCCAAAGCCTCCCCCCGACGGCGAGTCCCAGGACATTCCACCAGCTCCAACGGTGTCTCGCTGCTATCCTGAGAACAAGGTAACTGCCCGAGGAACAGGCCGCCTACAGCCTGGGCCCCTCGTCCATGGAAAACGTCAGTCGCAGGGTGAGGCCTCAGCTCCCTGGTGCTTCCAGGCGGTGAGGAGATACAGCTGCCCACGCCACGGAAAGCAGGGACACCCCCGGGGAGGCAGCGCTCACCGTCACAAGCCCTGCTCTGCCATCCCTCGCTCCCAGCAGCATCCCATGGGAATCACACCGTCCCGCTCCAGGGAAAGGCTGGCAGCCCCTCTGGCCYCCCGGAGCCGGAGGGAGCATCCCCTTTGCTCCTGTGCCACAGCCTCCTCAGCCTCCCAATGGGGGTACTCGCCAAAGCGCTTCCAGCGGACTCAGATTACGGGGCAGGAATTAGGAAGGCTGGAAATAGCTCTGTCCTCCGCACACAGCCATTTCTGCAGCCCACAGCAGCACTGCCAGCTAAAAAAGAGCTAGGAAACAGATTCAGGGAGACGTGCAATACACAGGCTGGACATGGATTTCTCATCCGGCTTTGCTTATCCCACTTGTCACTTAAAAACAGGGAGCCACCGCTGACAGAAGTGGGCTGAAAATGCAATGAATTTTATTATACCTACCCCTGAAATCACGCGCAAAGGGGACTACGTAGCAGTGCTTGGGGTAACTGTACAGCAACAGCTGCTGTTTTTCACCCAAGCACTCTCACACTAATCTCCAGCATCAGAGAAAAAGAGAAAAACAGAAGCTAGAGAAAAAAAAAGCAGGCTTTTCCCCCTAGYCACAGAGCAGACGAGCTATTACTTTATTGCAGCTCCTTACACCTTCTTATCTCTGTCCTCAGCAAGGCACTTGAGGTCCATGCCCCTACCTCTTGTGCCAGAGCAGCCCTGGACGCAGAGCTGAGCACGCAGCAGTGCCAGAAAATCCACATCCAGCACAAAGCAGAGCGCTCCCGCTGCCGCCGGGACGCCCTCCGTGCCACCTGCAGCAATGCTGCACGCTCCCTGCTGAAACGCGAGCACGCTGCAGCACCCGCGAAGGCACTGCAGTGTCCTGTACCGAATTTCTGGATTAGCCWGGCCAGCGGCAATGTGGGAAGCCCCAGTGCCAAGGTATCGACCGTGTGGTGCTCAAGAACGTAACACACTTGCACTGCTTGAGAATTCTTCAACTTTTTTTTTTTAGTGTCATTTGTCAAAAATTGAAGCCTTCTMCAAGAACGCGTGTTTGCAGAGCAAACCAGAGACCAATAACCTACCGGCAAGGAGAGAGGAGCATCTCACCTCGCACAAGCCCAATTCCCCACTRGACTGCATTGCAAGGTCAGAATGAGCATTTCCAATTCCAGGTGCCTAAGGCACCAGGATGCCATTCCCGTCTTTAGCAAACGCTTGGGAGCAGAGGAGTGCGGAGTGCAGGGGACAGAAACACAGAGTGGTTGAGGTTGGAAGGGACCTCTAGAGCTCATCCAGTCCAACCCCCTGCTCCAGCAGGGACACCCGGAGCACGGGGCACAGGGCGGCATCCAGGCGGGTTGGGAAGATCTCCAGAGAAGGAGACTCCACAGCCTCCCTGGGCAGCCTGTGCCAGGGCTCGGGTACCCTCACAGGGAAGAAGTTCCTCCTCACATGGAGATGGAGCTGCCTGGGTTTCAACTGGTACCCATTGTCCCTTGTCCTGTCGCTGGCCACCACTGAGAAGAGCTTGGTGCCTTTCTCCCTACATTCTCCCTTCATGAACTTAGACATGTTGATCAGATCCCCTCTCAGCCTTCTCTTCTCCAGGCTAAACAGGCCCAACTCACTCAAGTTTCTCCTCATATGAGGGATGCTCCAGTCCCTTAATCATCTTTCT
>NW_020455899.1:2289375-2321590 GCF_003342845.1 Nothoprocta perdicaria | reverse complement strand
CCGGCTTGGGATCATCTGCAGACTTGCTCAGGGTGGAGGTGGCACCTGGGGCCACCTGGACCCCTCTCAGCTTCGCACCAAGGGAAAGGTTCCCCTTCAGTAGCATTTTGCACAATGGTGGAACAGCAGGTCCAAGGTCAAACAGCAGGTCCACGGTTAAACAGCAGATCCATGGCTGATGCTTGCAGCAGGATCTGACCTGCAGCCCACCAGGTGCACATGGATCTTCCCCAAGGACGCCCCATCCACACACACTGTGTGGGTAGAGCGGTTGACAACATGGGCTCCTCCTCACACAACGACCCAGAATGAGGAATGGGAGCAGATGTTCCATGTAGCAGGGGAACCGGGGCACCRGAGCAGGCTGGGTCACTCTTCCGCAGCGCCAAACCATTCCCRAACCGTTCCCATTGGTTTACATTGCTCCCAGCAATCTTTTATTTTTTGTGTAAAGAGCTCTCTCTGTTCAACCTTGTCACTCCACAAAGAGGGGAAATAAAACTAAAACACCGCAATCTCTCATTTGCTGTCAATAATACACATGTGGAGTCATCTTCAGGGACTGCACCTGCTGCTAAAACAACCTCTTGTTCCCAGCATTCGCATTCCTCTCTCTTGGATTAAAAGAAACCCCGCAGGTCCTAGGTAGGGAGCCAGCATCTAAAAGGAGCCCCAAGAGCCATTCCCGGCAGGCCCGCATCCAGCACGTCCAAATCCCACCTTTCTGGGACTACGGCAAGAGGAGAGGAGGGCACGGCGGGCTGGGCTGCGACCCTCGGAGGGCAGCGAGGGCCTCGCCAGCCGTGCCGCTGGCCCCTGCAGGACAAGGATACCATGGAAAACATCCCGGCTGCCTCCCCTCCTGCCTGGGACCCTCACAGGGAGAGACATTCCGCAGCTCCCCATGCCACGCACAACGCTTCCTGGCCTGGGAAGCACATGGAAAACAGTGATGCTCTTCCCAGGGTGCCTCATGGCAGCAGAGCCATGGAAAGGCCACCCAAGTCACATGTGAGGCCTCTCGGAGCCCATGGAATCTGATATAAGGCTTCTTGGAGCCCATGGAGGTCACACGAGGCCTCCTGCTGTTCATGGAGGTCTCTTGTGAGCCCTCCTGGGCCCCACACAGGTCACACTTGAGGCCTCCTGGTGCCCATGGAGATGACATTTGAGGTCTCCTGGAGCTCATGGAGGTCTCTGGTGAGACCTCCTGGCTCCCAAGGAGGTTGCTCATGAGGACTCCCAGGCCCCATGGAAGTCACATGTGAGGCCTCCTGGCACCCATGGAATCTAATTTGAGGCCTCCTGGCACCAATGGAGGTCACACGTGAGGCTTCCCAGTGCCCAAGGAGGTCRCTCGTGAGGTCTCCCAGCTCCCAAGGAGGTYRCTCRTGAGGTCTCCCAGACCCATGCGGATCACATGTGAGGCCTCCCAGTGCCCAAAGAGATTGCTCGTGAGACCTCCCAGCACCCATGGAGGCCACTCATGAGGCCTCCTGTCTTCCAGAGAGGCCTCCCTGCTCCCGAAGCCTCCTTGCCCTTGCTTTGGCCATGATGGTGCAGCCCTGTGTGGTGCAGCGGCACCACCGGCCGAGCTCCAGGCTCCAGGCTCCTGGCCCCCAGCTCTTGGCTCCGTGGGGCGCGCTGCGACACWGGCCCAGGACCCGCTCCGCACACCGCCCTCGCACGGTACCCTCCTCAAAGAGCCACTTCCAGAAGGGATGCTTCATAGCAGCAACAGCAACGGGAAAAAACAGGGCTCGGCAAGGATGGGGAGAACAAGGAAACCTCCCATAGCTCTAGCAGCTGTGCAAGCAACGGGTGTTTGGGGCGCTCATCCTCCTCCTCATATCATTTCTGCCTCCTTGGGCACTTTTGTACCAGTCAGGAGCTGTGCATCCCGCAGAAGGAAGGACAGGAGGCACCAGGAGCCCATGGGCTGYCCCCCTCATGGTGAATGGAGCCTCCTGGCCCCTCAGCTTCAGGGAAAGGTCCAAACACAGGGAGCTCGTATCCTATTTGCTGACACCTTTACACCGGAGAGCCCTGCATGGTCATCTGAGCAGCTGCTCTATGCTTTTTTTACTATTATTATTATTATATTATTATTATTATTATATTATTATTATTATTATTATTACTTTGTCCCTGTGAGCTCCCAGATTTTCGTTTTGTTCACTTTAGTTCTGCAGGAGGCTGGGGGCTGAAGTCAGAGTCAGCAAACCCTTTTCCTAAAACAACAGCTCATATGGGGACTAGAGACAGTTGTACAAACCTTCCCCAAACTCAAAGAGCGCACGGAGTTTTCAAAAAGGGGGGGAAACCCCAGCAAACACASGGGGCTGCTGTTGTAGAGTGATAAACCTAGTGAATAAAGGCTATGCGTTAAATACACAAGCACTGCAGCATATACCCACGCTGGATAAAAATACCAGAACACCAAACAAAAATCAAAATTATGACTGATGGGCACAGTACTGATAAAACAGGAGGAGAATCAGACCATGCTTAAACTGGTTTTATCTATCAACATAGTTACTGGAAGAAAGAATAACCCAAGTGGCAGTAGAAAGAAACACTGGAGCAGCACCAAGATGCTGAAGAAACAAAACAGCCTATGCTTTATTACCATGAGATTTTAAGAAGGTCAGGCCATACAGCAACATGACGAGCAAAATTTGCAGAGCACCAGCAACGCTCTTATGATGATGGCAGGTGGCAAATGTTTGGCATATCTGGGGATTGAGAGCTGCAGTGCACGATCCTCCTCTCCCTCCTGTTTTCAATAGCTCTGGGCTGTGTCCTCAGAGAGGGACCACACCGCCCAAGATGACTCAGGGGGGAAATGCCACAGCGTGGGGTTTGCTGGGGTTGTTCTTTTGCCTTTCCTACTTGTGCTGAGCAGAAGGGAACTCTAAAGAACACAGAAAAAAAAATAACTGAAACTGTGTGTGAAAGCAGAAAAAGAAGGAGGGAATCATCGGGGAGAGAACTTCATGCTGTGCTTGGACACAGACGTAGTGAGCTGCACCCTGCGGTGCTGGAGCTGCTCATCCCACTTGGATTAGATGCAGTGATGCCAGGCAGCTCCCTCCGGCGCCTCTAGAGCACCTTGCAAAAAGGCTTCTCTATAAAGTTATATAAGGCCCCCGGAAAAAGGCAGCTCTGCCACCCCCCAGGAGGTCTCCCCTTTAGAAATCCTCATTATTCACCAGGCAAGACACCAGCCCCAAAGAGCAACACGAGCTGAAGGCCACAAGCTGCAGAGATGCCTCACTCGGCTCCCCCGTCTCCCTCCTCGGAGCACGCGGCCCGAGGACGCGTTGCTCTGGAATYGCTGCTCCCAGGAAAGGGCCCAGCCCCGGGCACAGTGTTGGGACTTACTGCATCCACCAGGGCCAGCAGCTGACAGGGCAGCAGGGACAGAATATCCGGACGTGGAGCAGCCCGCGGGAGCGCGCAGCGTGCAAGGCTCTAATCACTTAACTTTTCCCGTTTTCTCGGTTGCAGAGACATGTGACTGGCCTTCACATACCAGCAGTGACCCCTCCCAGAGCCAGTGATTTCCTAAGAGCGGGGAAGGATGTTACCCTCCCGCTTACTCACTACAAGATTAGGTTTCCACGGTATTCACTAAAACCTCACGCCA
Organism: Nothoprocta perdicaria; assembly: GCF_003342845.1. Lineage (NCBI taxonomy): Eukaryota > Metazoa > Chordata > Aves > Tinamiformes > Tinamidae > Nothoprocta > Nothoprocta perdicaria. The sequence goes on along the minus strand of NW_020455899.1, from coordinate 2,317,941 downwards.
TCTAGGGTCCGTGTGCCACTGACGCGAGGGCTCCTTATGGAGAGATACAGGAGACACGGCAGCMACCGGCAGGGATATGGGAGCACTGTGGTCCTGCTCCCCTGGCCTGATGGCTGCTTTCATTTCCAGGTGCTATTAACCCTTGGCTTTCACATCCACGTCTCTGCTTGTGCCCTGCCCCAGCACAGAGGCTGTGGGTGCTTTCAACCCGTCAGTGCATGAGCTGTCCCTGCTGCTGGGGTGTATTTCCTCACACACACTTCCCCACACGCCTTGCTGCACCAACATGCAGGGAGCTGCGCAGCGCTGGGTTTGTTTCTTGACTCAGTGCAGTCAGATGAGAGGTTGCTGAGAAAAGGGGAGGCTTTGTTAGCCCTGCTGCACTGCAGCCTCGCTAGGATGCCCCCTGCATGACAGGTTCCTGTTATGTCCCTGCTCCCGCCTGCAGATCCGGATCCTCAGGGCTGCTCACCCGGTGTGGATGGGCCTCCAGGCCCTCACAGCGCAGGAAACTGCAGGGAGCTCCGGGATGCAGGGAGAGACCTCCGGTGGCCTCACGGAGCACTGCAAGCAGCAGCAGGACACTAGATCTTGCCTGGGGCTTAAACATCCCRCAGGGTGCGGGAAAAGCCGGCGGCTTGGCAAGGAAAGGGATSAGTTGCACTAGCCCCACTTGCAGAGCAAGGTGGTTCAGGGCAAYTAAAGCCTTCTGGCATCTCCTCTTCTGGTATCTCCTCTTCTGGCAACCTCTCTTCTAGTACCCTGTCTTCTGATAACCCATCTTCTGATATTCTCTCTCCTGGTGTCCTGTCTTCTGATAACCCTTCATCTGGTATCTCCTCTTCTGACACCCTGTCCTCTGGTATCTCCTCTTCTGGGTATCCACTCTTCTCATATCTCCTCTTATGATACCTCCTCTTCTGATATCCCCTCTTTACAGCCCAGGGTTGTTTCCGGCTGCACACTCACACTCCCAAATCCGTAGGAATAACATCCGTGGTTCGGGCAGCTATTTCTGGGAGAACCGGGCACTGCAGCAAAGCAGCCCAGACCCCTCCACACACAAACCCCAAGTAGCCCCAACACTGCAATCCGTCCCCGGCCCCAACACCACAGTGTAAGTGACCTGGCAGGTCCCTGTGCCCTGCTCTAGGATGGCATCTAGCAGGATGGGATGGAGCAGCCTCTGAACGGAAAGCTGCAAACGTCAGCAGCAAAAACTCGCAGCAGTCCYGCTGCTCAGGACACTTCTTCCCTCCCCCTATGGTGGGGACAAAGCAGAACTCAAAAAAAAAGGAGAGGAAAAAAACACCCTGTTTTATTTCACTGTGCCTGCAAACCTAAGCTGAAACAGCTTAACTCCTGATCTGCATTAGGTAGATACCAAGCATATTTTCAAGCATTACCCAGCTCAACTTTTCTTCATGGTAAYGTTTGTCTCGCCAAGCCAACATAGGCAGCAGTTTTCAGCCTKACAGGCACTAGAGAACACAACTATGGGGCAGAGAATCAGGGTGTGCACGTGCTGTCTAYCTCCCTCCCGCTCAGTCTCGCAGAAATCCTGGGCATTCAGTGAAAATGGGAGCTACAAGTGTTGACCTAAGTTTCTGCCTCYGTTTTGGTTGCAGCACATGAGCATTTACTTCATGCCTGTAAGTATTAAACAGCTAAGAGCTGTGCAAGATCTAAGCACTTATTTTCCATAGGAATGACAGAAAGAAGCACTAGAAGAATTACTAAGTGCCTTTGCCTGCTTTTTTAGGAATAAGCTGTATCTGAGCCCATGATGGTAACTACTTTGCCTGCTTTGCCCCAGAGGATTCACTTCACACTTAAATGAAAGAAACAAAACAGGTAAAAGGTCCCCCAACACCAGCACCCAGGAAAGCTCAGACTAGAGCAGTCCTGTCTTAGGTAACGTCCTTATCCGTGCAGGATGGAGATTCGAGGTACCCACATCCCTCACCCCTCAACACGTGGTCACTTCTGGCTCCATCTCCCACTTTGTGCCTTGGTGCCCTTGCACCTCGTGGCCAACACAAAATCAGCAAAGTTTTCCCGTAAAATGAGTTTCTCTGAACATGTTTCCTGACCACTTAGCAAGTTTCTGCTTCTGACATGACTCCTCTCCCATGAGGTTTCCCTGCTTCTCCTTTTTTCAGATAGGAGATAATACTACTTTTGTAGCACTCTCTTTCCATCAGTTATTTGCATATAAAGGAAACAAGTATCTAACAATCTCTAAACTCATGGACATGATAGGAGTAAAATCTCATCCTGACTAAATAAGTGGCAAACTTGAGTATCCAGATGAAGAGCTGCATTTGGAAACACGGCTTATATTTTTCCTAGCACTGCTTTTAGTAGACTTAGGTATACCTGGAGATGAACAAACGTTCATCTGCAACAGAAGATTAACTGTTCAAAGAGAAGGGTCCTGGGAGTGTTGCAATACAGCCCAGCCTTTTATTTGAACAAGCCTTACACAGAGACCTACAATGCTTTCATAAAGTATACACCAGTTTTTCTAATAAAATACAGGTTTGGATTGCTGTGTTTTCTTCAGCTCGTTTTGTTACACTGGAAATTATTCTGTTTAGGAAACAGGCAGTGTTAGAGCAGCCAACCAATGTTATTGAAGTTCACTGAAGTAAATGGACACTGGAAAGAAACAAACACACAACATAAAGTTCATCTACTATCTGTACCTGTCCAAGTGAGGAACTTCTGTGACGTCTCCTTTGAAGAGAGTTTCACTTGCACCTCTTAAGCCATTGGAGATCCCTTCGTGGTGACTCTTCAGCTCCCCTTCAGTGGGAAGCCTAAAGACCTCCTGCTGTGCCGAGGCTGAAGTCCTTTCGAGGAAGTGGCTGCCCTCCTTCATGCGYTGCTGGATCATCGGAGTGAGCGGCATTTCGAAGCTGAAGTAGCTGTCAGGCTCGGAATAGAGGGTCTCCAGTGACTCCGCACTGTAGTATAGAGACGCGTTGTCCAGGATGTTCTCAAACTGCGAGCTGTACAGATCCGTGGAGACATCGGAGTGCCTCACGTCTTCATAGCCTCCCATGGCTGCTTCCTCCTCCTCCATGATCCTAGAAATCAATCAGAAAGGGATTAAATTAGCACGGTCAGATCAACACCGCAGAGCAAACCTCAGTGACGCTGTGAAAGCAGCGGGTGAGTTGCCTCTATCTCCTCGTACTGCTCCTTGTTCTCCTTCTGCCTCCCTGAACACAACTGGCATCACATCTCTCCTTGCCCCAGTCCACAACTGGCACCGCATCTCTCCCTGCTATGTTACAGTTCTGAGGACACAAAAGGAAACAATATTCCAGGGAAAACAAAGGAAGCCCAGTATTGTCTGCCAGATAACATCAGCTGCTTATGCACAGAGAAGAAAAGCACTCACAGTTTCAAAAGGCCTCCCTAGCACCACTCCTGCCTGCCCTGCAAGGGACTGCTCAGTAAAGCAGTTTGCATTGAACCAAAGTCTKCTCCCAAGCGCAGCAGAGTCTGTTGGCGCTGCAACTCTGTAGCCAGGGTCTTAGGCAAAGCACTGAGGTAAAACTCTCCAAAGCGCATTAACACAAGAGGGAGCAAAGGCAGCTGGAAACTCAGAGATGAGAAAGCCAGAACYGAAGGGGACTGAAGCGTCAAAAGTTCCACAGGAACTTAAGAAAAAAATTCTTAACGGTGAGAGTGCCCGAGCCCTGGCACAGGCTGCCCAGGGAGGCTGTGGAGTCTCCTTCTCCGGAGATCTTTCCAACCTGCCTGGATACCACCCTGTGCCCCGTGCTCTGGGTGTCCCTGCTGGAGCGGGAGGTTGGACTAGGTGAGCTCTAGGGTCCCTTCCAACCTTAAGGATTCTGTGATTCTGTGTTTGGCCTTCTTGTAGTCAACAGACATAAGTTAAGATCACCTCTCTGCTACCAAAACCAGGAGACGCCCAGGAAGCAGGAGGCTGCCAGGTCATGATGTGTAAAGAGAGGCATCAAATAGGCAGTGCTCCCTCCAAACATCTTCCCTGGGACATGATCCCAAACCATCTGGCAGCAATACTTTCAAAGCTCCTTCCACACCACCTGGACCCAAGGCACCACAGAAACACTGAGGGTTCCCACCATCACTTTTTAGGACGAGAGGTGCTAATACCAATGTTTACGCTTGGTTTTTTTCCAGAAACAAAGATTCTTCTGCTTTTTCCACTCACCCCCTTTTTCTCTACCGCTGCCCCAAAATGCTGGAACTGGACACAGAGAAAGACAATTTCCAGCCGGCGTCCTGTGCCGTCGTTCTCCCTGCCTCCAGGAGTTGGCCTGACAAAGCAGGACCAGAGGGTCTGAGAGTCAGAAATAGCGAGCCAGACTCCTCGGGAGCCACGGACATGGAGCTGGAGCATCCTGGAAACAGGAGGCACTGGAGACTCCTCATTGACCCCCTAGTGTCTCGGTTACAAAGAATAAAACCTAGTAGACCGTTTTTTGCTGTGCTTCAGAGCCACAGGTGCCAGAAGCGTGTGTCTAAGTGAAGGCTGAGATCTGTCTGCCTGCACACAACCACAGCACCTCGGGAGCACATGGAACACTGTGGGGTTCCTTACACTGCCAGCACAGTCGCTAGGACCATAAACACGGGAAATCCCACACACTAATCACAGCAGAACCCAACAGATCCCAAAGGACAGAGAGACAGGCTGCCCTGCGTTGAATTCCAGCTGATTTTAGCAGTAGCCCCAGATCAGAGCTCAAGCATGGGACCCTTTATTACTGTTTGATTACCTATGAAAACCAAGCAAACCAAGGCACTTTACACTTACTTAAGCAGACAGTATTTAGCACATCACTACTTTTTCCTTCACAGAAGGTGGCTGAGCTGAGCTGAACTCTCCATGAGGAAAGAGGGACCGTGCCCCCCGCAGCACCCCCAAAAAGCCCTTCTACCTGTCCTTGTCTCCTGCAGCCTTGGCATCTCCGTCGTGTTTCTCGTCCTCCTTCAGGAAGACTTCATCCTCCCCACTTTCATCAAGCAAAGCCAATGGAGCAGCTCCAGGGAGGGCTCCTGGCYTCGGCTCTTCCCATCCCTCCCTCCAAGTGCTCCCTGGTGAGGAGATCAGTGCCGGGGACACCATGGGTGGCACTGAGTGGCTGGGTATCCTGGCGAGGGCTTTCCTCTCCACAGACACAGCCTCCAGCAGCAAATGCTTCTTTCTTCTCTGCTCCTCTGCTTTTCTCAACCATAAGATCTCCACCCCTTGGAATTCCACATGTTTGCCCACAGCTGCCTCTCTGGAGAGCCTCCTCTCAGGGCCCATCTGCATTTTGCCTTCGCTGCAGGCTGAAACCTCCGCAGAGGGGGCYGAGCCCTGCGCTCTGCCGGCTGCCTCCAGCCCTGCTGCAGATGGCCCACGGCAGCTCGTCTCCTGCGCTGCGTGGACCTCCTCAGCTTTATTACTGATGGCTTGTGAGGGCTCTGACTGCTTTTCTCCAGTCAATACTGCAGCCAGATCTTTTCCTGTGATCAAATGCGTTTTTTCCTCAGCTGTTCCTTCAGATGGAAGAGGCATGTCTGAGGGTTTTTCTTGGCCTGCTGGAACTGGTTCTCTGGCTGCCTGCRCATTCTGGCTGCCAGTAACCCTCTCTTTTTCCATCTGCGCCTCTGAAACGAGAGGAGCATTTGCTTCCTCGTGCACCTCTGTTCCTGCGGGCCACGCGGAGGCTCTCGCAGTCTCCGGCGGGTTTCCCTCCCGTTGCAAGCCTTCCTCTGCAAGGCGCAGCCGTGATGCTTTGGTGGGGACTCCTGGAGCACGTGCACTGGCGGCGGCGCCCCCGGGAAGTGGCTGGCCAGGGACCCGCCGCTCGGGGCCGCAGAGCACAGGCTCCCCTTGACGCTCGGAGCAGCTCYTCATGGAGTCCCCGCTTGCCTCTATGGTGCCATACTCGGGAAACTCGTTGATGATGGTGTGGGGGAGCAAAGTGCTGCTTCCATGGCCACTACCTGCAAAGGAAAGGAAAGAAACCATGGGTTTATCCTCTGTATGCACCAGGAGACAGCCTGACCTCCTCTCCCAGTGCGCAAGGAGCAGCGTAACTGTGTTCTCCCCTGCAGAGAAAATTCCCATCTGCTCCACTCGCTCCTGCCTGCTTTCACACTGCACTTACCTATCCACAAGCAGCCCTTTCACACTGCAGTATTTGGACAGACTGCTTTAGAGGTTTGCCTTGCAAAGGAAGAAATACCAGAAATGCCTGCCACACTTCAGGTCCCAATGGCCCGTGAATACACACTGGTCAGATGAAAGGGCTGAAGAAAGCAGATATTCAGAGGCTTAACACCCATCCACAGCATGTGCCATACATGCTGGTGTTATTTTTAAACAATTTAAAGGATTCCGAGTCATTTTAATTTATCAAGATGAAATATAGGGACAATAACGAGTTACATCCCACAGATTCTACAGTCACAACAAAAYCAATTAGCTGAATTACAAGGCAATTAATGGGCAATTTTACTTTCTGCCAGTACTGCCATCTTCCTTTAACAACTCATGTAATTGACAACCATGTCAGTGTTGCCTTTACATTYCAAGGCTCACGCATTCCTAGTCAAAAAATAAAAGCAGTGAGGCCTGGAAAGCTTGTTCCCCCTCTCACTGAGTGATGTTTTTCCAACTGCAATTGTTAAAAATAAAGTGGGGGAAAAGGCTGGTGGTCTTATTTTCCAAAGAGCTGAGCACTCAGCTTCTGCCATTGTTCTTGGTAACACAGAATCCACTGCTCTCTGAGGGACCTCATGGATGACACACGGATGAGCACGTGGCCTTCTTATGTAATGGCCCAAGAGGAACTGAGATTTTGGAAAAAGGAGCAACATCTGTTTGCTGCACACTCTGGAAAACCCTATCCCGAAGTACAAACTGGTTTAAACAAAACAAAAGGGGCTGGATACAAACACCTATTGTGAGYAGTGTCTGGGAGGCAGCTCCAGGGCTCAGCTCCAATGCACACTTTGGAAGCACTGCCCTTTCTAGGGTATAGCTCCAGATGCTGCTTTGCAAACAGATTTCTGCCCTCCCTCGGCGCTGCCTGGCCACAAGCTGTTCCTGAGAAGGAACGGGGTAGCTGCGGCCAGCAGCARGCCGAGCCCAAGGTAAAAGCAAGGATAATTTAATGCTAGCTCAGCACTAATGTCGCTCGTACCTTCCCGTGGCTTCCCTTAGCTCACCATGAGCCACCCAGGAGCTCTGTGCACAGAGGGTTGCAGGGCACCTTGTGCATGGGCTCAACCAAATGACAGCCKGGGAATGAGCCCAGTTGTGGTCACCTTCCCAGTAAGTGCCCTGGAATTTCAGTTCCATTGATGCAACTGCTCCAGAATAAAAGTTTCCTGGGCCAGTTTTCCATGAGCCTGTCAGATCCTCCTTTAAGCAGATTAGCCAGATTAGCCCCACCTTGGCACTCAGCTGCATGGGCAGAGCCAGGCCGCTCTGCACTGTCCTCAACGCCACRTTCTCCGTGGAGCAGGCACCAGACCATGCCCTACAGCCGCTGGGCGCATTGCTCCGAGCTGCACCCGACCTGCAGGGCACAAGCTCCTGGGCCAACATCCTCAGCATTCTCGCTGTTAGTGCTGGCTTAAGCCTTCCTCCAAAGACAAGCTCCTCTGCCCTGTGCAGCGCCCTGCTGCATCCCTAAGGAGGGSAGAGCTCTGCACCCACCAGCAGCGCACACAGGGCTCCCATGGCCGGGCGTATTTGGTGCCCCCAGGGTGCTCCCTCTCCRTACACATCCTCTCCATGGGGCTCCTCACTGCTGACATGCCAAGGCCAGGTCCTAAATATGCACCAGGCACCAACCTGGTCAACAGTGAGGCTCCCACCCCTTAATCACCTTTCTCGCTCTCCGCTGGCCCCTCTCTRGAAGCTCCACATCYCTCTTGTCCTGGGGAGCCCAGAGCTGCCCCCAGTGCTCCAGGTTTGGCCTCCCCAGAGCTGAGCAGAGGGGCAGGATCCCCTCCCTGCCCTGCTGACAACATCCTCCCCACGAGGACCCTGCTGCCTCAAGGGCAACTTGCCACCGGCCTTTCCCTGGCTGAGCTCTAACACACCGCTGGGCACCGCTCTGTCTCACAGAAGGTGCCTGACAGCAGCAGCAAACAGTGCAGAGCAAATGTCTCATCTACCTCTCCTCACTAACACCTACTGTTGTGCAGGTTCTACCTCCTGCCACATCTGGTAAACTCAAGACGAGTTATACACATGAAACATCTATATACAGGCTCATACAGAAGGTGAGAGCATAATCCTGGCCAGCGTGCTCTAGGTGAGTGGGACCAGGGCATCTCCAGCAGCCCCTTCCAACCTCAAATTTTTGGCAATTCTGTGAAATCTGCAAGACTTGCAAAGCTCTAGGGGCTCCGACTGGGCAAGAGGAAACACTTTTGCATAGAAAGTTAGAGGGTTTTTTTTTTWAATATATAAAACTTAGGATCACAGTAACTCTGCTCTAAAAATATTTCCATTGTAGCAGTATTCAAGCAAATGCAAACAAACAGGATTCCTGCCTTTTTAACCCAGATAAAAACTGCCCATTTYGGTGCCCAATATGGAACGCAGTGATGTGGCATCAAAGCCCAAGCGCATCCTGGTGCACCAGGCAGCACCACACACAACACCATGGAGCCCTTCATGCCCCGCACAGAAACACYAGGAGCTGCCACCTGCTCATGCAGCCACCTCGGGGAGATCCCAGCGCCTCATTCCAAGGGCAGGATTTAGAGGAGCTGGAGCTCTTTAAGGGAAACTCCTCCCTTACTCCCATCCACCACCACAGCATCATGTCTTGCTGCAGCTCCTGGCATATCCTGTCCAGCCCCATCCCCCAATATGACCGCATTACAAACAAGGCTAGAAAGGCAACAACAAAATTTAAGGACTCCACTGAAGATGAGCAGGGAAAAAAAACACCCACCACCACCACCAAACAAACAAAGAAAGGACACACACTCTCAGGTAACACCAATTTCTACTTTGCATTGAAGGTGGCTTCTTGCAACAAAGCAAAAATTAAAAGAGAGAGAGAGAGAGAGAGAAAGAGAGAGAGAGAGAGAGAAGGGAAAAAAAAGCTAAAACAGCAAGGGGGTGAATGACTAGAAAATTGATATAGGGCAAATATAACCTAAGAGCAGCTGGCAGCCTTTCTAATGACTAGAGGATGAAAGAATTCATGCCTTAARTCAGCACTGGCATAGATAGGATATTTCATAGGTAAATAACCATTGCATTTCAATCAAGCTTGCCTACAGCATAATAAAAGGAAATTCTAGGAAGCAAAGCACAGGTTAGAAGCATAGACAGACATTTTTTTTTACAGTTACATTTTTATAAAAGAATGGTGTGAGTGTCTCCAGTCTACACAGTATATATATATACATATATATATATAAGCTAGCTAGAGAATAGAGATATTTGCTTGAACAGACTCCTTACTCACAGAGGTTACTGTAGCTCCAGCAGTTACCCATTGGTCAAAGACACAAAATGCACAGCTCATCAGTTTATCTATAAAGCTAGCTCTCAGCTAATTCAATTGCTGCTGCTGCTCTAGTCAACTGGCATCAGAACAGTTTCGGATTTCCCGGCCGCTGCCGCCCGGCACCGCACACCGCGATCTAAATGGAAGCTTTCTGACTATTATGAAACTGACGGGGGAACTGCAGTCTCATTTGGTCTATCGCAGGAGCTCAGGAGTCCACCTTGGCAGCGTACAGGGGGGAGAGGAGGAAAGAAACCACCCTCCGGGAGCAGGAGAGCCGCAGGATGTGCCAGGGAGGCGCGGCGGCCRCCCCGCAGCCCAAGGTGCCTCGCAGCCTTTTCCCAGCTCCCGACTGGAAGCTTTCGCCAAGGGGCACCGTCCTCTCGCAGCTGATTGCTGTGCAGMCCCTCTCTGCTCAGCATCAGCAGCACGGAGGTGAGGCTGCATGCACAATCATGCCAAGCACACACACACACGCACATATATATATATATATTTTTTTTTTTGTCGTGCTCAGTTCTTATTTTTGCTTTAAAAACGCCAGTGTGCAAGCAATAAAGCAGCGTGTGCATAAAAGAGAACCGTCTCTAGGCGACAAAGATGAAGGAACAAACCACAGGGCTTAATGGAGTTTTAGCATTAACGCCCCCTTCTCAGAGAGGGGGCAGCACACGGGGCTCTTCAAGCCCCCCGATTATGAGCTCCCAGGGAAAGGAGGACTCCTCGGATTTACCAGCCCTGACACCGGGGATGCTGCACRGGCGCTGGCTGCCTTGTGCCGCAGCCTGTTTTCCAAGTGATGTAATTCCCTGCACCGCCATCGGTCCGGCCGTGGGATCCGCGGGATCGCAGCCGCACAAAAACCTGGCACAAATGGGGAAACCGGCGCAGGCAATCCATGACCCGCGGGTCACCGAGAGCTGGAAGAGGTTTCCAAGGGGGTGTTGCGTTACACCGTTCCTACATCTGCTTCTGGCAACGCCGTGTGAGCTGCATCTTTGGCTGCGGCAGGGCAGCCTCATATTGGGAGAATTTATCACAAATCCCCCTGCTAGTTAAGTCAGGTGATTATATGTCACTCAGTTGTCACCGCTAGAAACAGAGAAAACCTCCTAGGTGAGGAATGTGAATCCTATCAATTAGAACAGGAGTGGCAACACCAGCATGTCAGAACCCTGCATGTGTGTGCGTGCATGCATTTATTTTTATTTACAAGTGCGGATTTTCTGCTTCATGGTAACCAGCTCTCCATGGAATGCCTTTAATGAATAATGCTGTGACTCAACTGAAAATTTCTTCCGCACGTTTCAAGTTGTTTCCTGCTGAGAAATGGAGTTGGAAGCCTCTGGTATAACTGAAACCAACCTAAAAATCCTCCTCCCTTGTCCAGACTGCGGGAGCGATGGCACCTTGCCGCAACTGCTCCGAGGCCCTGGGTGAGCTCAGCACAGGCCGGCGTCCAAAAGGAGCGTGCAGCACGTGCTGGGAGCACGCAGCGTGAGAGATTACCCACTACAAATTGCTATTTTGGCCACAGATGGCCAGTGAGATAGCTCAGTCCCCAGGGTCATTACCCTGGGAAGCAAAAGTGTAGAGCGGAACAGCTGCTAACATGAGGGAGAATAGGAGGGAATAAAAGGGAAAAAAAAAAAAAAAAAGAAAGAAAAACCTGGGTTCATTATCCTAACGTAAAAAGCATGAGTAATGCTTACTGTATGTAATGTAGTTCTTTTYTTTAAAGCCACACTTCCTGGAGTCAAGTGGCTGTGTGTTTTGATTTTGGAAGCTGCAAAACATAAAATTTAAATACAAAATTCACTGTTTTTCCATTGCTCTTTGATTTGGAAAGGAAGCTGGTGATTTTATACATGTACCTAGACATAATGATATCAGTAATAATTAAAACAACTCCTTAAGAGCCTTCCGCTGAAAGAGCAAGCTTGGGCAGCCCTGACAACTCACAGCTGCAGCGACACTTGCAACGTCTACAAAGTACGGATTTTATAACTTATCTGACTGCAATAATACTAACATTATTTAATTCCATTATTTAATTTTAGTATTGATTTTAAAAATTATATTTTTAAAGAATCTTTCAAAGATCCTTAAAAGAAAGCTCTCTCTCCAGTTAGAAGAAGTGTCTCCAGGCTTTGAGCTAGCAAAGACAGCACACAAATAAACAAACCAAAACACAGAATCTGCCCAGAGATCTAAGACACTCTCAGTCTTTGCAGAAACCACTGAGGAAAGCAGATAAAACAGTAGAAAATGATATTACCTATTACCTTTAAAGACCTTTTAAAGTCCAGCTGGCCAGGTTAAGAGAACACTTGCTAAAGCGTTCTCAAAGCCCCCAGGAGCTGCATATTGAGTTACTTACCCAGCTAAAATAAGCATAGGAGCTGGAAGGGCTGTGCACATGCAGGATCTGAGTTCTGCTGCTTGAGATGCAGCTGGATATTGCACAGGAACTCTTCAGCATGCTAAGCGTGACAAATGGGAGTCTCTTCCTCAGGAAGCCCAACAGTGTTAAATAAACAACGCAGGAATAAAAGAGTAAAAGCAGTAAACACTGAATAGRAAAAATCTCTGCTGTATCCCGTGTTAATTTCTTTTGTCAGTGTGGTACCAGGCTATAACTGCATCTGCCCATAAAATTTTAATTAAGCTCCCTTGCACACATTCATTACCATTCAGGCCATCACCAGCAGCAGGATAATACACTGCTCTTCCTTCAGGAAGATTTGGAGACAGCTCGGGCCTGCGACGCGTTTGCGTCTGTGCCCGGCCTCCCTTTCTCACCTCGAAAGCTGAAGGAGCAGACAGGAAAAGAGAGGCCTATGGAGCTGCCCCCACAGGGCCTGGGAAGCCTGGCATCCATCGGAGCAGCCCCCAGCACCTGCCCCAGGTGGCTGGACACAAATTCCAAGGCAGAAGCAGCAACAAGGCTTTGTCTCCTGCAGTGAGGACTCAGTGCAGTGCAACTTGTCCTGCCTCGTGTTCAGCGATTTTTATGCGGGCACACACCAGCGTACACTTCTGACTAAAGCTTTGGATGCTTCAAGCATTAGCTGCTCCTCAGAGACATCCCAGCAGGGCTCCAAAAATCACCCGTTTTTGCACTCCATGGAAATGGAAAAAGAGGCATTCAGTGCCGTCAGTTAACATGACGGCCAGAGAAAAAACTGCTTTTTAAACTCCTCAAGCTCATCTGGAAAAGCACATTTGACTACAACACCTCTTCTCTGCCCCTCAATACAGTTAGGATCATTTCTCTTGCTTGAAGCACCCGCTTAAATAGTCACCTCCTACTGCTCTCAGTCTGTTCTTCAGCCATTCCCATTCTCTTTGCATCATTACCAACACTGGGGCAGCAAACATCAGGGGTTGTTACAAGAAAGTGTAATTTCCACACTGACATTTAAAAATTGCTGCTCTTCAGTATGTCAGAAATAGCAATGTGACATCCGCAACAATAAAAGAACTGATTAATTCAGATACACACAATACAATAAATGAACATTAATTTCATACACAGGCATCATAGCTTTTCAGATTTGAAGCATACACATGTCCTATTCAACTGTTGCAGGAGATAAYGTTTAATATACTTTCTACATACAAGCTCCCTTCCCTCTAACTAAGCAACATAAACCTTACAATTGAATTGTCTAAAAATCAGGAGCATGAATTTCTGCATCTTTTCAGGAAAGAAAGGCTGCAGAGGAAAAATGCAAGACCAAGAGCCCAGATTTCCTGGACTACTTGGGGATGGAAAGACCAAGAGATTAAAATACCTCACAGGATGGGGTATCAAAATGGAAAGCATCACAGTTAAAGCACTGCAGAAGTTTTAGTTAGCAGGCTGGGTTAATCTGAGAACTGTGCAACTTCTGTGGGGGTTTGACTACGCTTGCAAAAAAATTCTGCTCTTATTTGCTTCCTTAGTTCTTAATATGAATTAAAAAAAACAGAAATCTACAGCAAACATGATCCTTTCCATGATTTGGGTCCAGGAATGTGTATGTTGCATTGATTAAAGTATGTCACACTCTCTTCCACATGTCAACCTTGGCAGTGCTCATCCCCTCACAGAGGTGATGCAGCACAGATTTCCAAGAGAAACTAGACTTAAAAAAACCACTCCTCTTTTGCTGGCTTGATCTTGCTAAGAAATCAGATGAGCACAACATCTAGCACAAGATAGTCAGAGGGAATATGCAGCTGGGACCATCACCATGCGTTTTGGCAGAAGCAAGCTGTTCAATGAGCTCAGATGCCTCATGACACTTCACTGTACACAAAACAGCGAGTGACAGGCTTTCCAAAGCTATTTGTTTCTCCGGGAATTCAAAAACATTTTTCTTACAGCAGCTGTTGGGAAAGACCAGATTTACATAGCAACCCAGAAACTATTTGTACTTTTGTGTGCGTCTGTGTGTGGAGAATGAGATTAATCCTTGTGTCACAAAGGTGAAAATTCTCCCGTCTCCAGAACTCCTACCCCATCGCAGAACTTTTCCAAGATGTCCACGAAACTCAACAAGATATTTTCTTAACAACTGACCTGRATCTTTTTTTTCTAATCCAACAGGGGTTCTTAACTTTCATGTTATTTTAAGTAGTCGTTTTATAGAGTTTCCCCCAGGAAGAATTTTTTTAATTGACTCATTACCAAAACCTTTTCTTTTCAGTATTTAAATGTAAAACTATTGAGTCATAAAGCAGTGCTAGCCTGTAGCGTACCCAAGTCTAGGAGATGAGGCTGTTCAAGGGGATCACTGTTTCCAGGGCCATTTCCAGAGCAGGGCACATTTCCAGACCACTATAAACAAGCGCCCTTTATGTTACGAGGCTCAGAAGACGACTTGTACAATCCAGCTTAGTTTCAGTTTTTTAAAAATATTTTCTTTTGCTGGAAGGCAGAAGGCCGGGGTTTTACTCAAGAACGTGGGCAGGCCATGTGGCTGCTAGTCCTCTCTGCAGGACTTTGCTGATTTTGGGGTCCCTGGGGCCTGATCTGCCACYGGGAATACACCTTCTGCACCAAGGAATGCACCTGCATGTCACCTCAGAGCAGAAGGATGAGTGATCGTGGTGTCTTTTCCTGTTGAAGGAGAGAAAGAAACCAGGCAGGAACTGCACACCCATGAACAAGAGCACAAAGTCCCAAATCCATCAGGGATCGCAAAATAAGATCTCCTTCTCTGCCAAGTGAGGTRTCACATACAAGCATTTCACTGTCCAGTTAAAATACATGTGCTCTCAATGGCATCCAAGTGGGCTTCAGGTTTACGGTTGTGTCTAACAGGGAAAGGATGCATTTGGCTGCAGAAGCGATTAAGCCATTCAGCAGCTCAAGTACCACGTTCTCCCTTTCTGAAGCCAGCCAAGGCTTCAGGTGAAGTCCGCTTTGCACTAGGTAATTCAGAACTTACTTCACTACTCACAGTGACAGGCTGTTACTTGCGCTACGTCTGAACATTAGTGTGTCCCGTTGCTCTGCCCCTGTCACCTGCTTGCCTGAAATCGCTCATCCCTTGATCTACAAAAAGCACACCTTCTTTCCTTAAAGGTAAAGTTGGAAATTAACAGGTTTGTCTGGATTTTTCTAAAACCAAGGGGATAAAGAACCTCTCAGACATAGCCACTTCCTCCCAGTCTCTGTCTCCCTAGATACATGTTATGATATATTTGACATACATAAGATCAAAGGAAACCAGGAGTTCCACAGYGACCTGCACTGGAGCTTCTGTGTCCCATTTTCATCCACCTGAAGTTGGCAGCAGTTAAGATGTGCTTTTTGGAAGGAAAACAGTAGAAGGGATACCACCACCCTGGTTTATCCAATTGGGGCAAACACCTTCYTGGAGGAAGAGGATGCGTTTGTGTCAGAGGAACCAGTTTCAGTAGGTGCTGTGTTCTGGATCTAAGTTTCAGAAAGGGGGAGAAACGTGCCTTGGTATTCTCATGTGCAGAGCATCAAACACTCAGTAAGAGACGTGCCGTTTGGAAAGTCATTGCCACATCAGAGCAAGGACACGGACAGCAGTTCTTCCTGCTTCCAAATGTCTGTGCCTTTKGATGGAGAGGAGTTCTCCAAGAGGAGGCCCTGCTGTAAGGCAAGGGATCATTTCTGGGGCACTTCTTGGTCTTTACTGCAGTCATTAAGTCCAGTGGACACAAAAAAAAAAAAAAAACATCTGGACACTTCAGAGTGTTTGCACGTTCACATAATGAAGGTGCAGTTTTCAGGTGCAGTTCACAAATGTTTTATGTTAACCACTGTTACATATGGGAAAGTCTCCCTTGAATCCACTCCCACTTCACTGATTGCTAGCCCCTAATGGTAGTTTCTGATTAGTAAAGGGACAGAAGGAAACTCATATACAAAGCAAGAAGCAATACAGGAAAGTGTGAATGTAAAACAAGAGATAATGGCTTACACTTTGCTGCCCTTTATGTCAACGCTCAGTACTCACCGTACTCGGGCAGCTCGGAATACCCATCACATTTGATAATTGTTTTGGTTAGCTGTAACAATGGATTCACTTGGATTTATTGGACACAGCATACCTCATTTAATGCAAATCTCCGGAAATGTACTAATGCCTGCTGACAGTGCTTTCACATTGTGTCTCTCCAAATGAAATGAGGTCATCGTGATTCATGAATAATCTGATACATTTGGTGGCAATTTGGTGCAAAATTTTTTTAGAGTTCCTAAGCACAAGGAGATCTGGGAGGTTTTGTTGTTTGCCTCAACTCTGCAATTAGGATCTCCCAAGTGGACGGCATTTCTCTAAAAGATCCTGGGGGAAACTTTACTTACAATCCAGACTTCAATTCTGCTKTGTATTTTAGTAGTCTTTTTTCTTTTTTTTATATTACTTAAGTGAAAGAGCATATGCAGCTGGTTTCTGTAGAAAGTGCTGCCCTTCTATGATACGAATAGAATCTCCTTTAATTAGAAGTGACATCTCAGAAAGTTTGCAATTAGGAGGGATCAAGGTGCAAAGGCAGCAGCCTGGGGAAATACTCTTTTTTTTCAGTTTCAAAAGAAGGCAGGGACTGCTGATAATTAAAATAAGGCAAAATAAATAGGTGTAATAACTACATTTCTTCTAATATTAGGTTGGGAAAAGGTGGAATATATCCTCTGTTTACAACAAAAGAAAAGAAACAAGACTGATCCCCAGGCACAGCATTCGATCCTGCATCTGGATTCCTTATTACTAAATACAGAGAACAGTACAGAATATCTAAATTAAAATCTTACATCTCTCTAGCTGTGGATATGGCAGCTTGCTGAACACCAGGACACTCCTGGAAAGACTACCAGTCAGAACAGGCTGGGTTTTGGCACATACAATTGCAAAAATTACTCTGTTGCAGAGAACTGTTGAGACCCCAAGTACCAAACCATCACCCGCATGCAAGGCAAAGATGTCACACAGGGAACAGGTTCATTTTCCATGGTCAGAACAGCAGGCCAAGCTCTCCTCTAGACCAGGGCTCCTTGGTTTTACTGCCTTCTCTGTGTGCCCAAGAAGGGCAGTGTAGAAAGCAGGACAATGCACTCTTGGGGGTCATGAAGAAGCAGCCTGTGCAACTATTTGCTTGAGTAGTTTAAGAAACTTCTAACACACAGTAATAGTAAATAGCACTTACCCATCTCTGAGTGGTTCTCCTCTTCCAAGCCCAATAAAAATTCATTTTTAGCCTTGGCAACAGCATGRGAGTGGGTCAAAACTTCATTATCCCAGACAAGTGGTTCTGCCTGTAGAGTCAAAATAAACAAAGCTTATATATCCTTCAATGAAGTAACAGAAGCCTGAACTTGAAACCCATTCAAGTGTGCTGTCAGGTTGGATTTCTAGAGTGCTGCCTGCTTATTCAGCTCCATTTCCATCAMGGTCAACCACGGCAGATATAAGTCAACACTGAGCTCAAAGCGCTCGTCATCGTGTCTCCAAACACTCGTGTGTCAGGGTAGAGCAGGGATGCAGGAGCACCRAGTCCCCTCTGGTCTTCAGCAGGTTTATCCAGGGTAAGGCCAGCTGGGCCTAGGTGATCWAAGCAGTAATGGCACATAAGGCTGAAAAAGCCTTGTGATAGTATCAGAACCACAAGTTGATACAGGTATCGTAAAACTGGGACTAATGGGATAACCACAGACAAGGGAAAGGTGGTTTCTTTGGAAGAAGAGTGGTAGAGGGAGATGGAAGGACAAAGGCTGCAGTAAGGAAGGGACAAAAAAAACGGAATGAGAACAAGGTAGGAAAATACGTGCTCTCTGAGGGTACTTGTGGGGCATCATGCCTGACCAGTGCTGCTAGACTGGGGAAATAAACCCGACTGCTGTCCTGCCCAGCAGCACTGATGGGCCAGGCATCGCCACGTGGCACCAGCGCCAGCCCTGGTGCCACCAGCAGACACCCGGAGGGTGTCAAGCATCATGAAACAAAAATCCAGTTGCTTGGAAGAGAGAAAGACTCACCCTGAAATCACCTTTCTCTTAGCAAGGGGTGGCAAAACAATTCTCCAAGACAAACTATAGACCAGCACTGAACTTCAGTGCGGACCCTGCCTGCAATAGCAGTCAGGAATTAAGTTTCTTCCCAGCTGGGCAAGATGCTGCCTGTAATTCTTATGTGTGAAGTGACAGATGAAATAAATCATTAACTCCATAAATCCTTCCGTGACCTTGTATTCACAGCTAATGTTTGAGGCAGCCAACTATTACAGCATGTCAAATCATTTCATGGCTCATATTGCTAGAGTTTTAGCATACAAAATATGCTTTAAAGAAAAACTCAGATGGAACATTCTGCCCCCCAGGACAATAATAACTTCACTTCCACCAAATACCTTAGGATAAACGTCAACTACAAACACCAATTCAAAGTGCAGGAGACACATAATTCACAAGAACAGAGAGCCAAGGCTCTTTAATCAGAGGTGGACCTATACATTTCCTCGAGGCCACTTCTCCAACAATTAAGTATTCTTCCAAGGGCATACTGACTAATAACTATCTTGTCCTGTGTCCTAGAACTGTTTTGCTCAAGGCTTTCCTGGAGTTTTTTCCCCATTACGTCTCCCATCTTCCTGCTTTGAGCCAGTTCTGCAAAATTTAGACCAGCACTTGTCTGCAATAACTCAGCAATAGACCTTACACTGGAGAGAATCCTGGATATATTCATGGTTCACCAACCCAACTATTCATCACTAGCTGTTTTGATGGATGTAGCTCACAAATATTCGGGGGAAAGTGTGTTGAAACCGACCAAGGAGTTTATAGCACAAAGAATATCACGAACAGGATGGAACAAGCTTGGAAACAGCCTCTGCACCTCCCCTGCTTTCAGAGGGCCACATTTACTTGCAGACAGTGGGGTTAAGGAGAGCTAGAAAAGCAACAGCTGGACCTACAGCATGAGCAGAAGTCTTTCATTCTGAGACAGTCTGGCCAGGAGCAACTCGGAGAGCCAGACAAAAATTCAACTTACCCGGATTAAGGCTAAGAGATGGGGCAGCTAAACGTTGTTTTGGAGCCAAATCCCATCCACAGATGAATGAAACGGAAAATGGAACGGACAGCTGAACACTCAAAAAATTCCTGATCCACATACCTCTGGGACACTGGGACACCTCCATTCATCAGCCCTATTCTTCAAGGCTTAGCAGCCATCTGCTGCACTGGGCTTCCCTGCGAACAGATTTTCCCAGGTTCTTTATTTGCCTATGTTTTATCATAAAGCAAGGAAGAAGATTCTAGTGTGGAACTCCCTCTGTATTACGCCAAAACAGGCAGAAATTAATAATYTTAAGTATACAAGGCAGCATTTATCAGAGTTGGGTGTCTAAATTTGACAGTGCAAGGCCTCTTCCTTAGCATCTGAGAGGGATAAGTTGATTTTCAGGAGTGCTCAACACTGCTGATGATGCTTCTAGATATAGATTCATGAATGAAAATAACTGAAGCTAACATCTATTTATGCCAGAGTAAGACAAGAATGTGTAAAATTAAAGCAGCTCAGAGCATTCAGATCACAGCTTAAGGGTAAGTTCACCACACCAGACATATTAAAAAGAGAATGATAGTGTTGTAATAGCTTTTAAAACTATTGTTTTACTGTAATCTTTTCTCAAAAAAAAAAAAAAGAGGAAAAGTTAAGAAAGTTGAGTAAAAAAATCCCCTCATCCCAAGCTTGTTGAAGACATAATGTCCCCAAAATTGAGAGCTCAAAAAAGGGCTGGACAAATGTTCACTGAGCTTCGCAAGCTGCATTAGCAAGGATTAAATGCAAGCAAGATTGGAAGGGATATAAAAGTCCTGCTTAAGTCTCCTCCCTCTGCTCAAGAGAGAAGAAACTTGCATTCAGGTCAGCTCATTTTATAATTGCTTCCCTCAGAGGGCTTTAACCACCACCTTTGATGCATCTGGTGTTTGTTGCCACCAGAGAGACTGACGCTTGATGAGACCATCAATCCCCTTAAATCAATCCAGCTGTACAAACATTTCTCATGAGCCACATGGACACTGCTTTTAAGCCCGGTTAAGCTCTGGGCAGAGTGGCAGTGAGTTTCTGTCCACTCATCCACTGGTCTGGTGGAGCTGGGGCCTGTTGGATCAAGCACAAGATCCAAGGCGACTTCTGTGGGTCGCTGTTCTTGGTAAGGACCTGGAGAAGCCATACTCAGAGATGTGCTTACCAAGACCTTACCACTCAAGCTAAGGTCCCAGCAATATTCTGGACCTTGGTGCTCTTCTTGCACGAGATGCCCACACCAGCTAACAGAGGTCATCTCCATGAGGTTCTACCCATTCCTGAGCAAGAGGAGACTGTTATGGAAGTGTTAAAGCTTCTAAAGCACCACAGTGAACAWGCTGCTGGATCTGTGTTTCTGAAATAGGCAGTAGCAGGACACCAAGTCCTGAGGGATCCCACTGACTTCAGCAGGAGTTGCCATGTACAAATWAGGCTGCTGTTTCCAAAGCATAAGAAATCCCCGCAACCAGCCCTGCTAACATGAGCAGGGGGCCAGTAGTTGCAAGGAGAAAAAACACTGCCACAATTCACCCCTGAAATGTGGCTTTAACTAGATTCTTGACAATTTTTTTCCCCAACACATGTCAAGAGTAATGTGGATGCATTTGGCCATGAGCTCATTTAAAACTACCCACAGGCAGTGATTTTGAAAACATCTAACAAGGAGGAAAAAAAAACACTAAAAGGAGCAGAAAATCAACTGGCCAAAGGCCATCAGGTGTTACTGAGATCCGCAAAAGGACAGACACCACACAATTGATCACAGAGACTCCGCACAGGAGACTTGGAAACATGGAGCTTGGAAAAAACAAGAGCGGGATGAACGCCAAAGCTTGAGCTTTCAGGGTCTAAGAGTCAGCAAGAATGAGGGAAGTTAAACATCATCAGAAATGGATCTGGGGACCTTCCACAGGGCTGTACAGAGCCAGGGCCAAAAAAGTCAGAACCTTCATATGGGAATCCCTGTGAGCCCTCTCAGTCAAACCCAACCACTCCTCCAGCAGGAAGGGATGTCACTCCAGTTCTCTACACTCAGTGGAAAAAAATAGAGGGAACTGGGCACGAGGGAGACTACTTAGGGCACCCGTGGGATCACAAGAGTCCTGGTTTTGTACTTCTCTATACACACAGCTCACTTTCCAACAGATAAATATGTGGAAGGCTGCGTGGTTGGGAAGATGACGCCAAGAGTGTCTCAGCCTTGCTCTTTCCCTCTTCCAAGAGCGACATCAGTGACGTACGCTGCAGTGCAAGTCTTTACTGGTTTCCACATAAAACCTAGGAGATGGTTTCAAAAAAAAAAAAAAAAAAAAAAAANAAAAAAAAAGAAAGAAAGAACAAAGTTTCCACAGATTTCCAACTTTGTCCAGCAAGTTCTATGCCAAACCTAAAGAGATGCCTGCATCAATCTGGAAGGCACAATCAAGTCTTGGCCATGGTCAAGCTCCAAGAGCCCCATGAGTTGCCTGGCTGTCACGGATGGCCAGGCAGCAATCAAGGGTCAGCACTTACTTTTTTAAGCACTGTTGCAATTCCTGGTTGGGCATGAACTTAGGCTGGCTCAGTGCTTTTGACAGGCTATACTAATTAATCTGGCACAACTATTCTGTTTAGCTTTTCCTCAGTAAATGTCCTAAATAGCTGTCAAGAAGATGGAGTTTACATCAACTTGCTATTTGGCAAAAGCTGATGTATTGGCAATACAGAGATAACAAGAGAGCACTGGTTCTCACAACAGGACCACTAAAAATGTTTACAAATCTTAATTAATTTTTGTAGAACCTCATACATTCTTCTCACTGTTCCAACATGCCAACACATATTTTGAAACTAAAACAAAACAATTTGACACTCAAAAGAATATTATGTCAGTAAATCGTAGCTGGAGTTGCAGTAGCTAATGCTAGCAAAGGTCTTAAGAAAGAAGAAATCTCATCTTGGATTTTAAATAATTTATAATTATCAGGAGTTACAGGGAGATGAGTAACAAGCCAGGACTTAGCAGTGAAAGGCTTTTCTGTACAACTTTCTTGGATTATAGGAAGGGATGACTGAGTAAACTGAGAATTTGCAACCACAGAAAAGAGAGATAAGTGGCAGGGACACAAAAAAATATAAGGGGCCTAGAAAAGAAAGAGATCAAGCAGCAATTCACCACCTCTTTTAAAAGTACAGTCAGAAGTCATCAAACCACCATGTCAGGATCAGACCAAAAAATGGAGATGGTTCCTCACACGTTTTTTGGTCAAAACACAGAGCTTCCGGCAAAATAACGTAATGGCAAACAAAAGCTGAAAAAGGATCACAAACTTTTGAAGCTCATGGAATAAAAATCAAAAAGAAAAGAGAAGAAAAAAAAAACACATAGAAACCACATTCATCTCTGGAAACCCCCATGTGAAAACATTTGGGAGTTTTATAGAAGGGAAGCCCATATGCATGTCTTGTTCTTGTTCTAAGCGCTGGCACCTACTTGCTAAATGCAGACACCCAAGCTAAGCTCATCTTTGGTTCCATCCACTACATCCGTCTTTGTGCTAGGTTTTCCCCAGCCCTCCACAAGCAGCCAGCCCCAATGCTTTGATTTTCTCTCCAGCACCCTGTGCCTTCACCCTAGGATGTCCCCAAGAGGGGATGGGGATCCTGTGGGCTTTTCATTTCGCTCTGAACACTGCAGAAGTTGTTTACCAAAAACAGGCTCCTGGAAACTGTTCAGACTACAGAGGGTAGAACTAAAACGGTGCAGATACCATCTGGGCTATTCTCACCATTCAAAGGAAGACTTCACAGAAGTTCAGTGTCTTATGAGAGGCTCAATTCAGGAACCAAGAAAAAAGAGTCTCCACTTAGAAACGGCATGAGAAAAGTGACTAAAAACACATTTTTTTGCAGCTGAATTAAACAACCGCAGGTGACCTCTGTTTTCAATCTATTCATCTTGTTTTACACCTGTACTTCAGTTTCCCACCTCTTATAGAAATGTTTGCTTCATTGCTTTGTTAAAGCTACTAGGAGCAACCAACTGTTAAAGTGAATTAGATGCTTTTTATTATGCAAAGGATGTCTGTGCTGTAATTGCTTGAATGTGTACAGCATATTAACACAAAACTCCTCACTACTACACTCTACCTTTAAAGGTCACTCAGCATTTTCTGCCTGCTAAGCCRGTGATTTTTCATGTGCACTGTACAGACCTTTGCAGATCTGCACATTACTCCTCAGGGAAGTGAAAAACAAGCCCAGTGTCACGTAGGCTGCCATTCACTGCACAGCTAACCACAGGTTCCTAGATGAAAATGTAGAGAGGGCAAGAACATCCAAAATATTAAAAGCATCAGTACAAGCATTTTTCGTTACCCAAGTCAAACTGCYCTGGGATGGGGGTCTGAATTAAGAAAAAATTTGCAAAGCTAGCTATTTTATTCAAAGAAGTCATTGGTGTATGTACTAGACATCTTGTATTTAACTTTTTTGTTCAGTCTGTTAGGCGTGTATTTTGCTACTGATAGACTGTTCTTTGCAGCAGATAGGGCATTTCCAAGTCATTTAGATCTCTGCAGGTCTCTGTGTATAGTGGTGTTACAGGTTTGCCCCACATGGATTTCAGCTCCACCAGATCATAATGTGCATCCAGGTATCCGGTGAGGCTATGAGAATTTATATCTGTATCTTTAAGCAACTAAATCCTTTCCAAAACACCTCCTGGGACTGGAAAACTTATGAAAACTTATCCTTTGCTGTGTATTCCCTACACTGGGCTAAAAAAAGATCGTTTTTTTAGTCATGTAAGTATAAAAAAGAAAGAAGACCAGGAGAACTCATTTCYATTTTACTAACAGATTTTACAATTATGGTTTAACTTAGTAGGTCAAAGTAATTAATAAATTATTTGCATTTTAGGTTCTGGTGAACTCAAGCATAACAAAAGACAAAAAAAATCCTACACAAAAGAAACTGGAAGAATTTATACACAGAAGGTGCAAAAATCTGCATTTGCTTTGAGGCAGATACAAATAGTAGAGATGCAACACAGCAATARAGCATGCAAAGGTTTGCACACATCTGCACCTAGCCTATGAATACCGCATTGACTGAGTATGTTAACTGTAATATTAATTTCACATTTTTCATATAAGCTGGGCTTTTTCAGTTCTAAGTAGATTTAACATAAGTTATTTGAATCAGAAATCCAACTAAAACTTGAGTTAGGTTGTGTTTTCCCTGGTATAATTGAGGCAGAAACTAGCAGTCCTACCAATAAAAATTACTTAATCTGCATGAGCACTACGGGACAGAGAAGATGCCACTGCAGGAGTAGGCAGTTTGCTTCCTGGGAAAGCGTGGGTTAACACATGGCCACTTCCAGCTATGGCACTGCAAACGTTCAGGAGCTTTGGGAGCTGCCAGGCAGTTTCTGCTGCAACTGCAAGGCAGAAGACACCAACAGTGTCACATCCCCAACAAGTGCCACAAAGTTGGACAAAGTGGGCCTTAATATCCCATCTCTGACACCCTCTTTTTCTGTTTGGCCTCAGCTTATTCACCCTGATGGAAAGCACATGAAAATCAGAACTCGTTGGTACTTATGAGGGTTGAATTTTGTCTTCTTTGGAGAAGAGTCCTCTGCTGATGCAGGTTCATCTGTCAGCACTGAATGCAGCCATATCCCAGGCGTGAGTGCCTCCTGCCATCGCATTTGGCAGACACTCAGACCAGAGGATGCAGCTATTGCCCCAATGACACTTCCTGTTCAAAAGCGCTTCCATAAAAAAATAATGAGCACAGTTTGGAGATAAGCCACATCTGCTGCTGTGCTGCTCCACAGTAGGAGGAAAAGCCAGCCATGCTCATTACTTCTGAAAAAAAAAAAAAAAAAAAAAAAAAGGATGCTTTCACTGTTTACACTGTTTAATCTGTGTGGTTTGGACTGTTTTCTTGCTTCCCAGAAACTACCACATCACAGGCTCAGGACACTGCCGTCTTGTCCAGTCCTTTTACCATTTGTCAGAAAAATAGCTGCTGTTGCTACAGCAAGAGCRAGGAGGGACAGGAGGAGGGACTGCTCCTCAAGGCTCACTGGGGCCCGGTCCTCTTCAGCTTTGCCCGGCACTGGTGGCACGGGAAACTTTTTCCACACTGCCCTGAAAACGACAGCAAACATCACCATTTCCACCAGGAGAGCTGGTGGCCAAGGCACTGAGCAGAGCGCTCAACCTCACCGACAGCTTGATCCCTCACCCCAGCAGGTTTGTTTGCTTACAGCATCCAGGAAGCACAGTCAATTCGGGAGCAATTCAGGCCTCAGGGGTTAGATAATAGCTGAGCTATTYCGACTCCTCATTCAGCCCCATGGCAATGCAGCCCTCACCCTTTCACTCCACCCAGCATTTAGGCCCCGTCTATGACCCGCCTTGCTCACCTCTGTAATACAGAGAATAAACGCTTGGATGTATGAGTGTCCCAACAGGCTATCATCTGCAGTAGGAGCTGCCGTGCCAGTGCAAGGAGTGTTTGGAAAACTCATCCGGCAACGGACTGCAGGAGCCAACTTGAAACATTGTCATCCTGAGAGGAACAGGGCAGATGGGGATGGGGGGAAAGCGTCTGGTGGGCACCTGCAGCTGGTCCGAAGCAGCTTTTCCCTCACACAGAAATGTGGGAGTTCCCTCACGTTACACCCCATATCCCAGTGCAAGGGAAAAAAAGCCCTGTCCTCTGCTGCCATGGGTGCCAGAGAACAGAAATCCCTTCAGATGAATCACAGAGTGGTTGAGGCTGGAAGGGACCCCTAGAGCTCATCTAGTCCAACCCCTGCTCCAGCAGGGACACCCAGAACACGGGGCACAGGGCGGCATCCAGGCGGGTTGGGAAAATCTCCAGAGAAGGAGATGCCACAGCCTCCCTGGGCAGCCTGTTCCAGGGCTCGGGCACCCTCACAGGGAAGAAGTTTTTCCTCACATGCAGATGGAACCTCCTGTGTTTCAACTTGTACCCGTTACCCCTTTTCCTGTCTCTGGCCATATTTACAGCTAAGGCAGAATATCTAACTTGTCCTGTCTGTGGCCCTGCTGCTCAGCACGGGAGTAGTTTGGAGAGGGTATCCTAGAGCCTCCCTTTCGGCAAAACTTCCAGTGTGAAGGAGCATCTCTGATTTGACATCTCCGAGGGCTGACAGGTCACCCAGATCACTGAGCAGTTCTCGGTGAGGGGCGCTGTGCTAGAAGTCAATCCATTAGGAACTGGCTTTGGCAAAGCGAGTCTCCAACRACAGAAAAAGGGCAGCAGTGGGCCCGGGATGCTGCTCCCAGCGCTGGGGCCGAGCCTGGGACGCAGAATCAGCCATCCCCGGCAGCACCCAGCCACGTGTCTGAGCGGCGGCATGGCAGGCGCCGAGGGGGGCTGGCTCACGCCCCACACGCCGACATTGGGCTTTTGGCACCACTTCACAGGTTTGCCCCACCTCAGGCCGCCTGCTTGGAGCACAGCGGCGTGTAAGATTATTATCAGATACCCTCAAGACTCACTTATTCACCAGACACTAACCCCTCCTTCCCTGCCTTCCTCCTCGCCGACACGGCGCTACTTCTTCAGATCTTCAGGCCACCATCACAAGACACGGCTCCCCGAACAGCCCCACACGCCTTCCCTCCCAGAGTCCTCGCAACCAAGCAGAGGATATCAGAGACAAAACACAACCAGCTCTTCCAACAAAATCCCACACATGCTCTGTGGAAGGAGTGTCCTCCTTCTGCCTTTTTGTGGTGCGTGGGTCACGTCCCCACGACCGCCAGGCCCGCAGCCCGGGGAAGGGCCTGCTGGGACCTAGGGCTGGCGGGAGGCTGCCGTGTTTCTCAGCGCAGCTCGTGGAGAGCTGCACTCGAGCAGCGAGGCTGCCCCATCGTGACGCAGAAAGCAAACCCCCAATTATGTCCGAAATTACAGCCGCAAAACCGAAGGGCAAGCCCTCCCAGCAACAGCGGCAAGAATAGAAGGTTCTAGAAATACTCTGAACTGCATCCAGGTCTTCCAGCCACACAGTTTGACAACAGCAGAGGAAT
This sequence comes from Nothoprocta perdicaria, assembly GCF_003342845.1. Lineage (NCBI taxonomy): Eukaryota > Metazoa > Chordata > Aves > Tinamiformes > Tinamidae > Nothoprocta > Nothoprocta perdicaria. Next base: position 2,290,797 of record NW_020455899.1, on the reverse strand, counting down.
CTGTGCGCCCCCAGGTTTATCAGCCCTTTTTCAGGGAAAAGGAGAAAGAAAAATATTTGGTCAGTTCATTAGGATCCTCCCTGCTCTACCCCTTCCCCATTTGCTGTCAAGGAAAGAGCCAAAGACAACCTGCCCAAGCACCAGCGTCACGAGAGGACCTCTTCCACAGAGCTAAGATGGGCAAGATTTATTTTTTATATGCCAAAAACCTGAATGTCCTTTGTCACACCAAGTTTAGAAGTGTGTAATGTAGAGGTTACTTGCCAGTGTTTTTACCACGACCATGGTCACATTGCTTACAGTCTTTTCAACGCTGAACGAAGGCTGCAGTTGAGCAAAAACACTTGCAAACCTGCACGGCCCACTTCACATGCACTCCCCAAACCGAACACACAAAACATCAATAGCAAATTTCTCTGCCTGCCTACATCAAAGAGAGAGGTTGGAGTCTCTGCTTATATTAAAGTGGTAACATCTGCTGAAACACCAACTAAGGATATGACTGGCGAAATGGGATATAAGGTAGGAAGAGGCTTCTCTCTTCCAGCTAAACCAGAACAGTTTGGATGATTCCTGGCAGCCTGCAAGCACAACAGTTTCATCCGAAACACCACCTTTGACTTTCTCTGCTTCAATGGCCTGACCCACAGAGAGTATTAAGCTGTGAGTGAAGTTGCAGCAGTAATTGGAGTTCCCTTCTACACACCCAAATCGTTTGAACAGCACATAGGTGTGCTCTGCCTGGCAATATGCTAACCGGCACCCTGTGGGAACTGGATAATAGTTATTTATGCCATGGAAATACTGCACCTATATGTGGCGTTAGCATCTTGGTGAGTTTGTCTGAAGTTCAAGAGGCTACAAGCATGTGCACACACTCACATTGCGAAGCGCAGCTTCAGTTCACTGCAGCAGCGCTTGACACGGCACCAGAGTGCTAATGTGCAAGTTTAACGTGCTAAAACTTCATGCTTTTGCTGAATTCATTTCAATCACCCCTCCCAAGAAAGCAGTGCTATTAACTCAGCCAAAGCCAGTGCTTTTTTCAAAGATGTCACTGAATTCAAGGACGGGATGGTCAGGAGCGCATGTCAGCAAACCACTTGTTACGCAGCGGAGGCAGATGGGTAGGGAAGGAAAAGCAACAGCAGGAGATGCAGGTGGGCCTGGCTGCTGGCCTGGAGTTGTCCTGGCGCAGAAGCCACTTTGCCAGCATCCTGGGGGCCCACAGGGCAAAGCATGTGAGAAGGGTCCCAGCTCCCCCAGGGGAAAGGCAAGAAAATAATAAAAAGAGAAAAAAGAGAAAGGAAGGGATAAAAGACAAGAAAAAAGGAAAAGGAAAAGGAAAAGGAAAAGGAAAAGGAAAAGGAAAAGGAAAAGGAAAAGGAAAAGGAAAAGGAAAAGGAAAAGGAAAAGGAAAAG
>NW_020455899.1:2147938-2288214 GCF_003342845.1 Nothoprocta perdicaria | reverse complement strand
GGCGCGGGAATGGGGACGGCAAGGGCAGGGCTGCCGAAAGCGACGCGCGCACAACACACGGCGCGCGCCCGGAGCGGCCGCGCTTCCAGCAGCCCCCGGGCTTAGAACAGCCTGTACTCCGTGGCGCTCCTGAATCCCTTAGCTGCTTTTAAGAGGTGCCTGGGAAAAGAAAAAAAGAAAGAAAAAGAAAAAGAAAAAGAAAAAGAAAAAGAAAAAGAAAAAGAAAAAGAAAAAGAAAAAGAAAAAGAAAAAGAAAAAGAAAGAAAAAGAAAGTCCTTGCAAACTTATTCGGCACTGGGGCTTTTCTCCACAGCCTTAGTTCAGCAACCAAAGCACACTGATGTCGTCAGTGTTGCACAATCTAAGCATTCAAAACTTTTTTTCCAGAGTTCATTGGAAATTCTATTGAACCTTTGGTCTTCTGAGCCAGGATGGGGCTCGGGCCCCACGGCAGTGCTGGCATTTCTCTAATCACGAACCTCACAAGCTGTCGTTTTGCGTGGGGCTCCGTTACCACGCTAGCTGCTCTCATCTGTCAGCCATCCGCTGTCAGCCTGCGTGTTGCTTGCACGGGATTTCCACCTTCTTACACAACAGTCCAATGCATTTTTTTAACCCCTATTAAAAAAGTAATAAAAAATAAAAAGGCCCTGAACATCACGGCAAAAACCAGCAAACTGTGGTCACCCCGCAGCAGTGTGTCCACACAGCCCCACATGCCCCAAACGTGCTGCTGTCAAACCCACCTGCCCTGTCACCCTTGCAGGTCTTGCCTCAGGTCCGTAGGGGACCTTGGGCTCCCTGTGTGTTCAAAACCTCCTTCTGAGAGGGCTGGTGCTGGAGAGGTCGGTGCAGTTTGGGGTCAACAGGCATCTTCACAAATGCCAGGGCCCCTGTGGTCACCAGGCTGATTTACACACGTGTCAGTGGGCAGCAAGAGGCGGCGGTGACCCAAGTGCCTGGGAGTCACTGATCGATCCCTTGTGCTCCTTCCCGCACACGGGAGCACAGAGCTGCTGCTGGAGAGCGGTGTCAACCCAGCCGCTCTGCTGTGACGGACAGTCCCTGGCAGCAGAAGGGTCATGCCAGGTTTACTGAGGCCRGTGCTCCCAAGGCGTGAGGAAGGACAGCACTTCCCCATCGGCCTCTCCCTCACCGCTGCAGACACTGGGTGACCTCAGCCTTTCACTTCTCCAGCAGCAGCAGCAACAGCACAAGAAAAGGGTGTTCTCTTCCAGGATAAAGGGAAGTCCATSTGCAAAACACAATGCATCCTGGCCTGGGGCTGCTGTAGGCACAAGGAGGTGGAGAAACACCATCCATTTGCTGTCCAGATGGGCGTCCAGTCTGGGAGCTGCTTCCTGGAGCGTGCTTTTCCCAGCAGGATCTCGCTGAAGGCTGTTGTGCACAGCCCACACTGCTCCCCTGCCCCCAAACCCCTCTTTCTTACCACCTTCAGCCCCGTGCTTCCCAGAGCTCTTGCTCTTGCTCCCAAGAGCAAGTCCCTGCTAATGTCTCTGTACCTGCTCTCCCTGCAGGGATCCTGTTCCTTCCCTGTACTCCCCCTCGTTCCATGCCAGGCCCCTTTCCTGGTTCACCAGGCCAATGCACCTTGATTGCACCTCGCAAAACCTGCCCTCGTGCCGCTTCCCAGCACAGCAGCCCTTGCTTCCCACCATCTGCTCCCTTTGGAAAGGGTGAGCGAGGAGCACGTGTTTTCAGCCCTTGGAAGGGGGTGATGTGTGTCCCGAGGGATGCGCTCCCCTCCATGAGGTCTCATCTCCCCGCCCTGCCTGCCAGGGGCTCRGGGGGTGCCCGAAGGCACCGTGTGTGCAGCAGGAGCAGCTGCCTCTTGCCATCCCTCGGCGCGGGTGCCACTAACACAGCAGCCCGGAGGGCTGGGCCCACGCGCCAGTGAGGCCATGGGTGCCAAGGGCTCTCCTGCCACAGCTGTTTTCTCACATGATGTTCAGTGCATACCCAAGGAGGCGACAGAAGGGGCTGGGGCTGTGGAGATCCCCATTGTTGCCACATCCGCACTGGCTAACGTGGCAGGAGGAGCTGCTCAGCGCCCGCTCTCCCCCGTCTCCCGGGCTCCATGGAGGTGGTGGTGCCAGCCGGGAGGCAGTTGGAAGCAAGGGCAGCCTCTGACGGGAAGGGCGGCGATGCCCTTCACAACGTGGCCATGTTTTGCCCGGTCCCAAGTGCCAAGGAGGCAGCTGGGGCCAACACATTTTAATCTTTTTCCTCTGAGTTTGCTTCACAGCAAACGAGGTGAAGGGTTTGGGCACCAGGAGTCCTGAGATCAGCATAAGAGAAGAGGATATTTCTTACACCACCAGCCATCGCTTTCCTCAACACGAGTGCTGTAGTAAGTCAGTTATATTGAGAATTGTTTCAGCAAAAGCTGGTATCTTGCTAAGCCATCAAGTGCACATTGCAYGGACTGCCCTGAGTTGGGGATGGGAGTGCTCTACAGTTGGGAATGTAGACTCAACCAAATGCCATGGACCTTAACAGAGTCCAACCCTGGATCCCAATAATCAACCACATATCTCAGCAAGAGTTTTCATTCTCATGGCAAAGGACATCGACAGGGAGCAGGGAGCTAACAGCACCTCAACATATAGCAGCCGTACGTGTCATTTACTCTGCCTCCTTCTGCCACCTCAGAACGGCTGTTGAGAAATGGGAGAATATTTGAGGCCAGATGCCCTCTAAGAGATATTCTACAGRTGCTTCACTTAATACGGGAGATGCTGGGGGAAGCTCCCTGGTGCTGATCACCCAAATGGGAGTCTGCAGATTCCAGCTGACTTCACAAGCAATGGGCTCTGGCACCAATTTACCAAGACCAGTCTGTATGTGGCTTCACATCACACAGGAAATGGAGAAAAGGACATTCCCCTAGTGAGGGAAAATACCACTGAAAAAGGGACTTGGATGCTTGTTGTTCTGACTGTCCCTCTGTGGGCCTGGAAAGAGAAAAGAGATTTGGGGTTATTTTGAAGCTGTGAACAAAAGGAGGAGTGAAGGTGTTGAAAAGCAGGACCAGGAAAAGGAAAATGGATAAAAACACTATGTAGTATGATCAGGACTAYACTTGGTCGCGACTGTGAGTGCAGGAGAATAATCCAGACCCACTGGTCTGACCATACCATACATGTCAAATGTGCCTCCACRGTCAGGACCAAGGACCAAGCCAAAAAGGAAAAATCCATCATCAGTAGTCTACCATCATCAGTAGTCTATAGATAATAGTAAGCCCTACCCTGACCTTCCTGCTTATTGTGAGATCCTCTCACAGCAAAGTGAGGAGGGATCCTCATTTTATTCCTCGTTCAGAGGTGGGGGAACCACGTGTGAGACATCATTCAGGTGCTTGCCAGAAAATGGCTCGGGACATTGCTTTGCAAGTCAAACACAGACTGTCTCTTTGCAAAAGCAAAGGGTTGAAAAAAAAAGGAAAGACAAAAATAAGAAACAGAAATGCCATTACCCACAGATGGAAAGAGTGAATTAATCATTTATTGGATTTTCTTCTGTGTGTCTGGACTTTTCTGGCCACAGCTGGGAAAACATTTTTTTTCACCCTTGTTTTACTCAGAAGAAAGCAGTGTCACCATCACAACCCTTTGCTTTCTGAATTATGAATGGAAAAGTAGCTATAACAGCAAAGCRAGCAGCAGATTTGCAGGCAAGGTCTAGAGTTGAGCATGTGTAAATATGAGYAACCTTTCCATTATTTCTTGACAGGAGTGAGACGGTACTAATTGATAGTTATTTAAAAAAAAATCACAGGGCTCAGCCATGGCAGAGAACTCATTATTGCACACACACTGACACTGCTGTTTCTGTGAGGAGCAGCTTGCTGCAAGGACCACTGCGTTTCATCTGGCTCTTTCCTTTTCAAAAACATTTGCAGCCTGCGTCTGTTTCATACCCAGAGCTTCTCCTTGAAGGGTTAATGGCCTCTTCTCTTGCTCTTTAATCTACGGTTCTCTGGGTCTTGCCATGCCAAGAACTATGGGAAATTGGCCTTTCCAGAATCTCTTGTCTCCGGAGACTTTGCTCCGCTCTTTCCTCCATCTGACACGTTCCCCAGGAGGAAAGGACACGACAAACATTTCCTGCATGGGGAGTTGCATAGTGTTTCTCCTTCAATAGGCCAAAACTACAGCATTTGATGGAAAAGTTCACAATCTGGTTATTCCACCCATCGCACCTTTCTGTGGATCTCTCATTTGCCACTTAACTGAGCAGAACAGGGACTTGTTTGAAATTTGACTCAGAGAAACAGGAGGCACATCTATCTCCTCTGCAAGGCCTGTCTCCAAGACTCTCTGCCGAATCTTCCTGCTTTGGCAAGATCACAGAAACCTCCTGCATCTCTGTTGTCATCTACTCTCTTCTTAATGCTTCCTCTGCCACTTCCTTTCCCATCTTTACTTTTAATCTTCATTTTTGGTCTCTTCAGACTATGTGACTGTGTGAGATGTGCAGTGTTCCTCTAATCCAGTGGCCAAAAAGTACAGGGAGAGCAATGCACTAAGCAAGCTGATGGTCACTATGTAGATGTGCCATGTTTCTGAGATAAGACCATTTTCATCAGGTCTGCCTTCTTTCAGCCATAAGAAAACAAACCGGTGACAACACCAGAAGGAAGTGAGCTTTTTTAACATAATTGGCCTCCAGTATGAACAGCAAAAGATATTTTTGGCTGTCCAAGTCGGCATTTCTCTTTTTCTGCATAAAAGAAGAATTGAAACTAAGTTGAAAAATAGCTGAAAAACTGTCAAACTGCAGTAGGGATGCCCTGGGGGAATTCCATGTTAAATATATTTCCGCTCCTTAACATGATGCATTTTAACTCATCTCCTTTATTTTCTACCATCTTTTGGAAGCGGCTCAAAAGACTTTGAGTGGTGACTTGGCTGAAGCAAAGGGAAGTCTCAGTCCTCAAATCCTAGTTTAAGTGCTTAGAGTTGTGCTGTCACTGCAGAGGACAAGAGTCACAGTGACTGAGGCAAACTAGCTAGTGTAAAACCAGCCATATGAGCTCTGTCGAGTATTGAGTATTGAGTATTGAGTATTGAGTATTCTTGTATCTAACTTTCTGAGTAGACTGGAAGTGAGTTTAGAGGTAGCCTGCAGTTTTCTATGGATTTGTGCTTCCCTCCTTAAGTTCCCTGATGAGGAGGGTAAGCTTCACATTGCTTGCTCTTCTCCCTCCTCTCCAGCTCTGTCCGTCCTTTCCTGCCTATCCTTTCCCATGGTGCATCAGCCTTTCCTTGCCTGCAGTATCTCCTGGGGCACAAATTGCTGGGCTTAAAGTTGTGTGAGGAAGGAGCAGAGCAAAAGAAGGATCACAACCCTGGACGGCAGAAGAGCAAGGAGACACTTAGCACAGATGAGACCATATTTAGAGTGCCCGTATACAGCTTTTGTGCAAGTTCTTGTGCTCTCTTTGCAAGTCCAATGAAGAGCCACTGAGATGATTAAGGGGCTGGAGCACTGGTCATATGAGAAAGAGTAGGGAGGCTGAGGGACTTTTCAGCCTGGAGAAGTCTCAAGTGGAAATCTTAGCAATGCAATGCATATTAATATATGAAAGAGGCTGTAAAGAGGACAGGGCCAGAGCTTTTCAGTAGTGCCCCATGACAGGACAAGAAGCAGTGGGCAAAAAAAAAAAAGAAAACAGGAAGGTTGGTCTGATTCTATGGGAAAAACAAAATATTTTCTCTGAAGGTGACTGAGAACTGAAGCAGTGTTTGTGGAGTCTCCATCCTTCAAGATATTCAGAAGTTGTCTGGACAGGATTCTGGACAATGTGCCCCATCCAGGTGACCATGCTAAGGGGGTTGAACTAGGTGACCTTTAGRGGCCCTGAACCTCCACCAGCTCAACCGTTCTGTCATTCTGTGATATCCCAGGATATGTGGGTGAGCCTCTTTGGGTTGGGCCTTGGCACAGCTCACTGAGCCCTGCAAATGCATTTACCCCATGGAGCAAGGGGATGCGGGATGCAGTGCTTCAAGCAGCCTTACAGCACACAGATGCTATCCTGGTTATTCCCTGGAGTTTTCTGCTCCAGGTGCTTTCTGTCCCTGTTTCTGGATTGCAAGATCTGGAAATAAGAAATAAGCCTAACCCYTGTTAGAGCTGGCTTCCACCTATTGCAGCAGCCCAGGCAATCTGGGCTCCTCAGAACAGTGTCCCATCCCTAGCAAACAGCCAGAGCCCTCTAGAGGCTACAGCTTATGGAGGAATGATTCATGGTGTTCATGGAGGGAAAGATAAGCCTGCAGGAGAAACAGATTGCCAATCTTCTTGTGTCTTCTCCCTTTTCTTCCTCTCTCCCTTGTTATTATGAAAAGAAGCTTTTAAAGTAGCATAGCAAATGTAACATTAATGGTGTCCTCTGAGAGCTCTTTTCAAAGCTCTGGTCTATGAAGAGCCCAGGGAAGTGTCGCAGCCAGGTCTGGGWTGGGTAGGTTCCTCCATGCACCTCCAAAAGTGAAGGAGAGGCTGTCAGAGTCAGCAACAGGCTGCCAGACCCTCTACAGATCTGCTCCTAAGGGTCTACACTAAGGCTCTAACCCAGCCTGGATGGGTTACCTGTGGATGGGTGGATACCTGTGCTAAGGAATGTCCTCCATGTTACTTTTAATGGGAAGCAAGAGCCAGTTCTAGCAGTCCAGAATACTTCAGTAATGAGCAGTGGAGCTACAGAAAGGCAAATCCTTGAGCTAGTCCGCAGGAGCTCATTATTGTGTCTTCTGAGTGGATCTGCATTAAAGGTGGAGATTTTYGGAAATGAGAGCACCACAGCTCCTTGCCTCATCCTGACTTCCTATGTAAAGGATGGAATCATAAACTGGTTTATTTAGAGGCACGTACTGGGCAAGGGGATCTTCACATTTGAGGGAGAATGAGCAAGACATGTTTTTCTTCCTTCTAACRCACAACATGCACCATCAGTCTCAAAAATCAATCTGATAAACATTCCACAAGAAACAGGCCTTAGAAAAGCTAAGGAATGATGAGAGCAAAGATAGACCTTTATATAGTCAAAAACTGCTTTATAGGGTCAAATTCATCAACCAAATGCCATCTCAGTACAATTCCATAAAAACATTTCCCTACGTGTCGATATTCTTAGGGTTTTTCCCCTCAGAGTCTGCCTGCCCTGGACTCAGTGATTCACGTGGTTCCGCTCCCTTGTGCTTGGGCAAGGCAATCCGTCTGATTCACTAGCCCCTCTGCAGTGATGAAGGTGAAAAGAGTGTTTTACATGGACACAGCAGCGTGTTAGATCTTTGGCACTAAGGAGAGCGCAGAAGCATTTGAAAGTGCTCTTGGCAAAACACCTAGGGGGGCAGAGCACACTGTACTCAAGCAGAAGAGAAGTTCTCTACATAGTCTTTTCCCCTCCAGTCTAACATCTGGGATTCTGCAAAATTATATTCTTTCTAGGGAGACCTTAGCCAACCTCACATAAAATATTCTAGTCTTGACCTCCAAGCAGAGATGCCAACTACTGCAACTGTGTGGAATGCAGAGATTAAAGGCAGCTTACATTTCAAGCCAAGACACTGTGGCTTTGCATTCTGGCTTCCCGAGACGCTGGCATCCTCCTGCAAAATGCCCGTGTATATTCTCTCCCATTTCACTGTGTGTCTTCTTTCTCCTGCCACAGATGATTCAGGCTGGACTGAGACTTACACTACATATGAAGCTGGTGGAAGAGAAGAGGGGGACATCTGCTTGGTGGCCTCCCTTTGGTAGGGTATATGCCATTTTTTTACAACATTACCTGTGTCTGGAAAGCCAGATACAGGGAGGAACTGTTGCAGCCACAGCTATAACCAGACTGACGCACCAGCAGCCTTCTGACACAAGCAGAAGTAAGGCAAATCATGACACTGTCCCTTCAAAACAGGCTGTTTATGGCTTGTCACTGAGGGACTTTCATACAGCAGCTGCACAAAGGCCTGCTAGGAGATGCCATGTGCAGAGATGTAATTAGCACTATTAAGAATGCAGCTACTAAAAGCAAATAAATTAAGCAAGCTTTCATATTTCAGAGAGGTCTAGGATAAATGATTAGCCATTTACTTTTTATTTCACTCTCCATTCTTACTGCAAGCAGCAGCGCACTGCTTCTAACTGGACAAGAGAAAAATCCTCCACAGGCAGACACATTTCCCCTCATTTTGCTTCTTCCGTCCAACAAAGAGGTAACAGCCCAAYATGCAGTTCTGGTGTTGAACAGCTTTCCAGCAAGTGACAGACTGACTGTGTCCTAGCACTGTCCTAGCTTGCATACTTAGGAAAAAAGTTTTCCATCTCACTTAGGTTTTAACAACATGTATGGAAACAATCAGCTTTATGCTGCTTCAAATCCTTTCTACAGTTCTCATGTGCTCTTCCCTTCCCAAATCTCTCTCATTCCATACAACACATTTTCACTACTACATTTTCATGCATTCACACCAATGCAACTTTTAGTTCCTGATCCTGTGCAACCATATCCCTCCTTAGCTCCCTGCACACAAAGTGGTTAACACACAAAGGATGGGTTAATGTGAAGCAATAAAAGATCATTCACACAGTCAGAGCAAGCCTATCCAATGTAAGCAAAGTGATTCTGACTTTGCATGTGGAACTGAAAGGTTTATATAGATCACTTTCTTGACAAATTTCTTAAAAAAATTCCAGAGCAGAGAAGAGGAGCCAAAGCCAGAGACTGGAGCTGAAGGTATTCTATAACCTGCTGGAGTCACACTAGGGGCAGATCACTCAGCCAGGTATGGCACCATGGTAGTGGCCACCCATTGGCACCTGAAAGCACTCCAGACTGGGCATTTTCTCCACTTTATAGATGTTTTCCTCGAGATGATCTACCAAAGGGGCTACACACCTTTGTGGACTTTACAGTGTCACTTAAAGAAGTGAAAAGCCATAGAGGCACAAGAGCTGGCAGTGAGCAGAGAGGTATTGTTTCTCATCTCATGATGGCAAGTAAATGCCCAGAACTATCTACCAAAACTGTGTGTCTTCTTTTCTTATGTAAATCTCCCATAGTGTTTCCTACTTCTCTCCAAAGCAGAATTCCAGACCTCCCTCTTAAACTCTTCCATTCTCTTTCCTCCCCAAACTACAACCTCAGCAAGTATCCTGTAGTCTTCATCCTCTTGTTTACATGCCCATTTCCTCACAGTAGGACCCAGCTCCTCACCCCTATAGCCTCCATCACCACTCTCCTCCCCAGATCCAGTCACCAGCATTCAATATCCCTGAGGAGCTCTCAATATCCCTGCCCTCCTGCTCTCCACTGTGCTACTGCAGCACCAAGTCCCAAATCCTCTGCAGTACCATCCCTGTCTCATGCACCTTATGTCACAAGCAATCACTTTTATTGCTTTTTCCTCCTCTAATTGCTCACTCCCACTCCACCCCTGGCCCAAGACCACCCCTCCACCACTGAGATATGAGCTTGACATTCAGTATTGCTTTCCATATGAGCAAAAGATCCATGTCCCCACCCACTTCACTCTTATTCCTTTCTGGTATTTGGAAATTATGCCAAATTTAGCCAGGCCCATTCTCTGAAAACTCATTTTGAGCCAAAAAGTTCCAGTTTTTGTTTGATTTTTTTTTCTGCATTTTCCTCCCAAAGGATTTTTTCCTATCATCACCTTTCTCCTAAACCTCCCCTTTACCTCAGCCTTACTTTTCAGTCTTTAAGTGGATAGAACAGCTCCATCCTCTCCTTCCACTAGCTTTCAGAAATCACTTTCACACCTTCCACACAGCTTCCCCCACATCCTAAATAGCTGTACTAAAAGTCACACTTAGCAGGCTATATGGAACCTATTTCTCATCTCCCCCTTACTTCCAGGAAATCCTCACCTGAAATTCACATGGCATGACATGGGCAATCCAGTATTCTAGCATGGAGACCAAATCTCCTGCAAAGCAGGTGTTACGTGAACAACTGAAGGTGTTCGTGGACATTGTCTATCATTCTCTATTCCATATCACTCACCATTTCTATGCAGATCCAGTGTCAACAGATGAGCCTAGCATGCTGCTTCCAAATCCCTGCAATCCAAGAAAGCTTCTTTACTCYTTTCCAAAGAGTTTTCTTTTTCTTTTAGCTCCATACAGAGTATTAACATTTCCATCAAACCAGCTTTACAAGCCCATCACTATCTCAAGATCAGATCCAAGTCCAAGTTTACCTCAAGGCAAAAATCCATTCACTCCCACAAGTATGATGTGTGCTGATTCTTTTAAATAATTTTCCAATATAATAATTTATATTTTCATACGAAGATGTATTGATAGCTTGTAGGAAAGCGACTTATTTCTCCTTTCCCTTGATTTCAGGAAGACTTGTCTTGTGTCTTGAAGTGTATTTCTATTTTCTCAAATATCAGAGRATGAAGAGGTATGTAGCATAATGAAGTGATAACTGAGACAGATGTGAGAGAAAAAGCTTCAGTTCAAAGTCTGCTGGAGTCAGTGGAAAGCTGTCACTGACTGTTTCGGCCTTTGCTGCTTCCTTAGGTTCTAGAAGTTTTAGGATCTTTCCAAACTTTGGATTTCCACAGACTAAAAATATGTATGTATATATATTTTTAGTCTGGTTCTGATCCCACCAAGCACATTCAAACTCAACTGYTTTAAGCATTAGTGGCAAGCAGTCAGCTTTCCTCAGGATCAGGCTGTTGTGCAAGTGTTTTCAAGTGCAGGGCAAACAATTGTTAATTACGGCTTTACATACTGACAGACTTCTCAGAAGTCCAGGGCACACACTCATGAATTAATCCTCCTACATCAGCTGTCAAAAGGCAAACCCTAGCATTTTCACTTCACAGATGAAACAGTTGAGGTAAAGAAGTTAAATGACATGATCAAACCACAGAGGTAAGTGTGTATTAGAGTTAATATGAAAAGGCTGTTCTTTGCATAGCAATAAACTTTTAGCTTTTAGTCTTTTAGCTTGGCGTCTCTCAGTCCCTAGTAAACACATACTTCAGTCCTCCTGAAGCTTGTCACCTACTTAAAAATTGGCAGACACACAAGTACTTAACAATACTGGGAGCCAAACAGCCAAGATTCATATTCTGGTGTTTAGACACTGCTCCGGCAAAGTTCCAGTGCTTTAACTACACCTGCAGTGCCCATGAAATCACCAGTCAGAGTAAGCTCAAATCAATCCCGCAGGGATGGCCTGAATTTCCATGGGTTTCTTAAGCTTTTCCATGGGTTACTTAAGCCTGAGCCATTTGAAATAAGTGGAGAAAGAGGAGAATGACCTTCTGAGGCAGTCAAGTTTCTCTTTCCTTCATGTCTGCTTGTATACTTGTTTTCAGTCAGGTAACATGAAAATAATAGACTTGACTTACAACTCAATGTCTGTTTAAAGGGATTGTCTGAGTGAGACGGAAGCTTCTAGCCTCTTTTTATAAGTCATTATTGTCAATGTATTAGTAGCTTCTATTAAGCTGACTCAAGATCACTGTCAAATCTGGCTTTTCCAAATAACACCTTATGTAGTTCTTTGGATAGTTCTAAAAGCAGTAGCCAGATTTACACTGGGGAGTAGCAACAGCAAAAAATATAATTGAAAAGCCTTCTATGTCCCATAAGGGGAATGTGGTAATTGACAAAAGAATTCGTCTAAGCACTGGCTTTGTTTTCCAGAGAAAAATATACTGCAGCTTTATGCTGATACAAAATCACCAGATCATATATAACACTACAGAGTGTGTTTTTGGATTGCAGCATCAAGATTGCATCAGGCCATCATTGCATTTAGGCTGCAGAACTCAAGCCATACAGCTAATCTGGATGCTGGCTGAGGTTTGGACAGTACCTCACCAAGGACTAATTCTGGATGTAAAACTTTCTAAAAAAAAAGGAAAAAAAAAAATCAAGGGATATACTACAACAGAGTTGAGAGAAAAACAGAGAGAGCTTGGCATAAACTCCATTTACTGTGGCCATCACAACAACTTGTGGGGTCATCACATCAYATGTGCGGTCATCACTCTGGAGTGGAAAAATGAACATACCAGGTCTTCTGCTTGACAGTCTCAACAAGCTTGGGTTTCCTAAGGATCAGAGTCCATAAAAAGTTCAGGAGACGTAATATGCCTATGGAGCAATCTCTTGGTGTGAGCAAAGGAAGTGAAGTCATCAAAATCTTCTCTAAAGACATCAAGACAGTTTTCCAGTTGAAAATGTCCAAAATAGGTTGGCATCATTCTTACTGGATAGCACTACTAAATTCAAATGATATTGCAGCAAGAGACTGGACAAATGTTGGGAAATTCATATCCTTGGAGTGGATTGGAGAATGAGACCTGTCCTGAGGATGAACATGAGAGAAGGTTTTCAAAAACCAGAGCATATTGTAGTAAAGTAAGGTAAAGTACAGACCATCTGAAATTACTCATAGAGCTAAGGTTTACACTGCACTAGAGATTAAAATGTGCAGGACACATTCCAAGCATAGCTTCTTATTCCCGCAGTCCACAGTTCAATCTGAGTGATTTGCAAGAACTGCTTTTTTGCTATGAATCACATGCCAAGCAGGCTCAATTGGATGTACAGGTTTGTAGTACAGTGCTCTGTACTGAGGTCCAGCCCCCGCCTTACTTTCCCCATCTACTCCCAAAGAAGGTTCTAGCATAGCTGGGAACCAAACCCAATTCTTGTAGACTCAGGCAGCTGACAGTAAGATTAAAGCAGTAATTTTTGTAGGTTCTTTTCTTAAAGAAAATGCAACTTATAGATTAACACTATCTGTTTCTTCATCTGTCTGTCTATCTAAGTATCTTTTGAATAGGTTAGCTAATTTCAGACAAAAGTAGGACAGAAGTCTCAGGGAAAATCAGGTTATGAAAATCAACATTTGGTTTACGTTTATTCTGAGGGAAATTCAGGGAGAAGCAAGGTGCCACTGGGATTTTTCAGCACTGGCCAGCAATGCACACATCTATCTGCTTTTTTCTTGCCCAACAGGGCTATCAACCAAGGTAAAACCAGGAAAATGACAATAGGAGTAGTAGGTGATTTAGGGTTCAAGTGCAATTAGGAAGTAAGAATTGAAAAAACATTTTATTTTCTGCTACCCCTGGTAAAACTTGCTTGTGATTCCTGTGCTCTGCTAGCAGGCAAACAAGAGGAGTAACTTTCTTGGTAATCCAAAACCAGCCAAGCTAGCCCCTCTGAAATACTATCAGCTTTAACTAGGGCACTCTTATTTTCTTCACTACCAAAAAGAAGAGCTCTTTGTTACCAAAGGACAAGTCTTTGAATATACAGAAGTGGTTGCCTCAAGGTTACACAGAAGGAATCCTGAAGAGAGCAACTGGACCACGTTATAGTACAAAATTCAGCTTGGTCAGCCCTTACAGAGTCTATGTTTATCTCAACAAAAAAGATTGGAGGAGACAAGTAAATGATAAAACCGCACTGCCATGTCTAATCCTGATGCACGCCTGGGTGCTTTGGTGGGCACTCAAGATTTAGAGGGCCCTTAATGATGATAAAGGACTGGCTCATGGTAGCAGCTGACTTTTATCTGCAAAAAAATATGAATAAGAGTTATTTTCAGCAATTGACTTTTATCTTAGAAAAGATATCTGGAAGAAACTCAAGTAAGGTACTCAAAAATATCTCAGTCCTCTTCAATCAGAGAAGAAAGGGCTACAAGCCATTTAGCATTTCAGAACTTGATGCTTAGGAGGGGCAGTGAGGAGTAAAGAAACTATTCACCACTTGGTCAAAGTATTACTCTTCTACAGTAACTTTACTGTTTGTTTCCCAAATGGTTCAGGTAATCACGGGGAGCCAACAACAAAAACCTGCCACATCTCTGCTAGCTGTTTGAGAGGAGGCAATTTCTTTGCATTCCCTTCCCATTGCCATTTCAGGTCTCATGGATCTTGTATGTTTCAGACTACTACTGGTCCATATATCAAACAACACTTACCTCATTCATTCTAGCTATATGAATTTATGAACATCATTTTAATCATTTTAAGCATCCTAATGATCTCCAAGCCTGGATATCTTGCTTTCTCCTTTGTAGTCCTTCCAAACGTTCACTATCCTGATGAATGGAAAATATCTAATCTAAATTTCCCTTCCTGTAATTTTAGCCTGCTGCTTTTATCTTATCCACCATGGACAGAGAGAACAGATTATGGTTTTTTCCTCTGAAAGCACTCTTGTAATTATCTGAAGACAGATTGTTTGATAAGTCTTCTCTAAATTAAATAACCCAAACTATTTTCAGCCTTTCTCATAAGCAAATCGAAAATGCAGAAATCCATGTTTTCCAAAGAGCTGTGCAATGATTATTTGGACTACTTGTCACCATGCAAGAAGGAAATTTTCAAGGCTTAAAGACCATACATTTTGGGATCCAGAGCTAGAAATATCTAGATTCAAATCCAGCTTCTACTTTTGCCAGTCTGTCTGGTGCAGGGCAAATTGCATCTCAGCTCACTGCTTCTTCACTTGATAGACAGGCCTAGAAACATCAATTTCTTTAGCTTAACATAGCATGCACCAAGGTAATAAAAACTGGGGATAAGTGTGCATGCTGTGGAGTGTAGCAGAAGAGCTGATTGCTTTGACAGAATTCCAAGCAGACAGATGGTCTCTTTCAGAAGTAATTTTTATTTTATTTTTTTTAGATACTCCAGGTATCTCTTAAAAAATAAAATAATTAAAAAAGAAATCTTCACAACAGTGACTATATCAAACTGCCAGAAACTCAGTAGTTTCCAAGTAACTATGGAGAAATGCAGGAGTTTCAAAACACCTGGAATCCTATTGATAAGTATCAATATCTGAAACCCTTCAAGGAAATGATTAAATTATTTTGTGTAAAATCACTGTGACTCATGGGTGTCCTACCAGCAAACTGTCTGAGTCTGCTGGATCTTCTCTAAAATAGGTGTATTCCTCCTCAACACCATTAAAGTGATGATTACAAAAAATCAGAATAATTTTTAGGTAGGGTTACTCTTTTGATTTTCTTATTGCAACAATGGAGATCCACAAGGAAATACTCAGTGTTTCATACCTTTGAAATTTTTTCTTACAAAATGGATCTTTCTATATGATCACATTCCCATACATATACTGACCATAAGACTCTGTATTGAAGCTGATTATGCAGTTTTCTAGGCTTCCTAATTTAAAAGAGAAATATTTGTTTTGTTCTATGTTTAAGATACTAAATTATTAGAATGAAGCTATCTGCTACAAACATCACCAAGAGTGATTCCAGAGTTATTTGAGTGATATTTCAGAGGATTTTCTTAAATAGTGAAAATATTTAGAGACAGCAGTATAACTCAATTTTACTCTTTACTGAAAGAATGAGTCTCATACAGGTAGATGTAACCAGGCAAACAGAAGTTAGTTTCTTTTGTAAAAGGAAGCGGGTAGTGATTAAACTACAGCCTGCAGGTGGGCCAAGCCCATTTGCAAACATTCTTCACATCAGATATTCACTCATACATGACTTTTTGGTCATCAAAGTGCTATACTCACTCTGCAGTCACTCCTACATGGTTCAAGGAGTGCTGAGGTGCATCTCATGGGTCATACTGCCTAGTACCACTCTAGGGGTTGCTCTGAGGAGTGTTGTGGCTGAACTTGTCTGTTCTGGTCCGTCTCCATCTTCCTAGACTATCGGTTTATTTAACTGAGTTATATCCTGCTCAACGTGTTCAACCTGTGCTAACTATAAATCTCTCACAAGTAGGTGAAGTAGTTCAGACTTCAGCTGTGGTCTCCTTGCGCCAGGATGCAGCTTGGAATAGTAGCAATAGTGAGGAGAGCAGGCTGGCCAGACGCAGAGGTAACTGACATGTACTGCAACAGTGATAAATTCCCTTTACACACACGCACACTATCTTAATGCAAACCAACCACTCATTACTTGCAAGAGCAGCAATGCCTCARTTTTGTCAGGAAACATTTTTAATCAAGGAACTTATCTTGCAATACCAAGAAAATCAAGTTTTCTATTGTTTGAGGGAAGAACAACTGTGACAGAGGCCTATGATCAGTAACAATTTAAATGCAACTTCAGGCAAAGGAAGTTGACACTTGAAAGTGTCTGCTTTCTGAAGACTACAAGAAGGAACAACTTTTCCAGGCCTGTGGGACCAGACCATGTTTCTGTAGGAACAAGTTATCTCTCTATGCAGTGCATCAGGAAATAAAGACATGAGATATGGAAGTGGGTTTAGCTTTGCTCAGAAATTTCACCTTTTCTTCATGCTACATTATCCAGGACCACTCCCAAAGCAATGAGTTGAATTAGGGCAGGAGTTTCCTCAAAATAAAATGACTTGTTGCCTCTTATAYCAAGAAGGACTAGTCTATCCATCACTTAGTTCCCTTCATTAACATAGCAACTGGGACTGGTGCTGCAGGCAGTGTGGCGCTGTGCCATACACAGTATAGCTAGTATTACAGTGGGATGCACATAAGGCACAGGCTGCCTTCAAATGACATGTTGACTACATGCCAGCATTGATGTTTCTCCACCCAAGTAACCAGGCCTACAAGCAACGCTTTTATTCTGTCTCAGTCATTGCAAGGATTAGGCTCAATAGAGCAGCTCTTGGAAAAATATCTAGGGCTCCCCACCAGCAAGTGCATGAGCAAGGAGACAATTCCGGGAAATGCACTTGTCTGAGAGTGTCAGACTTGCAATTCATGTTGGATCCAAGGTTGCAGAAGGACAGAGAAGTCACTCAAGTGATAACAAAAGGCCATGATAGTTACCAACATCTGTCTCTTCTGTTGTATGCGTGATCAGGACCTTGTCTTTTCTACACCTGTGGGCTGGGCCTGGCATGGAGCTGCACAATAAGAAAAAGTAAAAAGTGCTTTCTGCAGGAAACTTGCCTGAAASCGGAAATCAGTCTTCCCTTATAAAAAATCTCAAGCAATAGGTACTTTTGCTTGCATATGGCCTGCATCACATCACATCA
This sequence comes from Nothoprocta perdicaria, assembly GCF_003342845.1. Taxonomy (NCBI): domain Eukaryota; kingdom Metazoa; phylum Chordata; class Aves; order Tinamiformes; family Tinamidae; genus Nothoprocta; species Nothoprocta perdicaria. Next base: position 2,271,175 of record NW_020455899.1, on the reverse strand, counting down.
GGCCTCATCCTGGTTAGAAGGTTGTAAGGCACAGTGTAGCTCCCCTSTTACTTGAAATTGTCTTGGATTTCTCTGCCAGTCATTGCACAGCCTATAAGGAAATGCATATGCTTGCAATACAGTTTCCCCACCCTTTCAATGGAGATACAGTAGCTACTTATTCAGGGCTGTTCAGTTTTGCCTGAGCTAGTACTCAGCCAACCTTTGGGCCTTGGCCATGGGCTCTGCTCCTCCTCTGCTGCAGCCCGTGTGGCCATTGGGTGCTCTCTTGGCCTCCTGCTGCAGCACTCCTGGTACACCGAACTAAGCCGAACTCCTGGTAGCACAGTTGGCTAAGGCGTCCCCCATCACACCCTGGAAGACTTTCATCTCTTCTAAACTGTGAATAACGCATTACCTCCCCTGCCCATACCTAATGTATCATGCCAGGTGCCTCTGCCCACACCATGGAAGGTAGCTACATGCGGAGCTCTAGCCAGACAGAAACACACTGAGGCATCCTGTCCCTGCTCCTGCTGCTTGGCTCCGCATGGAAATGGAGCCGGCTGTCTAAGGCCGCTGGTGAAACATGACCAGGTGTGTGTAAATATTATACTTAGCTATTAAAATTGCTGAATGGAACGTGTGTGGGAAAGAGCTAGGTGAAAGTCCCAGAAAATACCTATGAGCCACCTGGTTTTACTTGGTCCCAACTTACGCACATTTCTGGAGAGGCAACCTTCGGTTCAGGCCACAAGTACAGCTCAGTTTAATGTGATTTTATCTAGGATTTAGCCAAATGCAATCTGCCTAGGAAAAAATTTGCAGAAGACAGCTTCTTGAACACAAACAAGGAAAACAAGTAATACAAACACTATAGCAAAGTATCTTATAGTTCTGTTAAGAGTTGGATCTCTCAATATCCCTTTGGAATTTAACTTCACTGGGGAAAATGTTAACTGAGCTACCTGTAACGTGAGAAATCAGCCCAGATGGGTCATCACCTGCATACTCACATGAACTCCCTTCCGCACTTCTGTAACCGAGACCTTCCTGTTCACTGCTGCCTTGTTCTGGAACTACTCACAGCAGCACAAGTCATGAAATGTCATCTCACCTGTAAAAATGAGCAAGCAGAACAATTTTTTTTTCCCGAGATTAAAAGGAATATTCCATTTTCATATTTTGAAAACAGTATTTACAAATCCCAAAGTGACACTGTGGGAGAGATTACAATTAGAGTAACCAGGTAATAAACACAAGGAATGAATAAAGGCTTTGAATACAATTAATACTTATTTACTATTGATCTAAACATTTTGTTTTTCTTTCAAGTGGAGGTCTGTGAAAAAAATCCATTTTGCTCTGTCAGAAATTACAAGAGTTGGAGGAATTCAATGTGTGTTATCTTTGATCCACCCCTTCTGCAATCATTGTATCTTTGCACACTACTAAGGGCAAAAGAAAGGAAAAATTGACTAATTAAGYTTCCAAAAAAAGATGAGGAAATACATCTGAATGTTCATCTGAATGTTTAATTCAAATAAATAGAGTGGCCTGTTACTCAGACCCTGGAACAGCTCCATGCAAATGAGTAAGAGAACATGCTTGACTCAGTAAAGTTTATTTTTTCCTGGTATTCATATAATCAATGACACAAAACATCATGACATCAAAGATCAGGCCTAAATGTTCTTTGGTTAAACATTACGAAATAGCTCTCTAATTGCTCTCCAGAAAGCCACAAGCCCTGGCTCTCATCTTTATCTTCTTGGCCTGAGGCTCTGAAAATCTGTAGTTTCCCAGMTGGGCCAAGCCATCTGATGAATTCCACCCAGGTGTGGTCAGTGAGTTTTGTAAAATCTCAATGCATATTCAAGATATGAAGTGGATCAATCCAGTGTGGACAGAACAGACCTGTTTCTGAGAGATGACATACTATTTTGCCGTCACTCTGTTTTCCCCAGCAAAGAGAAAACATGAAATGAGCTTTCTTGTTGCCAATTGCCTGAATGACTGATCAGAAACCAGGATCTGACTCTGGTCAAGTATGTACGTAGGCCCTGGGTATAGAGCATGTGACTCTTGCCTRTGGTAAACACAGAGATGACACTGGTTCTCATAGGCACTCCCATCAGTGCCTCATAACAAATGTTTATTTAAAATGCTAATTGTTTTGGGGAGGTGAGGAAAACAAAGAGACTGAAAAAAACATGGAAGAAATACAGCTCAGTGTGTTGTTATTCAAATTTTCATATGGAAATCCATGGAGAAGGGAAATAGGAACACACCAAGATGTACTATATTCAGCAACACTGTCTTGTGTRCATGGTGCCTCATGCAGCCCTGTGCTTTTGAAATTTGCCCAAGGGAAGAGCTTAACATAAGAAAATTCAAGGAAAGCTCCTTACATTACCCTTTATGCACGAGCTAAATGAAAGCTGTCATTATCAGATAGGAGCAAACAACTCAGCRAAGGGACAGGTATTGTACTTTTTCGGTTTCAGGAGATTTTTGTTTTAACTGTATTTAAATAAACATCATAGATGAAGTTCAAGCTGCCCCAGGAAGCCTTAAGTCCTTTTGTACAGTCCTTTAAGTCACATAGGTACTGAGCAGATCAAAAGCATCTCCCCAGTCTTTCCTTTATGGAGGAAGATGCCATGGAGGTGATACAACATGTAAATGTGTTGTAGCACWCAAATGCCTTCTTAGATTTTGCTTTGAGGGAGCTTTGACTTCAATCAGCAACAAACATTTCAAATGAATCAGTTCCACCTGGGGAGCAGTGGTGGTCACCACGACAGAAATATAAAGTCCTATTTGATCCAACAGACTAAGTACCAAAACTAAAACTTTCCATTGAAAAGCCTATTTAATTGGTATTATTCATTACTCTTTCTTTTACAAGACAAACGATGCCATTTCCAGATGTCAAATCACATGTGAGTTGTGAAATTTATTTCTATCCTCCTGTATGAAGGGCAAACAGATCTGCAGAAAAAGTGCAAACAGTAAAAATAAAAACCTTTCAGAAAGTAAAGCCATTTCCCGCTACTGGAGAGCTGTATTGTTCATAGCCATGAACAGTATTACTTCATCCATATAACAAGATAAACAAAGGAAAATCTTACATACTTTGGAGAATATCCATATAAAAACCTGAATGCTAAACTGCTAACAGCTGTACCTTCATATGTGCTTCTGATATAAAAACTGTAAGCATAACTTCTGCAATTGTGTGAAAATGTTTTACAAGGTAGTGAGTTCTTTTTGCATACCATTTGCAAGCACACTTACAATTAATGCAAATGGTTGCAGTCTTAATTCCCTCCATAGCAGCTTTTAATGTGTTTGTTGAAGGAAAGTCTTCCATCTTCTTTTGTTTTATACAATCTTTGTTACTGAGGCTGGTTTTAACAAAGTTCAAAATTGTCCACAACTGTGGGAAAAAGTATGAATACTCCAGAAATAGCAGCAGCAGCAACTAGATATAAATGCATCATTCCTCACTTCACGTTAACTCCAAGCACAGGCCATTAAACTCAGTTACCAGGAGTAGAGAATGTGCTGCCTTCATTAGGAGGAATCACTGTTACCGTAATTTATGTAGTTTTCCGTAAACCACCTGGATTATGAGCCACTTTTATCTTCCATGGCGAAAATGCTGGATGCACTGGCACCAGTGGAAATTTTACCTTTACCTTCGGTGGGCCAATATTTAATTTTGCARAGGTACACTGTGTCATCACAAAATACTATCCCTAATTGATACAACACAAAAATAAAAGAAAGAAAATTAAAACAGTTATGAATCCAGGAATAATCCTGTAGTGAGATGAGATTGCTTGGAACCATATATGCCACTTGCACAAAATTTTGGCTTACCTAAAGGAAGGCATCAAACAAGAGTCGTGGTGTTTTATTCCAAATAAGGACAGAGGGTTAAAGACTTTTTTAACCTGAGGACTGGAAGCCAGATCCAGCAAATGCTGCAGGCAGTGGAACACACAGTATGTGCTTAGCCCCGCGGAAATCTGCTGCTGATGAGACTCCCCTGGTACCTTTGAACACATTAGGATAACGTTGCAGAATCAATAAACAAACAGCACCAACAAATACCAATAAATGTTCTTTTCAACACCCATCTGCTCCATGTAACTCTCCCCCAACGGCCACTTCCAACGGCTGAGGGGGCGTGGCCTCCGCCCAACGCCCGCCCCCACGCGAGGGGGCGTGGCCGCCCGCCCAACGGCCGCTCCCAACGGCCGCCCCGCGCGAAGGGGCGTGGCCTCCCGCCCAAGGGCCTCCCGGCACAAGGGGGCGTGGCCTCCCGCCCAACGGTCGCCCCGACACGGGGGGCGTGGCCTCCCGCCCAACCGCCGTCCAACGGCTGCCGCCGCACACCGCCTACTTTCGGGGTGGAGGCGAGCTCTGACGCCCGCCTGCGCAGCCGCCATCGGGTTTGCCCCCGCCTCGCCCCGCCAGCCATGCTGCCCTTGCGGGCGCTGCGCCGGCCCGTGGCCGCCTCCTTCGCCCGTCTTGTACGCGACGGGGCCCGGGACCGACCGCAGGTGACAGCCGGGGCGGCGGCGGAGCGGGGGGAGGGAGAGAGGGGTGGGTCGGGTCGGCGGAACAAGAGGAGGGCCGCGGAGGAGGGGCGGGGCCTCGGAGGGGCGGGGCCACGGAGGGGCGGGGCCTGACAGGATACTTGACATGGAGATCTGTTGCTCACCACTCCCTGCCCCCCCTAAAAATACCAAATCTTTAATAAAAATGCTGGAGTCTCTCAATAGGACAGGATGATGTTCTTGTGACTTGAACTTTAGTTATTTTTTCTTAACATTTTCTGTTAGGTGTCTGCCTCCTTTGCTACAGGGCCCAGACAGGACAATGGTATTTTCTACGAAATCCGCACCTATGAGGTCAAGCCATCGAGAATGAAGGAGTTTGTGGAGCTGGTCAATCAGCACATTCACCTTCGCATGGCCCATTCGGAGCTGGTGGGCTTCTGGACCACGGAGCTGGGTGCAATGAACAAGGCCATCCATATCTGGAAGTATGGTAGGCTCTGCATCCCTGCACACTGCTCTGGCCTCTCGGTGCTCTTGCAGGTGGGAGGAGAGTGCTTCTTCAGATATAACTGACTTTATGTGTCGTTGGAGTCATTGCCCTCATGGAAGCTGCTGCTAACCAAAGAAAGCTCCTGTCTGGGGATAAACTGCATGTGCTGGCTGTGCTGTTTTGAGGGCACTCAGGTATCCAACCCTGAGTTCAGGAATCATATTATTATTATTATGGTTGGAAGAGACTTTCAAGATGGAGCCCAACCATAAACCCATCACCACCCCGCCAGTTAATCCATGGTCCTTAAGCGCCTCATCTACACATTCCTTGAGCATTGCCATGAACGGTGACTTCACTGCTTCTTTGGACAGCCAGTTCCAAAGTTTCACCACTCTTCCCATGTAGAGTTTTTTTGTTAGTAACCAACCTGAACCTTCCCTGACTCAATTTGAGGAGTTGTGCCAGGAGAGTTGGGAAGCCCTGCGAAAATCACATATTTTCATACTCTCTGTAATTTAGTGTATGTTTGTGTACCAAKAAAGGAAGAGTTTTGTTTCTAATTCAATCCATTATTTGAAATTAAGTATTTTTAGTGTTACCYCTTTTTCTGTGAAGGAGTAAAGGAAATTGCTATCTGCAGACCACAATTTTATGAATATTAATGTGTCTGTGAGGAACACATCCTCTGCCTTCCCTACATTTATCTTCTTTCTGCTGTTGTTTTTTTTTTAATTTGGTTAATTCTTAAACCCAGTTTTGTTAGTCTTTTAGATGCTTATAAACTCTAAAAAGGAGAAGAATCTTACATATTTGTTTGTTCATTTCCTGATAATGTTTCTGCATTTGAAGTATAACATCCTTATTTCATCATAGTCCYGCTCATATCTCTTTAATAGGTTAAAATAACTGGGTTTTTTGTTTGCTTTTCAGTCCCAAGATAGTGACACTTCTCAAGGATCTTCCCATTCTCAAATGTTGTATCTTTTTTCCCTATTATTTTTATTTAAAGCTGTGTGCATAAATGCATTGCACAATATTTTATTACTGCATAAGCAGTTCAAATTCGGTGACTCTTTATTGAAGGAATCTTACAGATTAAACCAAAGTATGTAAAAGCATAGTGTATTGGAATTTAATATCTTTTTATAGAGAAAAGAATTATTTCTACATTTGACAGTTTAATTTTGCATAAGGCAAAAGTAAGCATTTAAAAAAAAATCTGGCTAGACTACTATATTTCCTTCATTTTAATTTTCAGTTCACTTCTTGCCCACTGCCMTGACTTCAGACCACCTTATCCTTCATAACTCTTGCCATTTAATCAGGTGTAACTGCAGATATCACATAGAAATTCTTCTTAACATAACATAGCTTACTATATGTTAAAGCTTTTATAAACCTTCCTGTAAATTTGGCCTGAAACCCCCTTAATCTTGAGAACTAAGATTTTTTCAGTTTAAAGGAGTTTAAAATATTTATTTCAAACTAATACTCTGAAAACCCAAGCTTCACACTTGTTTGTGTGCAGTTTGCCTCCTAATAATGAACCTTTATCTTGAGTCTGTTGTGGTGTAGATTGYACTTCTCAGAACTCAATACAGTATGTAGACGTAAAGATTTTTTTCCTTTCTTCCAGATAATTTTGCCCACAGAACAGCAGTACGGACTGCACTGGCCAATGACAAAGATTGGCAGGGAAAGTTCATTTCTCCAGCTCTCACCTGTATAGAAAAACAACATAATGAAGTTGCTTATCTGGTACCCTGGTGTCAACTTGGGAAGCCTCCAAAAGAAGGCGGTGAGTTTATCTTCTGTTTTGTTTATTTAAGTTATTGATGCTGACTGACTAACACAAAGTAGCTTAATGTTTGAACTGAATATTACATCTTTTTATAAGCCTTAAAATAACAAGAGCACACACATGCTTCCATGGGAAAAAGGTTATATCATGGAGATGAGGTACAAAGTTTCTAAGAAAGATTTTTATACAGAAGCCTATGTCAGTAACAGGCCAGCAGGTCTGCTTGTTCAGGTTGTGAAAAAAATAGTGAATTGGGTAACTGAATAGTTAAAATTGACTGCTTTGTAGTAGGATAACTTCCATGCATCTTTCATTTATTTAATGGGTTTCTTGTTACTCATTCTTCCGTATKGTAGCTTTAAGGAAAAAAATCAGTAAAACTACTATTTAAAGATATGTGCAAGAGAAATATACTTTGTAAATCATAGATTAAGTTATTTTCCCACTGTTAGGTATTTTGATTTCTCAGTGCTGGATATGTAACGCTTGGACTATTCACCCATATATGAAAATGCACAGACTCTTTTGTTGCTGTTAAGTGGAATCTTTTCAGAACTGTCTTGCCTGAGCAGTTGGCATGTACATACAATAATCTCTGTTCTTTGTTTCACTGAAATTGATTTTTATCCTGTGTTACAACTGAAATCATTAGCATCCAGTTTTCTGCTAAAATTGGATGGCTGACTATTCAACCATTTCATCACTTTTTTTTCCCTCTAGTCCCTCATTGAAGAATTTAAAAAAGAAGTATTGCCTTGTGTCAATTTCCTTGATTGTTAAAAGTGTCAGTGGTTAAGGTCTGTTGTAACTACCTGCATGGAAATCAGACAGATAACATCTTGTACCACAACTAAGAAAATTATTTGGCAAATCATAAAATTATTTTTTACTAGCTATGATAAGGTAGTCTTTGTATATTGGTTGTTGTTTCAGGTGTGACTGATAAAAGTTTACAAKGTCAGAAAAAGCTTCTGTTTCAAAAGCCATCACCAATCTAAGAATAAGTTAGCTTAGTTCAGCCATCTAAAACCCACAGAGGAGTTGTGTTTGCGGCTTCTGCAAAAAAGTCTAATTCACCCAAAATTTTCAGCAACTGTTTGCCGTTAAGTWGGGCTTCATGTGAGGCTTTTCGTTCCTCTCAGCAGCTATACCTTTACATAACAATGAAATACTTCGAATTAAACAGCAGCTGTTTCCTCGTGACTGTAGGACCTGTGGGATGCAGTGAACTCTGGGATCAGGCAGAAATTTCTTGGTTTGCCCCCCAAATGACAGGGAATTGCTATTCCAGGCTAACAGTCAATTTCATGACCGTGAAAGACTGAGAATAGGCTGCTAATTTGTACTTCTTACTTTTAAGTTTTCTTTGCCCTTTTCTCCAGGAGTGTATGAATGGGTTACTTTTCAGATGAAACCTGGTGGGCCAGCTCTCTGGGGTGAAGCATTTCGAGCTGCAATCAGCACTCACATCAACACAGGCTACACTAAGCTCATCGGTGTTTTCCACACGGARTATGGGTTACTTAATACAGGTACAATTACTGATAAATTTCTTTTGCAGACTTTGGCACAGAGGGGCAAATGCTTATCCTGCCTGAGGACTGGCTGTTTGATCAAATGCCATGTGGGTCCCCTGAGTTCTGTAAACAGTCCTTGAACTCAGTTTTGTGTGTTGGTTTGTARGCATAAGCAGGATGGTACTATTTGAGAAAAATATTCACAGATTCACAGAATATTYAAGGTTGGAAGGGACCTCTACAGRTCATCTAGTCCAACCTTCCTGCTCMAGCAGGCACACCTASAGCATGTGGCACAGGGYRGCATCCAGGCGGGTTTTGAAGACCTCCAGAGTAGGAGACTCCACAACCTCCCTGGGCAGCCTGTTCCACTGCTCTGTCACCCTCACAGTAAAGAAGTTCCTCCTCACCTGGAGACAGAACTTCTTATGCTTCAGCTTGTGGCCATTACCCCTCGTCCTATCGCTGGCCACCAGTGAGAACAGCCTGTCCCCTTCCTCCCTGCATTCTCCCTTCCTGAACTTATACATATTAATCATATCCCCTCTGAGCCGTCTCCTCTCCAGAGAAAACAGGCCCAGCTCACTCAGCCTCTCTTCATACGAGAGATGTTCCATTCCCTTAATCATCCTGGTTGCCCTTCTCTGGACCCTCTCGAGAAGCTCCACATCGCTCCTATACTGGGGAGCCCAGAACTGGACACAGTACTCCAGGTGCGGCCTCACCAGAGCTGAGGAGAGGGGCAGAATCACCTCCCTTGACCTGCTGGCAACACTCCTCCTGATGCAGGCCAGGATCCCATTGGCCTTCTTGGCCACGAGGGCACACTGCTCACTCATGGTTAACTTGGTGTCAACTCTCCGTGGAGCTGCTTTCCAGCAGGTCGACCCCTAATCTGTGCTGGTGCCTGGGGTTATTCCTGCCCAGGTGCAGGACCCTGCACTTGTCCTTGTTGAACCTCAKGAGGTTCCTCTCTGCCCAACTCTCCAGCCTGTCCAGGTCCCTCTGGATGGCAGCACAGCCCTCCGGAGTGTCGGCCACTCCACCCAGCTTGGTGTCATCTGCAAACGTGCTCAGGGTGCACTCCGTGCCCTCGTCCAGGTCATTGATGAACAAGTTGAACAGCAGATAAGCATATTCTCAGATAAGCATATTCTCAGATAAGGTTAAATGGACTTCAAAATCCCAACAAAAGATCAAAGGATTGGCTCACAAACTGTTTGTCTGATTAACTGTTTTTGTTAGATGCAAGGCAACTAACACCTGAAGGCAGGCAGTTAGACCTGCTGTAATAGTAACAGCATTCAAAAGAATACTGTGCCTCTTTTCTCAGTCCATGTGATTTGGTGGAATGAGAATGCAGACAACCGGGCATCAGGAAGACACAAGGCCCATGARGATGCCAGAGTAGTAGCAGCTGGTAAGAGAAGCAGACTTGTGTGTCATGAAAAATACTACTCCTGTTATGACTTCTGTCTTAATTACATGTGTATTTAATTGCAGTACGGGAAAGCGTCCGATTCCTGGAGTCCCAGCAAAATATGCTGCTCGTTCCTCTGCCCTTTTCGCCACTCAAGTAGCCTTCTACTAAATGATACAGCCAATGGTAGGAAAGATASGAGACACAAGGGTGATCAGCAAGTGCCATCACATGGACCTCAGTACCTTTATGAACAGAACCAGTTGGTCTTCAGTTTARTAGGTGTGAGTGCAAAGCAGATCTCTGGCAATGTAAATTAGTAAAATGTGAAATAGAAGAGTTTATTGTAATAACCCTAGATCCCCCAATAGGAATTCAAGACATAACAGTTATAACATGAAATTCACTCTAWCTTTATTTTTAGCCCCAATTTCTTATTTTTTTCTTATTTTTGTTTGCAGCAAATCAGTAATCAKACCAATAACGTAACTGGCTCTTTTCCAAAGTCACAACTGTGCAATACTAYTTTCATACTGTATCTTGGTTACTTTTGTAATTGTTGCATCTTGGTTGTTATGTACTGGCCCAAAAAGGATGCTCCTACTTGTTGTCTCCAAARTATTGTGTTTTGACCATTTCAGTGGGATGTTTTGTAGTAATTTTTAATAGTGTTAAATTTTGATGCAATTGGAGTTATGTCCAAGAGATCATGCAGTAAATCTGGTCAAGTGGTGTTCTGATGAATGTTTATCTACTCACTAATTTCACATCATTTCAGGTCTTTCATTTTGTATTCAGTAAATGATTTTCTCAAAACTGTCAATTACAGCATAATACTTCAATTTAGCTATTTTAGTATGTTTMATGTGCTAAAAACGATTGGACCTTCACGTTCAGATGTGTATCAAAAGCCCAGCTGCTCTGCAGATGCTTACAGTTTTTGAAATACTTTTTGCCAGACTGCTAAAAGCCAATTAAATTTGTGTAATGCACAAATGCTTAGTGTTTACTTTTAACTTATTGTTCTTTAAACGGAAAGTGATAAAGCTATTCTTAAAGTACAGCATCCTGAAGGTTTTGTGTTTTGGTCACCAAAACTCTTGACAATAGCAGCTTCAGGGTTAATAAGCTGCCCCTTGATATGCTAGAGAGAGCTGCAGGGCAGAGGGCACGTTGGCCGAGGTTGTGTACAGTGTTATAACCACTTATGTGCCAGYTGGTTCAACACACATGTGACCATACTGTAGTCAACTTAAAAGTATCTTTTTTTTAAAATAAAACCAGCATGAACAAAGTGGCACAGACTACTAATGAGCTTTTCTTGAACACTAATGCAGCAGTAGAGTTCCTTTTTTTTTTTTTTTTTTAACTGAAACAAAGGTTACTAGAAGTGAAGAAGTTTTTACTAGAAACTTTTATTTTCCTTATCACTGCTGAAGAATACTCAGGGCGTTTTATACCAGTTTCATACCACAGCCAATATGCTTTTTAGCACAAGGGCTTGACAAATCAAGCACAACCTGAAYGAGCCCACATTGACTAGACTAATGCTAAAAAAATCAGTAAGTTCTAATTAGCTGCTTATCTAAATATGAGTTGTGTTGAAAACTAAATTAAATAATCGGTTGATCTTAGAAATTGGTTGATCCTTTGGATTTAAACATTCAGTCAGGCACGTGGTATTTAGAAATTCTGCAGCTGATGCAGCAGTTACACCACCACGTGTTTTTTCAGCGTTTGTTGAAGGTTATTTAGTAACTTCAGTAGATAAAATTCAAGCTTCTTCAAATCTTGCACCATCTCACTTACCTGAAAATAACATGTAGCCCACATTAACTTATGAAGATATCAAAACTTGCATCTATGATGAAAGTTCACATCAAAACAGAGGAAAAACGAAAGACTTCTAAAAGCACTCCTCAGAAGAGTATATAACTAATACCTCAGAGACCAATGGTGCTATAACAGCTTTATTTTTTGACTTAATACAAGGCAATTAAGAGTGCCTTTTAATACTTCACATAAACAGTTATTAGCAAATACAAATATATATTTTTTTTGCTTTTAATGAAAACGTCCATTTAAGGATTTAACTCAGTTCAGTTGTGAAATCTCTCTAGATTTTGCAAAGTTAATAGATATTCCAGTGCAAAAATAGATCCCATTACAGATAGCATAAAGTGCTTGGAATGAAGGACCAACTATAATTCAAGGGGGGAGTATAAGCACGAAGTGATAGTTTAACCATGGGGGAAAATACAACTCCTTACCAAAGTACAAATGTACTACAAAGAGGGATGTAAAATTTCAACAGGTATGATGTTTAAAATAAGTTAATACCTCAGTGCAGTTTCATTATCAAGAGTGGTTCATAATCATACTGAGCGGGGCTCGRGTCATTTTTCCTGATGCACAACTCTAGGGCTAAGGGAACGGTTGTCAGAAATTATTTCAGTAACTAATCAGCATGCGAGAATGTGCTGTCTGTGTCCAGTATGGCTAAAAAGAAACGGGACCAAATAGTCATGAAATAGCTCAGACTTTGAGTCACAGGGCAAGAGGAATTAAGAATCTTTTTCTGGCAGGCTAAGGAAAAATGCTGATATTGTAACTGTTATTTCCTGCTAATCAGTCACTCACACAAGCAGTTAGGAAGAGCCTGCTGTCCTTTTAGACCCCAATCTGAATCCTCCCGTAACTCTCTCTCATTCTGCATATGCCAGTTCTGCGCTCTGCAAAACTGAAGCCCTTCGTTCCATTGTCTGTGCAGAAATTGTGACTTCCGATCTGATTTGTGCTCTCATTTTAGCAGTGATGTCCTCAATACACACCATTGGTTTCACTGATACCCATAACAGATACATGCTGTTTCTTTCACTGATTCCACAGCAGGCAACCTGTGAAAGAGAAGTCACAGCTGCAGGATTAGCCCAACCATTCGGTAATGGTTCTGCACCTGGAAGTCCTGTGCATTCAAGACCCTATACTCATCAGCATGGTGTGAGGATGCCATAAAGGTAGTAACAGAGTACACTCTAAATGAGGTATACCGATCCCCATTTCTCTTTACGAGGTATACTGATCCCCATTTTTCTCCTTTCACTGTAAGGTATACCAATCCCCATTTTTCTCCTTTTACTATGAGGTATACAATCCCCATTTCTCTTTCTCTCTCTCCCCCTTAGCAACATATTCTATGGGGAAAAAAAAAAGGGGTATGAAAAAGGCACTTCAGTAGAGCTGTAATAAGCTCGTACTTCATCCCGAGGCAGGATCCAGTGGGGACTGGGAACTTGTGCAAAAATATTTAACTGTTTACGTATTAAAAATGCTGAGTTGGTTGGTGTTACCACATATATCCAGAAATACATGATTATTATTCTTCAGGCACACTCTAGCCCCTTCACTGTTCGTGGGGCTGCTGCAGGCATTTAAAGAAGAAAACGGTCAGTGACTCCTATTTATGGTGGAGCGGCACTGAGAACATATTGTGGAGCTTGAACAGGTACTTAAGGCAGAGGCAAAACCTACACAGGGATAATGCAGGATCTGCTCTTGGGTCCTGCCACATTACTGAATGTATTTCTGAATACAGGAGCAACACACATGGGCTCGTGTGTATATTAATGAAAGCATATTCCCCCATGACTGTGGAAAAATCAACAAGAATTGGCTGTCCTCACCACAGTCTCCCCTCTAATCTTCTTTGTAAAACATTTTTTCTTCTTTTTTTTAGGGAAATTGATCAACATAATTACACTAGTATTACTTGTAACTGCACTACTACTTTGAACTACCTTGTTCTTCAAAGGAAAATTTACTGAAACAGTTTCTCACAAGAACAAGAGTATATTCTCCAGTTAGGGATCACCTGATGACTGAAACTACACTGTGCTACAGAAGTAGAAACCTGCACATTAATCTAATGTTATATCAGTTTCCAAGTAGGAAAATTTTAGGTGAACAACTTACAGTAATTCCAGATAGTGGTTGATTGCTGGAGCCTGGAACTTACACAGATCATAAATGTAGCTATCACTGAATGGAGAGAATGAGAGCATAGCATCGCAGGCATAATGTAAAGGAATACTGTGGCTACAAAGATCAACTGAAAGCACTTTCAATCCCTAATTATGCTACCTACCTATTTAAAGACATATAAATAATACTGTTAAAAAAAAAAATCTACATCTCATTTCTAGTTTTATCTGGCAAAGCCAGAAATGGCAACTTACTTGTGCTAAGCAATAACTTCAGATGATGGGTACCTTTCTGGTGCGAAGCAGGGGTTAAAGAGCAGACATTACGTATCTGAGTGATGTCTTATGATTTAGCATTTGCTCTTGGCATTAGCAGCTTGTACAACCAGTGAGTTTGCTGCTGTGGTCCAAACCCTAGATCTGCTTGTCACCCACTTCCTTCCACTAGGTGTTCATGCAGCTGCTGCAGTACCTCAGAGGAGCAGGAGAGTACTTGACTACACAAAAAACCCTAGTCAGAGTAGGTTATTGGTTTTGATGCTGGTGGGACAATCCTGTGCATTTGCAGGGTTCACAGTTCTGCATATCACCACTCAGTGAAGTAGATGATAAGAGACAGGCCATCGTGTCCATACAACCCATCTGCACAGTACAGCTTTGTGGCCTCAGATTTATCCCCATATGACCTACACCAGTCCAGGAAAAGCAGATGGTCAGGTCACTTTTCACAAAATAAGGCCACAAGACTGTGTTATTTGGTGACTTTTCTTGCCACTGACTGTTTTGGTGCATTCATTGCCAGCAATGGATATAGCACCAGGTAATCCCCATTCCTGACATGAATGTTTTCAAGAGCAAAACATGCATGTCTTTAAAATATCAATAAATAACCACTGGCCAAGTTTCCTCAATTAACTAATTTTGCAACCCTAGGAAAAATATACTGTATAGGACAAGATACAGTATGGTTGAAAGCCCACAGCATCTGGTGGGTGCTTTACCACAGCTTCACAGAGTTATACTGTAATGAGCTAACTTCAAGTCTTTCACTTGAGAACAGTACAGGACAACGACTCCACGAGGCACGGCCTCCATAAAGGAATTTTGTTTTCTTTGCATTGAATTGCGTTGCATTGAATGGTTATCAGTAGAGTGTCCAGTTTCTCTGCTGCTAGCTTCTTCCTTGGTAGTATCATACCCATGCAAAGGCAGTCTGCATTCTGCTCATCATTTCTTTGCTGAAATTGACTTACACGCAACTTTCTTTCACCTTCTCATCTTGCAGAAAGGAATTAAGGATTGCAATATCTACCACAGTCTGGTTTTTGTGCAATGACAGGTCCTTAGTGTGGTCGTCGTCGCTTTGGTCCTTAGCAAAATTTACAAATACCTACAAGAGAAAAGGCCATGTCACAAATCGCTCTAGATTTTGATTAATTGATGGCATTTTATACCCCGGGCATGTCTGGATTAGTCCTAGAGTTCAGAACTAATTGTAAAATAAATAGGGCTTTGATCCCATAAACAAAWTACAGTATTACCGAATTCTCCAAAGCAACTGCCTACGAATCTTCTAATTATGTGATAAAGAGGGGGAAAAAAAAAAACTCTTTTCATCATAAAGGTTCCAAAGTTGTCCTTAGTTTTCTGTGGGGAAGAGACAGAGATACTGAGAACTTGTTCTCTCTGGTAACTTTCACATTCTGAAAAAAATTGCTTTATTTTCACTATCAGATAAAATGATGAACACCGGGATAAGGGATGGCCCAGAACAGGTATGCAGGAACAGCCATTCTAGGGGAATAAAGACATTTCTAAAAATCTAACCCCGAGAACATTCCCAAAGATGTTGCAGCATGCAAGTCTTTAAACTTACTTGCTCATGGCTTAACTCATCCCTTTGGTCAGCCATACAAGTTGGGCTCACTTTGCCGAAATGCTTTCTTAAGATAGCGTCTGTAAGTTGGTGGATTGATTTCTGTTCTACTGGAAGGTGTTTTGTCACACAGGCTCCTAGAAACTTACTTGGTCAAGAGTGGTCTGAGAAACGGAGTAGTCTTCTATGTGGAGTCTCTTTTTGTTCTGGGAAAGGATGCTAAATATTCTGGCCAGGGACGATGGTGAAGAAGGAAGCTGGTACTGAAGCATATTCCGATGCTTTTCCTTCAGGACACTTCCAGGGAAAGCAAGCCCAAAGAATTCCTCAACCGGCTTCAGGTCTGGGTTTGCCCCTGCAATTCTCACCACGATGGTGTAACCATCTCCAAAYCTGTAGACAAGAGGGACAGCACAGTTTAGGTAAGTGGCTTTGAAAAAGAAACAGAACTTAAAATCCCGCAGCTTCCCTGTAGCCAGAAAGCAAAAGGAATGCTGTGTGTGAAAACAGCACTGATCTGTCGTGCACCACAACTCTGTGGTGCAAAAGGAAAGCAGACTTACCTGTTCTTCAGGTGCTGGACGCTGCCCAGGCACCTGAAGCGCCCATTGACCATTATGGCCATCCGCGTGCACAGGGCTTCGCATTCTTCCATGCTGTAAGCACAAAGGACCTCRTTAGCACCACACGCAGCTCAGCAGCCAACAACACAACCCCAGCACAGAGAAGCGGGGAGCGACACAGCCAGGTTGCTACATGCCTGTGAGATGTGAGCACCACAGATCTCCCCTCCTTGATGACACTCAGAGCGCAGTTCCACAGGAAACGGCGTGCTTTGGGATCCATCCCTGTGGTTGGCTCGTCCTGCAACATGGGCAAGAAATACCAGCTTAGGCTGCTGCACTCTATGGATAAAAAGAGCCTCATCTCTGAATTGACCTTGCCATTCTCATTATGCACGCTGGAGAACTTGGACATCCTGAGTACTTCTTGTTTTTCAAGAATGGAAAAGTAGTTCATGCTCCAGATTTTAAATTAGGTAACATCTATTTAAGATTTGAGAAGTACTGCTTATTCTGTAATTATGTTGAAATAATCCAGTTCTAGAGCAAGTTAAATTCAATAAGCTCAAGATTAAACTACTTTTCCTATATTACAAACTTCAGTAAGCTTTAGATTTTTCCATTTCCAAATTTCACAGAATTATTAGAAACACTGGGCTGATTCTTGAGGGCAGAAAAGCCATACTCGTTTTGAAGTGCATAAATCCTAATAGCAGTGCTCTGGTGCTGAACATGCTGTAATGGCTGGTAGTCTGGCAATAATATCTGAGCCCCCCACTTCTCCAGCTAATCTGCAGGAATTGAAGCCTGGAGGCATGTTATTGTTTGACCCTACATTTAAACAGGAAATCCTTAGCTACATATATTCTTTGCTCACATTTAAGTGACTGATGATGTATTTAAATGCTAGCTGGCCATCAAGTACCCAGTCTTCACTCAGACGTCATTTCTGCTTTTCGGTGGGGTATCTTAACATGCCAATCCTGCAGACTCACCAGGAAGACCACCGGAGGGCCTCCAATGAGGGCAATTGCAGTGGAGAGTTTGCGCCTGTTGCCCCCGCTGTAGTTCCCTGCGTATTTTTCTCCGTATTTCACGAGGCCCAGTTTCCGAATGGCCCATTCGCCAACCTGCAAGAGAGAGCAGACCGCMTCTTGGAACCCAGCACCTCCGCACTGCCATTCTCCTTGGAAGCTCTGGGACACCACAGCTCAGTGGTGTTCGTAACCCTGCCAACTAGCCCAAGACAATGAAAAGCATCTAACAGGGGTGACTCAGTTGCTATTTGGATCCCGCTCAGCACCGGGACCCTTCCCATATGGGGCTTGCAGGAACATAGTGCAGAGGAACCCCATGCTGGATATCGAAATAGTGGTATTTTAATGGTACAGTGGGATCATTTGGAAAGATACAGCAGCCACTGTGAAGCTTGTTATACTCGATTACATGTATTTCCTCTATTTTCTTCTTTGGGGAAGCAACTCTTGACAGTAAGTGAAGTTCAGCATGAATTGCAGCTCCCCAGCACTTGAACTTCTAAATAAAACGAACTGTTCAGTGGGAAAGTGCATCCAATAGGAGAATGCAGGGTCCAAAATACCAGACTTTCCCTCTAGTACAACTTGCCAGGCTGCACTGACAGAAAAAAAAAAAAAAAAAACGAAAACAAAAAGCCTTGATTTTAGTTTCCCTTGGAAGAAAATGGGGCCATACTTCACCAGGTGATACCTTCAGCAGGTGTCCAGAGCATCACTGCAGTGTGTGTGTGCCCAGGCCTCCCTGCATGTTTGCAGGAATGACTGGTTACGGGGTGATCTATGCTCCCTGTTCCCTTTACCTTGCAGACTTCTTTCTCTGGGACCCCTCTCAAGAGCGCGAAGAACTCCAGATGCTCTCGTCCCGTCAGCAGATCATTAACAGCGTCAAACTGTGGGCAGTAGCCCATGTTCTGGTGGACTTCTTGGATGTTCGACAAGATACTGCAAGAGAAAAATGGCCTTTGTTAGGATTTTACAAAGTGTACACGGCCATTTTAGGTAATAAAAGAAAGAAGATGAACTGGTGGTTTTGGAATTCCTGGACCAAAAAAATATATGGGATCCTCAAAGTGTATATGTGCAAAATCTGTTGTTTCAAAATGTGCTGTTTAAGCCCGATGGGCGCAGATATTCAGAAGTGACTATTAGATTAAGTACACTTTCCAAGGCAACTGAAGCACTTTACTAGACTCTGTGAAGACCTGAAGCAGATGCCTCAATTTCAAAAAGGCAGAAATTTGGTGGAATTTATACCTGCTGGAGGTGGAACCAAAGCTGTGAAAGGTGGATGACAAAACAGCCAATGATTTTATCTGACACAAGGCAGAGGAAAGATGTTCACCTGTTTCCTTTCAGGAAAGCTTCTCCTCCTGTCACGTCTGTGTCACCAGTTAACATCTTGAATGTGGATGACTTGCCAGCACCATTTACTCCCAGGAGCCCAAAGCACTGGAGATATAGAATAACAGTGTGTCTGAGAGAAGGCTTCATCTACAGAGTTTCCACCACTGACTGGGACGTGCCAGATAGCAGGGAATGTGCTCAACCTCCAGGACAGCTGGAAGGAGTCCACAAAAGCCTGGATTCCTGCAGCTTCCAAAGGTTCCTCTTCAGTGAATTTTCAAAATACACTTCTGATCTCTCTTTTCAAGCATATGAGCTTGACATGAGCCCATGGACTGCTGTATTACCACCACAGTATATCTGGGCCAAATGCTGGAGGGTACTGTTACTTGTCCTCTGGTCCAGACACTGATAAATTCACTATCCTCCTTAAAATAAAAGAGGGACTGGCCCAGAAACTGCTTAAGCTATCAAGCCCTTCTCTTCACTGCAAGCTGATTTCTGATCCCACTCTGCCACCATCATATTTTACTTCTCTTACATACCACAGTAATAGCAAGGCAGTAAGTGTGACAAATAAGCTTACCTCTCCAGGGGGGATTCCAACACAGATCCGATCAACTGCTGGTTTTCGCTTCATTCTGTAAATCTGAAACCAGAAAAATGATAAAAACATGCAAAATAGAACTCCAGAACCATACATATTCCGCAATCTAGAATTGCTCCAGTTTTGTTCACTAAACCCCTCTGAATGAGGCCCCTGTCAAAGTGCAGGGCTCTGTGCCAACAAGGCTTGGAGACAAATGCACAACTCTTGCTGTTACCTTGGTCAGCTCCTTGATTTCCAGTATGTCACTCTGTCCTCCGCCACTGATTATCCTCTGTCTCTCTCTGGTTACATCCTCATCTTCATCGTTCACAGGAGGCAG
Source organism: Nothoprocta perdicaria (assembly GCF_003342845.1). Lineage (NCBI taxonomy): Eukaryota > Metazoa > Chordata > Aves > Tinamiformes > Tinamidae > Nothoprocta > Nothoprocta perdicaria. Next base: position 2,251,662 of record NW_020455899.1, on the reverse strand, counting down.
CTTGGCATAGACAGGCCTGCAGAGGGCAACATGATGAAGCATTAACAGAAGAACCACCTAGTTCATGGCAGACCTGCCTGTCTTCACCTGCTTGCAGTGGCAAAAGGGAGCAGAACAACCCACCTGGGTTTGATGAAGAACCTGTACTGGATGAGCACGGTGATGATGAAGAAGACTACACCCTCGACCGCCATGGCAAAGAGGTTCCTCCCCACCAGGTCCCATGACAGAGGAGACACAAAGCGGTTCTCTCCTGGCAGGGTGAGATGAAGAGCACAGTCATTTTTCAGGTGAGATGAAGAGCACAGCCACTTTTGGGAGCAAAGGGTTGGCACTTCTACCTGGAGAGACTTCTACCTTCCTTTGGGCATGGAGGCAAGTGCAGTCATGCATGGGACCACACRTGAGGTTATTTCTTACTGTAGCCAAGTTGGGACTGGATAAGTGTTCTTAGGAAGAGGTTACTCAAGCCAAGAGACCACGTAGTGTGCCAAAGGAAAGCCGGGCTACCTTGTACAGGGAGGTAGTCAAGCACAAAAGAAGACTTCTGCCTTGCACTGGCTGTAAAGCCCAGAAAAAAAGATCCAGTTCTCCAGAATCTCAGTCACTTCTGCTCAGCTTAATAATCTCATCTATGCAGTTTAGGTATTTTTTAATTAATGCCCATATAACTCAAAAATCCAAGCATGTAACTGCCAGACCCTCTTCAGTCCTCCTTAATTTTAATGGGACAGGTGTGAAAATCTGCCAGCTTTGATCAAATCTCTGCAGCAAACAGCACCTTCAGTTACTGATAAGTGAACTGATAAGTTCAGTTACTCCCCTCAGAGGAGCAAGTGATGCTCATCTGGGGCAGACTTCAGCTTTCTCTGCTCTGTTCAGGCCACTGTGTCTGTCCTTCACTTACCAAACCTCTCCAGAGCATCAGCCATAGCCTGGTTTTTCACCATGTCAATGAGTCCTCGCCCCAGGCAGAAGTGGGGAAAGATGAGGAAGACTGACTTCAGGATGTCATTGATGTTGTTCAGTTTCTGTTAAGACAAAACCAAGTGCCAGTGAGCCATCTCAGCAAGCAGCATCCAGCGTCTGCTGAGTGTGATCTGTACTGCAACTAGCAAAAGCATGAGGACTAAAAATGCTCCTCCCAGTCGGTGTAAGGAGCCCTGTGGACAGTCAATGATCCCTCCAAACACTGACAGTCTAAAAAGGCAAATGATGAAATGATGGGCTAAAAAGGCTGAGAAGGACAAAAGCTGTGCTTGCACAGGCTGGCCATCTCAGTGACTGCATGTAGTTCCTTCTCTAGCGAGATAAGGTCAAGCCACTATGTGATGCCCCACTCCTCCTCCATTTTATTTCAGTTTTTGCCTCCAAYTTCCAAGCAAACATCTGTTGGCTTTCTTTATCATCCAGCCCACTGAGCTAAGACAAGCCCTGGCACAGAAATGATCATTGCCAGGTACTGCCTATTCACCCTCACACTAAGTGGTAAAGCTGACATGCTAGTCCCACAGGGTTCCTCACCCCACCTCCACACACAGCATTCCCCATCAATATGTGCCATGTTGCACACAGGGATGAGGAGAATTTGCACCATCCTTGTTAAGTGTTTGGCCTTCGAAAATACCAAGTGAGGTGCATCTGTTCCCAACACAGTCAAGGGAGAGATAGTCACCTCTGAAGACACAATTGAGGGCAGCTACACTGAATCTTTGAAATGGTCTGCAGCTGCCAGAGACTGTCCCTCATGAGGAAYACACGGAAAATCCCATTTAAACATAAGGAAAAAGGGGTTTTCAGTCTTCGGGATGATTGAACAAACACTGGAACAYGCTGCCCAAAGGGTAGGCCTGCAGAGTCTCTGTCTTTGGAGATATCCAAAACCTGAACGAATTAGGTCCTGGGCAACAATGTCTAGTTGACACTGCTTTGAGCAGCAAGGTTAGTTTAGACAATCTCCAACTCGAACCATTCTGTTCTGGGGAACTATCTAGCAAGGGTAACATGGTGCCAACACAGAGCGAGTTGTTGGTGACCCTGGCAGTGACAAGCTCCTGGTGCCACTCACATTATTAGTGAAGAGCTCCAGGACAAAGGTGGCCACGCTGCCATTGATGCCAATGAAGAGATTCACGCTGGTCAGTACCACATATGCTGTGCTGGGGATTTTGAACACGAAGGAGGCTGGGTACATGAGAGGGGTGATCGACCACCTGCCAAAAGGAAAGGCAGCAACATTCAGACCAGCACTTCCCCAACCTAAGTGCCTCCCCAATCAAGCCTGTGAGAAGTCTCTTACCCATAGAGAAGCAAAAGAAGGGCCAGCACAGGCAGGTTGGAGGAGGACACATAGGACTTCTGCTGGAAGCAGATGAAGATGATGATAACAAGTGTCGCTGGAACAATGTAGTTGCACTGCAAAGTGAAAGAATATGGTTTCACATTCGTTTCCACAAGCCTATCAATCAGAAGCATCCTTCTTCCCCAAAACAGTGGTTTTCAACATTCTTCAGTGTTTTCAGAGCTGCTTCCAATGGGAGACACTCTGAGGAGTGTTATGCATATAAAATATAGCAGCCTATACATGTGTTTACATTTTTTTGGTCCCTCTAGAGGTAGATAGATTCACAGAGGTTTTGAACACCACAGGCTGCAAAACCCTGCTTTGAATGGAGCAGAGCRAGTGGTTGCAGAGGCATTATTTGGGAGGACCAGTATTTTAAAGTGCCATAATAAATATAGATGATGGAGCTCACAGTCACTCCACATCCTTTTCCATTTTCCTTTTCCCAACCATTGCCTTAAGAAAGCACATGCAGAAGATATAAGCACAGTTGTTATTCTCTGCTCTAATGMAGTGCCCATTAGCTCCAACAGTACTTTGCACCTCATTCTGTAATGAACAGAATGCAGGACAGTCCTTGACAGCCTTACCGACAATGAAAAGCTAAGTGTTTCAGAGAAAACTGACAGATAGAGAGGGAAAATCTCAAGGTCTCCCAGAAGTTCAGAAGSTTCTCAGATTCACATCTCAGCTCCTCTGCTAGCCTCCATCAACTGTACTGTCACATCATGCATTCCTCACCATGACTTGCATGCTGAAGGACAAAATGCTTGCTTTTCAGTACCCCTATAAGTAGTGTGTATGTCTAAACGTCCACCTAACACTGGGCATGGGACTGGTAGCTGCCTTGGCTTACAGCAAAGCTGACTTGTCTGTCTCATAGTGATATAGTGTAGTCCTGCCCTTACCATATCCCAGACAAAGTTGGCCAGCCAGTAGATGACTGGCTTCACCCCACTGATGAACTGCAAGTGTTTGGCCTTGCTGACGCGTTCCTGGATGAGGAAGACCACAAAGCTGGCAGGAACAAAGGACATGGCRAAGATGACACAGATGGAGACTAGGACATCCACAGACGTGGTCATCCTGCACAAAAGAGAACAGAAAGAAAGTGCTTGTATGCTTGGGCTCTCTTCCTGGAGGTGAGGCAGCTCGTACAGGGCACTACAGAAACCGGGTCCCTTCTGCTGCCCTTATTTTTCATACTGAAGGATGATGGTACCAGGCTTAACTGCAGAGCTGTGGAACAGCACGAATGTGMAGACCTGTTGGTGTCTCAAGCACTGCACCACAATGTTTAGGTCGTCAGTAGTGATTGAGCACAACGCTCCACCTCCTGCCATTCTTTTGTTACWTTATTTCCCATTTAATTTATATACATATATTTATTTTCCATTTTTTAGCCTGTCATCTGCCACTGCCATGGTAGAAGATCTGAAGGAGGTACCTATACACCTACATAGCTTATGAGCCCAAGCCGGTTTGCGACAGTAGTGAATTAGTCAGTGGCTCGATGGCATGGTGAAAACCCTGAGCATTACAGTGAACAAAACCAAACAGGACTCATCACTGGCTTTTAGTCAACTGCAGCCACCTCAGAACAAGAGGGTGACCATTCCCCTGGTGAGCCCATATTCCTCAGCCTTTTAGAATATGGCTGAGAGAGAAATGAGTGGTTACATAGCTTAAGTTCCTCAAGGAGAACATTAAAAGTTTATGAAGTTACTAAAAATTACAGAGAACTTAGAGGGGATCAGAGACAGCAGAAAATCTGCACAGCARTAAGAAACATGGGGCCATGGGGCCATGTCTACAAAGCAAATAGGTTCCCTTTAGCTCTGTGACCAAGGAGGAGAATGAGYGCAAGCAATTGATTCTTTGGAGGAATATTGCTGAAGCCTAGAAATGCAGAGGTGGTAAAGTCAACAGGGCAGGCTGTTTGTATTCACGGGCTGTTTGTATTTGTGGGGCAAAGCTGATCATATTTGCACCAACTATGAGAAACCTCATAGATTTCTAGACTTCTAGAGCCCTGGCAAAACCAGTGTTCTCTGTGTGCTTTGGTGTGTAAGCTCCTTTGAGACATCAGGGATAAATTAGAGTTCCCAGTGATGGGAATGCCCAAATTTCAGARTGTAGCAGCAGTGCTGTTCAACAACAAAAGCTCAACATCAGCAACCTGCCTAAACCACAGTATACAAAGGCAGGGATGGTAACGCTCAAATGAAACATGTTGCTGACTGTCCACCAATGGGTTTGTAGYGGGACTGTGACATTCTCCATGTCACCCGATGAGCCCCAACCCACCCGTGCTTGCCTCAGGACTTACAGGGCCACCTCAGAGAGCTGCTGCTTGGTGAGGTTGAGTGGGTGGTTGAAGGCAGTGATCCCGTAAGCACTGGGGTTCTTGCCCTGCTGCAGGTTGGCCCGAAGGATCGCGTTGTTCATCACATTCAGGAAGGAAGCAATGGCATGCCAGCCCTTGTTGTTGAACCACACCTGCACAACAACACATGGGCATCAGGAAGGCACCATGGACAGCAGCTACCCAAAAGGCTCCCAAGCCCTGCAGAGCACCCTTCCTCCATTGGTGATAGGGTGTTTTCTTGCACTTCCTTCTGGATGTAGCTTGTTCAGGACCAGAACATACAGCCTGGTCAAGTCCTGGCTGCTGGCACTTAGGGCTGGGCTTCACAGGAGAAATGAATTYAGAGGGGGTTCTCCAGACAAGTTGTCTTTGCTCTTCCAAACACAAACACCTTGGGCGCAAGGCWAACTGCTGGGATATTGCTAACTAAAACTAACCTCAACCTAGCAGACTTTCAAACAACAGGTACAGCAGTGGGGTTGTGGTTTACCTTTACATTGTTCTTTGTATCCAGGCCTTTCATGAAACTTGCCAAGCTGTTGAGAAACCGATCTCCAGAACTTCCCTGCAAACATAAACAAAAGAGACAGTCAATCCTTGAGAGCAGGTCCTGGGGCTGCACAATGTTTTACAAGGGTCTGACCCAAGTCTCAGCTGAGCAGGTCCCCAAGCCTCCTGCTGCTCCCAAGCCCCCACCTGGGAGCCTCGGCTCAAATGGGCTGAAGAGAAACTGCAGGACTGCAAACATAGACTCTTCTCATCCTACAGTTTCCGAGTATTAGGACTCTAGTGCAATCTAGGTTTTTGAGGAGCAATTGCTCACCTGTGCTAGTTCCAAGATTTTCTTCACATGCTCAATTGCATCAGTGACTTCATGGCTTGGAGGAAGCATGAGGGAACTACTGGCTCCCAAGGAAAAGCCACCATACCTGATGGTAGAGAAAGAAGATGAAGTATAGACACGAACACACTTCTCCCTCCTCAGATCTCTCATCTTCCTGCACTATATCCAAGCCCAAAATGGTTAACTCTGGCTTTCTCACACTGCCTTTTAGTCCTGTTATCTCCTACTTCTTATCTCTGCAGTTAAACCCCCAACTTAGGCAAGAGATTGTACAGCGTGGTGCCTGCAACAGTGCAGAATGCTCTGGATGAATGTAGCTGTCCTGTGCTCCTAGGAAATCTCCCTGCTTGGTATAAAGCACCTGCCATGGTAGAATATCTGCAGGCTGGTCCCACAGGTCCACTCTGCCCCCTCTGCATGACAGGCAGCAGGCTTTGCCCCAGTTTGTTCTCAGAACTATTCCCCAAACATTTAACAACCGGGACCCACCATTATTCTACTGCACATTTTCTCCAGACTTTGTAGGAAATGCATCATGATGTTGAAATTTCTGTGCAGCTTCAGGTCTCCTTAAAAGAAGCTGTTTACAACCAACTATGCTGGTGTTGGGAGCGGGGACAGTGGCTCAGTTTTACTAAGCATCTTGCTGAATGTAATGCTCAAGATACATACAGGCTGAAGAAAATGTAGTAACTCACCTGAACTCATTCACCCAGATCTTATTCTTTAAGCTGTGGAGAGAGAAAAGAAAGCAAAACTATTAAACGCAGAGCAGGAGGATGGGCAGACCCACAAGCACTACAGGGACTCTACTGGGAACAAATGCGATGGTACCTCACAGTAGGGCATATATCCCACCACCCRTCTCTAATGCAGCCCCTGGGCTTTGCTTCCACACTTCCCCCTCACTTCACTTACAAACCCCAAGACATCACTTCAGAGCTGCCACTCTCGTACGTCCAGCAGGTACCTTTTCCCAATGATCTGCGCATAGGTCTTCACTAGATAGTCCGATATATTGCGTCCTGTCAGGTTCTGGAGGATGTCAGCAGTGTCTTGCTCTCGCTGGTGTCACCAGAGAAACAGAGAAAAASGTCAGTGAGAAAATGCAGACCAGCATAAGCATCATCACCAGCCTCTTGGCTCCACAGTGACATCCCTCCCGGGGAGCAACCATTGCAGTTCTCTCCTACCTGTGGGGGAGGCAGCCCGCCCGCACCAGGGGGACACACAGGCAGCATCTTCTTGATCTTCTCGTTGCTGCACTCGCACGACGGGGAAGGGTTCTGCATGCTCCAGTTGCCTTTCAGGAAGATGTCCCGGACGGAGTCAGGCACCGAAGCTGTGGTCCATTCTTTCTGCCCAACCGTGCAAGGAGTGTCTCTGTGTCAGGACGGATTCAAGGCAAAGGCAAGCTTTTAAAACAACTCTGACAGCCTTCACTTGTAAGTCATGTAATAGCAGAAAACATATCCCTTTGGAACAAAGGAAGGCTGCTATATGAAGTTGGCTGGGCGAAAATTCCTGGGAAAAAGCAGGAGTTTGAGGGGATGCTAACCAGGGTTTCCAGTGCAGATAGAGGACAGTGCAGCACAAATGGCTGCACAGAGAACAACAGAGTTACATGACTAGCCTCTTTCTCCATGCTCTGGAGTACACCAGTAACTTGAGGAAAAGGCTTTTGTCTCCTGCTCAGGCAAGGTTTGCACTCAGACCCTGTTCTCTCAACACACTGGATGCTGGCAACTTTCTAGGAGGTTCTAGGCAGAAGAAAACAACAATTTCCCACCGTTTTGGCTTAAAGTCTACCCAGTCTACCCTGGCCATGAGYATCATCCTCTGAGGCTAGTTAGATCTAGAGGGTCATCAGAAGTCAAGGTTGGTCCTTGCCAGGCTGCAGTGCTACTTACGGGATGGTGTGTCCTTGCATACAGCGTGTCCCAAAACCGGGCTTATTGAGAAGAGCATCCAAAAGCTTCTGAGTGCCTGCATCATCTGGAGCGTCATTGCTACGGGGACAGCACAGAAACACCATCAGATCACTGGGTAACGGGCACACGGCAAAAACGTCAGGAGAGCAAAGCTCAGAACATGGGAAGAAAGTTCAGGAAAGGGAAATAAGTGGAGATTTTCCTCTGCAGAGCGCTTTATCTGGGCTCAAGGAGATACTCCTGGCCATCATTTATCTTTGCAGAAATTATTACTGGAAACACAGTACCATCCAGAAATGGCTAGTGGTTAGATTTGGCATTAATAATTGTAACATTTGTACAGAACATAATTGCAGGATTTAGCACCATATCCTGCTTACAAGAAATGTACCTGATAAAAGTGTACTGCTCATCATACATCCAGGGCTGCAGCTCCAAGCTGGGATACTTCCCAAAGGGAGGAACAATCAGGCTGAACATGAGAGCAATACACACAAACACAGCTGGCAGCACAATCTGAAATTGCAAGAGAAGAGCAAACACTCTTTAAAATGAGCATTCCCAGAAGCATTTCCAGCTTCAGGTGAGTCATTTCACGGGTCAAGGCTTTTTCAATCACAATTTCCCAAGGAAGTCTTCTATTATTTACCAAGGCATCTCTAAACAGTGAGACATATTTATCCTGGCGCTCATTTGGGATGCAGAGGATTCAGCCTCCAATTGCCGCTCTCAAAAGGCAGAGTTTGAGCTTTACATGCATCATTCCTGTGAGTGCTCTAACAACCTAGTTATAATCTAACTCCTTTCTCTCTCACAGCTTCACAACAACAGCAACAAAAACAAAGATAAGACACCTTGCACAGGCCAACTTTTGTGATATAGGCAATGGAGTACAGTTTTAGGGCTTCAGATTGTCTTGAATGAAGCTTCCTACCCACCTTCAACTCCAAACTCAACGTAGGTCCCAATGCCAACCCAACGCCGGGATCCYGCACCCCCTGGATGCCCTCACCTGAGCAAAGAAACCCTTCCTGCTTCGCTTGGCAATGAGCAGCCTCTTCCACAGGAGAGCCACGAACTGCTGCTGCGTGAGCTTCCAGCCCTTCATCTGGTAGGAGCCCTTCCCATCCATCCCGCTCAGAAGGTCAGTCTCTCTGGACTCTGCTGGCAAAAAGCAACAAACAGCCCTCACTCACACGCTCCAAAGGATGTTTAGGAGGTTTCCTGGCTACTTGTTTGCTGGAGGCATGGGGCAATGTTTGGAYCAGCTACTCTCACTTATCCAGGAAGAAGACAACGAGGGGAGAGGACAATATATGTGTAATAAAGCCCTGTCACATTTATGTGTTTCCCCCTTCTCTCTCCAGACCTTCAACTGAGGAGGGAGAAGATGTGGATGTCACACTGCCCACTACTTCTAAATGCAAAAAGGCCACCGCTCCTTTTGCAGTCTCAGCCTTGTGATCAGCGCTGTTTGTAATGTGTAATGGAGTGTGCACAAGAAGAAAGCAGGTTTGAGTCACAGCAGTACCTGGATCTATGTCTGAGTCATTAGGGTCAAACGCATCATCCTCTGTAAATGGACGAAGGCAGCTCTGTCTGTCTCCAAACACACGCCTGTTCCTTCTGGCTGGCAAGGTCCCATCTGAAGACGGTAATGCAGGTATAGTTAGCTCAGCTGCTTCAGTTAATCAGGATAATGAACCTCYTCAGGTTCCAATTAGCCCCAGAGAAAGCAAAGCAATACAATTTCCATTCYGTATAACTCCCACTTGCAAACAGAAGAGCTGGGCTGGAGTGATTCCAGCACAAGAAAAATTAAAACCATCACCGCCATTATGCAATGGATCATATGTCTTATGAACTTTTTTTTTTGCTGTTGTCCTAGAAACTTCTTCCAGTACACTGGACAGTTTTTTTTTTTCTATTTAGACATGGCAGCTTGGCTGCTCTTACAGTAAGAAAATGCTCACTTAAGACGCATGTGAAACCAAGTGCAAGTTGCAAGCATTGGTTTATCAGGAAATGATGGCATGAGCACACAAGGCAGCGAGCCACYCTCACAGGAAAAAGCGAGTTTGTGGGTCCCTCCTGTGGTCTGAGCCTTTAAGGGTTCTTCTTTTATTCAGAGCACACAACAGTGTCATGATAAATCAAAGCTCTCCACTCGTATAAAACTGACATGGAAGATAACAGTAACGCCTTACATATTAATAGGGCATATTTTAAGCGTACTAAGTATAATAAGCATAATTTAAGTGTACTAATAACAAATATTTAGAGTCCTTAAAAATGTTTAAAAAAAGTCTTAATACTGGAGCACAGGAGTGCTCCAGTTTAACATAAAAACGACCTAGTGCATCTGGGTATGTGCCACTGTACTGCTGGTCACACCACAATACCCAGAGATCATACATCGGAAAACAGAAGAACTACTCATTAGATATAACCACTTCTTCTCCAAGAGGCTGTGCTCTTCACTGAGATATTACTAATGAAATACCTAGTCCTTGTCAGGTATGTGCCTACACAAATCCCACCCAGGAGGTAACTGCTCTCTGACATCCCTTTCAATGCCATAGGAGACAACCATGCTTACCTGAGGTCTCTGCGTCCACACCACTATCATCAGCCACTTTGAGGAAGATCTGAAAGGCAATGATAAGTACCRGTGAAAACAGAAAAGTGGAGCAGTATTATGGGGACTGTGTCAGGCAGTGCTATGACAGGCTGACAGATGCAGCACAAGAATGGTGGAGACTGTCCCCTGGGTGATGGACTCAATGGCATCTCTCCCACTTCAAGGTGTATAGCCATTTATCAGCCATTCCCCCCTTTCCGATGTCAGTTCTCAGTAATTCTGAAACAAATGCTATTTCCTATGTCTTGGGAAAAGAACTTTGATACTAAATTTCTGGATCTTCACCTTCATTCTAGTCAAAAAGCACTAAGTCATTGTAGTCAAAAAGTATACTCATGTATACTCATGAAGAAACACAGGATCTGCCTGTCTCATGATAAATCAGTAGAATAAGAAACAAGACAGTCTTGCTGTAATTTCCGCARTCATTTATTTTACCTAGTCCATGTCAAGTAGAAGTTTAAGTTCACTCACCTCCTCCAGGGTGGTTTCAGAAATGCCATAGCTGGAAATGCCAAGATCTGAGAGACGGTCATCAATTTCATGGAACAGCTCCACAAAAGCTCCCTCTTTAGCAGCTTTGTATGGCAAGACATAGGTTAACTCGTGTCCAATGTCTTCCACCAGCCTAGCCTCAGGAACATGTTTTGTAATCAGATTTGAGATTGCAGAGACATCTAGAAGAATCAAAGGAAAATATAATGCTCACCTTCCTTGTGCATTATGTGGAGAAAAGAGCTCAGGGTCTGAAAAACCCTTGCAGAAAGAAAGGAGATAAAAAAGGACAACTCTAAATCAGCACATCCATGGAAAAAATCTGTTTTCCATACCCAGGATAAGCTTGGACCTGAGGTTAGCTMTTCTTTTTGTTTGCAGAATTTTGGAGAATTGCAGAAATTGGGCAAGGGGAGTCCTGCAAATCATAGACGTAAGTTCAACAGAAACTTCAAATATTGCCATCAGGCTTAACAAGCACATCATCTTTGATGGCTATTAAATTTCAGGTCAACGTGAATGCAAAATGGCTATCAGTATCTGTGGATTTAAAAATACTAGCTCTACAAATTTCACTATCTTTCCAAGACAGCAGCTAAAGAGGGGTCCAGCAAGGCTATGGTACACGTCTAAGGCTAAAGAAAGAGGAATGTTAGCACTGAGGCTGAATCTCATWTATTCTCTTTCCAGAACTCACCTATTGTCAAAGTGTCACTTTCATGGTCACTGCCAAGGCCAGCATCAGAGCTGCTCTGAGAGACACTATCATCCTGGTAAAGAAAAACAGACAATCATTGTTTTTGCTGTTTAATTAGAAAGGAGACTCACCTAGATACTACACTGTCTTTGTAACTCCAATCAGATGGTGCAGAAGGCTGGATACACCATAAAGGACTTAGAATATAAAGATGACATTCTGTTGCAAGAGTTTAAATACAATGATAAGGCCATGATAGTAGAAATAATTTGCAAAAGGATGTATTTACTCTACTCTAGATCCTTCCAATCAACCTTGGAAACAGTGGCATAAAAAGTAACTATAATGGAAGTATTCTTCCCGTGCAAYAGTTTAGATGTGATATGGAGTAGTATGTATAAAAGCAAACTTGTTTTAAAGAATAAATCATTCTTCTCAACACATTACACCTTGCTCCTTCCCATAGTCCTAATATTTTAAGCGAGAAGGACAAACTTGAGTGTAAGTGGATAGCAGCACCTTTTTTAGATAAGACACGGTGCTGCTGCTGTTTCGGCAGGAGCTCAGAGAGGAATCCACGTCCTTCTTCACCAGGGTCAAATAATAGCCTGTCCCTAGTTGGTTCTTCAGGAACAGAGAAGAGCCAACACAGCAGAGCTTGCCATGAGAAATGATGGCAATCCGGTCCCCCAAAATGTCTGCTTCATCCATGTGGTGTGTGGAGAGAATGATTGTCCGACCTGGAAGCAGGCAAAGGAAGACACAGTCAGTAAGTCAACTGCACCCATGTCTCTAAGCCAGAAAAGGCCACAGTTGTTTGGCCCTTGCCATAAGGTTGCATGGGAAATTTATCCTCCAAGTCCAGGTTCCTTTGAACAGGTGAACAGTATGGAAAAGGCCCAGGCGGATGTCACAGATGGATTCTCCAGAGGCCATTCCCATGCTCAGCTGAAGCAATTTGGCCCAATGTCAGCAAGTACAGAGCAAGAGATGTTCTGCAGCAGACTGGCAGGGGATTTCTCATCTCAGCTACTCTCACAGTCTAGTTTGTTCATAAGCACTCTAACATGGATGGGATGAAAAAGGAAGGAGGGTGCATGAGGAATCAGAGCACACATATGCTTCATGATATTTTTTTCCTACTTTCAACACAAGCAAAACTGGGCTTGCAAAGACACGTTGCTATCCTGAGGAGCCACTAGCTTCTCAAACAGTCATAAACCATAGACTGATTTCCTGTTGCTTTCTGCACCACAGCCACTGAATTTATCAGGATTAAGAGCACCTACCTTGCCGATATTTCAGCAGCAATTCCCATATCCCTCTGCGAGAGTAAGGGTCCACCCCAGCTGTGGGTTCATCCAGGATGACGACCTTGGAGCCACCAACAAAAGCTAAGGCAACTGAGAGCTTCCTCTGCATGCCACCTAACAGACACAACAAAAGAGAGGTGCTCAGGTCTACACGGTGGAGGCTCTTCTGACACCGCAGTAAACTCCATCATGCAAACCATTCCATAAATGGATCACACTGCATCTTAAAAACAGCAATAACAAGACTCTGGTTCAGGGACTTGACCATTTTTTTGGATCTGGAGCAGCCAGGTACACAGCCAGATACACAGCCAGAGCTGCAGGAATAGGYCCTAAAGTGATCCCCCTCCAGCAGAAGCAAGTCAGAGGCAGCAGTGATGAGCTGTCTRGGTTCTCAGCACTGAAGCCAACCTCTGCCAGGACCTGAGAGGGCTTCTCAGGTGCCTGAGAAACAGYTGAGAAATGCAAAAGCAGCAGAACCTACCAGAGAGTTTGCTTGTTCTAGCTTTGAGTTTGTGAGGCAAACCAACGTCCATTGCCATCTGCTCCATTTCCTCTTTCACCTTCTTTTCCGGCAGCCCTTTGAGACGAGCATAGAACCAGATGTGCTCCTCCACAGTCAGCCTAGGGGACAAGGGCAGACTCAGAGCAGGGCTGAGACAGCCATGCTGGGATTCATCCCTTGTATTAAGATAGGTATGTTTGCTTGCTGGGAAAAACATCTTTCAAGACTGAGGTTTCAAGAAGTAACTAGAGGATCAGGAGTGCTCAGCTGGGGCCTGATTTCAGTGTGGCAGTTCAATATAAATGAACTTTAAAGGTTCTCAACAGAAACCACGAGGCAAGTGAAAGGCAGGTGAAAACTTTTGCCCTTGCTAAGCTGAACAGAGCATATTTCTTCAAAGAGAAAGATGAAAGCATAGGATCTTGTTGCTAATTCACAGGCATATCTGACCACATTTGTAAACAGAAAGCCCTTCTACCATCTGACACCAACCTGCTGCCTCTCCTCACATATACAACTAAAAATGGCACTGTCCTAATTTAAAGTACATTAGTATCTCCCAAGGAATTCAAAGGTTTGCTGGATATCACTGACACTGTGTCTTACGGATGCTACTCACAAGTCAAACAGCACGTTGTGTTGYGGACAGACACCCAGGTTCTGCCTGATGGTGCTGAGCTCAGAGCGGATATCTTTGCCCAGGATGAAGGCTGTACCCGAGGTTGGAGGAAACAAGCCAGTCAAGATGGACCTGAATGACAAAAGACAGCAGATGAGCAGGTTCCACCACAAGGTTGTTGTGTATGAATGAATGAGAGAGGCTGGAAGCCCTGAAGAACGCCCACATCAGGAAACTAGCCTGAGAAGCATCTCACTAGTGGTTAATAGCCAATTTTAATGGCTTTAATGCTGTGATCAAAGCACACTCGCATGGCCCTACTCAAAGGAAATGTCTTTTCCTCTCCTTAAAAATTTCTCATGCTTTCAGGCCCTATTTATTTCTTTACACTGATAGAGCAGAATCACAAMTGGCAGTGATGAAAAATGCAGCCAGCAGATGCATTCAGGCACAACTTCAGCCTGAATCCATGCACCTTCCCAAGACAGCCTTGCAGGCAGATAAACTCAGCAGAGCTCCACTCAGCAGAGTGCACTCAGCAGAGTGCTCTAGTTTACACCATCCCTGCRCACCCATCTGTATGGCCACCTGCACCTTACTGATGAGGAGAGCAGCACTGACAGCCAATTCCCCCATTACCATAAAGCATTATGTTGCTCTTACATAGTAGTGGTTTTCCCTGCTCCATTATGTCCCAGGAAGGAGGTGATTTGCCCTTCATAGAAGTTCAACGTGAGACCATCTACAGCAACTTTCTTGCCATCACGATAAACCTTGACCAGGTTCTGGATGGAAACTCCAAGGCTCAGATGCATGGGCTCCTCCTCCTTGCACACTGCAAGCAAAGATCAGCAAACCAAAGTGAGAGACAATTTTTCCAGTGCCATTTAACTGTGCTGCAGCTGTAACATGATACTTCTCCCAGTCTGTTCAGATCAATGGAGTAATGAGTAATGAAGAACTCCCCACATTCACTCCTCTGGGATGGGAAACTCTGCTATACTCACTTAGTGAGTGTGCCAAAATGTGAAAACAGACAAAGGAATGAACAATTTCACCTTGGATGTGCTGGTTCTGCCAGCCCTTGGACTCTGCCTTCAAACACAGAGACCCCACCACTTCACTACAAAAAGGCTTTTTGTGTCCAGCCCTTACCTTCTGTAGGCCCCTTCTGGTCGGGATGAGGGTGTTGCCTCTCCTGTGGTTCCTCACCAAACCAATAGGACTTTGTGAAAGGAAAGTACCAGGGTCTGGGGATCCCATACTGGCCTAAATGGGGAAGAGCATTACATGAGTTCAGTTACTGCAGTGCTGACAAATGAATAGAAATAGAGGATCCATATAAAAGTATGATAGGATAGTGCTCCCCCAGAAGCAAACCTCACCTGGGAAGACAGACTCAATGTACCAAGTCATGACCCCATACAGGAAGGTGTCAAACAACATCATGGCAGCTGATGTGGTGATGCTAAAGCCGTCTTCTTCCAATGGGCTCTCGAAGAAGTTGTCCCACTGTACACCAACTCCCTGCTCCTCAAACAGTGCAAAGTACTCACAGCCAAAGCCAAAGGCTACTGGAGACAGCAGACTCTGCAAATGGGAAACACAAACATGCGTTAAGCTTTCCACAGGTTCTCAACTATCAGTTTCTTTGGACTATGGGACTGGCCCAGATCCTCACAGGACAAATCAAGGTTTCAGGAATGAGACTGGGTTTGCAGAGGAGGAGGAACACATGACGAAGCATGTGTTCTGTGCTTTGCAAGTGGGGAAGTATCTGCTGAGCTAACACAATTTAGCATGTTAGTCCATTTCCCTGTTATTTCCCTTGCTCCTTGGATTTTTATGGGAAGGAATACATGAGCAGCAGCCACTCTCTCCAGACAGGTAAGATATATTATGGAGAGAAAGATGCTACAAGTTTGTTCCTTCTGAGGAAAGCACAGCAAACTGTGCTGCATCAAAAGCTAAGAAAACATAATGGCTATAAACTTCAGAAGAGCAATTTAAAATGKCAGCGCTCTGCCTCTAAAAATCCCATCACCAATTGCAGTCTCTGCTGATCTCTGCTGCCCATACCAAGACCTTTTTTCTACAATGCCCTGCATGTCTAGTAGTTTACCATCATCCAGGTATACAGAGATTAAGGAAGCCTAACATGACTGAACTTCTATTGAAGCCATCAAAACCCTCTCATTTTGGCTCTGTCTGCTCAACAGGTTCCATAAGCTTCTTCAGCAAGGTTCTTACACAAGGAAATCATTTTCTAGGTGCCCYCTCAAATATCCCTGGTGCCATGGTGGCAGGGGAGCAGGGGCCAGGACAGGACTCACCGCAAAGATCTTGAGCGAGAAGCTAATGTAGTCCTGCCAGGCAACACAGAGCACGTAGGGCAGGTACAGCGTGAAGTAGACGATACCCCCACAGGCAGCTGCCAGGTTGGCCCTGGAGAACACAGTGCTGATGAGGAAGCACTGCAGGATGGTCACAACGGCGAAGATGGAGAGGAAAACGAACACCACGCTAGGGTCGCTGTATGGCAGCAGATTCCCCATCTGGCAGAACAAGATGCATGTCAGGCTTTGAAAGGACTCTCCAACATAGGCATTTTGCAGATCTGCAGCTCAGGGGAGGCTGGGGTTGACAGGGTTTGCATGGTACAGCAGCGGTCTCACAAGGGGAGCAGAAACAAAGGCACATTTTGAAGAACAGAGAATCTGTCATAGCTCCTCTGATCACTTTCAGCAACTCAGCCCTGGTCCCAAAACTCTGCTCCCCGAGAGCTGCTGGCCAATCCACCCAATGTTAGTATAGACATGTGGTAAGTGGACTGCAGGCTCCAGATGCTGCTGCAAAGCAATGGGAGGCAGGAGAGAGGGCAAGGTGAGTGAGCTCACCTTGAGGATCAGAACCAGCAGGCCAGCACTCATGAGGAGTGGGATAAGGCTGCTAATGAACCAGCTCAGCCACAAGATGCCATTGTCCAGGCCCATAATCCTCATTGTCTCCTTCAGTCGGGCTTCCTTCTCGTACACAATACCCTTGATAATCACAGCCACTGAGTAGATCCAAGCCAAAGTCATGAAGAGAGGCATGGAGCGGCTCATGACACGCAGAAATCTGAGAGTGGAAAGGAAAAGGACCAGGAGCGCAGTCAATGAAGAATCTCAAGTAAGGTCTAGCAAGGCCTGGAGACAGCTAAGGCTTCACCGCACAAAGCAGCAGAACATGGCACAGCACTGGTGTCTCACCATGAGGTGACACCGGTGGGCCTCGGACACACCAGCAGGAGCAGGAGCTGCAACTCCAGCTCAGTGAAAAGGAGCTGCAAAGAGCTCCCTTGCTCAGAGACTGCTCTCAACCGTTTTTTTCCATTTTCTCTGTTTTTTCCCAGGCATGTTACCCTTGCCTGCATCAAATATTAAGTCTAGGGATACCGCAATATYTCAGGAACAAACCTCTGTTGTTATCCTTTCACCCTGTACTTCAGTCCTGAAGACAGATTTTAGGGGAATGGCTCCACCACTCAGGACATATCCATAACTCCTCACTAATTTGAGGGATTAGGGAGACTAAGGAGATCTATTCCCACACTGATTATAGGGACACACTAAGCCAACCACTGAGAGGCAAAAGAATCCCATGCCTCCAAGGCCACCTTGCTCCTGGGAGCTTTCAATAAAGCCTGCATACRTACATGTCATCCACATAGCACGGATAGGGCATCTGCTGCACATACACGCCCGTGCTCTTCTCCGTGCCTGTCTGCACTCTGATGATGGCCTGTTCCACCACGTCCTGCAGGTAGGCAAAGCCTCCCCAAACATAGCGCATGTCCTCAAAGGGGTCAGCCCGGGGACCAGGATCCCAGTACCTGAGACAAGGACAAGACCCTTCAATTAGAAATGCTCAACCACATCAACCCCCATGAGGGACAGCTCCTACTGCAGCCTATCAGGGCTCACCCATCCTTTATCTTGTTGGTCCTTTCCACGTTGTCAATGTCCATGCGTATCTTGTATTTGACATGATGAGGGAGCTCTAAGCTGTTAGGAGCTATTTCAGTGAAGACGACGCCAGCCCAGAACCTCCTTTCATCCAGCAGCTCCAAGGACTTGTTTATAAGCCGGACTTCTGTTGCCACAGGCTCCAGTTTGTCCAGGTTGACACACTACACAGTGACAGATTGGAAGACCAGGGTATTCTGGTTACACTACAGACACACTGCATGTTTATGGAATTAGGTTACCAAAACAGACTATATTTCGTTTGAGGGACAGAGAAAGAGCAGAACTCTGCAATGCTAATGTCATGCCCAAGAAAATGTTGCAATGCCTGATTCCTCTGCAAAGGCTCATGATAGCCCAGTACATAGCTAGAGCTGTCAGTCTTTCATGCTTGATGGTCTTCTGCTGGTCAAATAGCTAACACTAAGAAAGACCCCAGCAAGAGTATTTTCTGGACAAAATACTAGGCAGCATTGTAGTGGTGCTTAGAGAATCCCAAACAAGCCTCAAATTSCATAGATGGAGGCTTATTTTTTTGTGTTACCACTATACAAGGCTTGATTCCCAGCCTCTAAAAACCTGTGCAGAGACTTCCACAGGTTTTGGACCAGGCTCCTGGCAGGCTGAGGCCTGTCCTTGTGCACTCAGCTGCTGAGATGACTGAACAACAGGATAAATCCCTATGTCCCCCTCAGCTTAAAGGAGCTGCTCACTTCACTAGCAGTCCTCAACTAAAACACCGTAGAGAAATGTGAGCTGCCGAGATGGGTAGTTGCAACTGGGTGGGAAAYGACATGCACTGGCTGAAGTGAGGGCTTCAAGAACAAGCCCTAAAGTCAGGTTCCCCACATGTATATTTAGGCACCAGAATGAACAGCATTTTCCAAAATACTCTGCGCTCACCCCCACTAAAGCCTGGCCATTTAGTGAAAAGAGGAACATACAARTTCCCTCCCTTGGAGCCACCCTGGTGCATGTGTGGAGCCCAAGTGCTCGCCCATGCTCATACGGCCTCACCTCCATGAAACGGGAGATGGTCTGAATGGCCCTGTCGGTCTCGTTGAAGGCGTCCACCCAGGTGTACACAGAGCCATTGGCCGTCTCCAGCTCCCCCGGGTTCTTGGACAAGAAGCGGGCAATGTCATCCACGGTCCAGTTTGAAGTGGGCAACTGCAGGTCCCAGAGATCTTTGCTCTTCAGTAGTGTCTGTGGGTATTCAGCCAAAAGGGGAGACAGCTCTGTTGAGAATTCACATTGGACCTTCCTCCGCCTCATGAAAAACAGCATTACCAGTGGAAAATGCCTTCTTAAATAAAGGTGCTAGAATAGTAAATTATAAYTCCCCTGGGGAAACACAACTATCTGCCCACAGGGCAACAGCAGGACGCCCCATTTCAGGCAAGACCAAGAAGGTGCTCTCATTAAACACCAAGAATCACACGCACAGGGAGGGTCACAGRTCAGATGCTAGCCTGGAGTATCAAAGGCCTTTTGCAACCACAACAATTCTAGGATTCAGCTCTGTCTCCCTGCACCGCTGTCTCCAGCATGACCTGTCTCCTTGATCCACTTTGGCTCTACTTTCCCAAATGAGGGGGCCTCTTTCACACTGACCACAGGGAGCTGGTATCCTGACATCTCAGGGTGCCTCGCTTTACTGTCCCTTAGCAGCGACCTCTCCTCTAGCTGCTTTGCTGCCTTGGCGTCCCACTACCTCTTTCCCAAGGAGAGGGCAGCAGAGAGCCAAGCATATCCCCGAGCTCTGGGAAAACACACAAGCAGCTCCCAGCCCCAGCTCCCAACAGGAGCTGCTGTGCAGGCAACGAGCAACCCAGCCCAGGACACAGGGACAGACCTTCTCCCTGCAAAGCACAAAGCGAGGAAGAAATGCCTTCAGCCACTCCACGGTTGCTGAGCATCACAGATCTCCTCCAAACACATCTCTGCTCCCATTTAGGAAGGAGGAGGGGGGCTCCAGCACAGAGGGAGAYTGAATTCCCACCACACTAATACCAACAACACAGGCAACAGCGTTTTACTGTTATTTATTTCTGCGGATACAGCCACGCAAGTCACAACGTCTTGCCTGCTCTCTCATGTGAGACACTGCATTTCTGCATGGGCTTTAGCTGCTGCCTTCCAAATGAAGGATTGTTTCCCCGCTACATATATGTGCAACGCAGCTGTGCTCCACATAGGAACACGTGGCCATATAGCAGACCACAGGCCTGCAAGGCAGATGACATAAGGATTACAGGGAAGAAAGGAGCATTAATTGTAAAGGATACTGCTATAAAGCCAAGGAAGGGAGAGAAAGAAGTCAGCAGGAGGAAATGATAGAAATCCTAACCAATAAAAAACAATAAAAACAGGAAATGGAATCTCTGCTAGAAAAAATAATGAAACACTGGACAGAGGTGAGGAGCGTCCCCACGCGCAGCTGTTTCCAACACACCAGAAAGCACAGGGTCACAAGGTTACAAAAATAATATCACAAACTGGGAAAACAGAGCAGAAACAAGCCAAGCTGACCAAGGAGAGCATGCGAAAGGGAAACCAGGAGGGAAGGGCATCGGTTGCACTGCACTCTCTTCCCATTCGGTCCCACAAGGCCAGCTCATCCTCTCCTTTGTGGGAGAGGCAGCACATGGCTGGGAAGGGACTCAGCCTCACCACATCCAGCCCAGAAGGGCACTCCTCATCCTCCCCCACGTTAGCAGCTGCCTTAGCATGAGGGTGGAGATGCCAGAGATGAGTGGGGAAAGCATTTCCATCTCCTCCTGCTGACCTGCCCCTTGACAGCAGCCCCAAGCAAAGCGCTGTATGTATGTTCTGGCTTACTCATATTGACGTGACCTCTGCCGCATCTCTGTGTGCAGCAGGATGTGGCTCAGGAGCTGCCCAGGCACTCACTATGAGGTGCTCACGCTTGCACGGACCGGGGCAGGAGACAACCATGACAACCCAGATAAAGTGCCTGGACTACTGGGAAGGTCCAGAAGCACCTACCAGAGCCAGCAGGGTTAACAACAAGCAAACAATGCAACCACAGGATGTCCTGGGGCTCATTAAAAAATGCAGCAAAATTCACTTTTCAGAGGACACATGACTGCAAACCAATACCCAAATCCTGACTTTCTGCCAGACCTCTCTGCCGCTAATGGTTCGATTTACAGTTGCTGGGCATAATTCTCATCYGCATCTGCACAAACAGCTTCCATCWAGCCACAGGCACAGCAGCGATGACAAAGATGTCTCTGTCCTCTCCAACACGCTGCATTCAGGGGTAAGTGCAGCATGACAAGACACAAACCATTCTGCACATCATTACACTGGGGGAAAAGAGGGAATAAACCTCAAGGCTTAGCAGATCTGTAGGACATCTCCTCTGTACAGCTGCTGCGTTACGACACGCACTCGTCTGCCTTGCAGAAATGGTTATAAACATTGCTCTGAACTGGCTCCCTGAGCTCTGGTTTTGCTAATCCTGTTTCACACTATTGTGGTTCTCAAAAAAAAAAAAAAAATCAGTGCAGAGACACACCCACCAGAGTTACACCTGAAGAAAGCAACAGCAAGCTAAGCCACGTGTCTTTTAATCTGCAGGTGATGCCCTGGTGTAACACCTGGCCTACTGCTCCAGGGAAGACACAAGCAGGCATGAAGCGTGTAGAACATAGAACAAACTCGTGCCCCTTTCTCATGGTCTAGTGTCCACAGCACATTAGGAAGGCCCTGGCCACTGGGTGACGTTTGCTCTGCCCCATGAGAGCACCTAAATATTATTAATATTAGCATACTGTGCAATTCTAACAGCTTTTTGCAGCTTGTGCCCCATTACCACCAGGTGTGCAGGCTCATTGCTAGCACAACACACAGTCAATTCCCRCTATATGCAGCCATCCCGAGGGCACCTTCCCAGTCTGATTTTGGCACTTGATGTCAGGCTTTGCTCCCTTCAGGAAAGCAGCAGACACTCCAAGAGCAGGGCACAGTAGAGGCAGCTGAACGACACCGACCCTCTCTGTTTTACAAAAGGCTACAAGCCAGACGTTCACACCGCACCAGGGCAGCCGTGTGGAAGAAACAGCCCGTCTCCCCGCTGAGGCAGGTGAAAGCAGCAGGTAAACACGGCTCGTGGCAGGACAGGGCYGAGGGAATGCCCAGCAACGTGCAGGAACACGGGGTCAGAGCCAGGCTCGGGAGAAGGGTCACATCCACCTCCTTCATCTACCCAACGCAGCACCAGAGAACTGCCTATGGTAAATATTTTTTTCACTTCTGCAGATGGAGATGGTGATGGCAAGGCGAGCATACTGACCCGAATCAGGTCCATTTCCTGGCTGCTCTCCATGAATGTCCAAATCTTCGGGCTTATCTCCTCCCACATCCCCCCGAGGTCACGAAACACACCCAGCTCCTGGAATGTCCTGTTCACCTGTTGGCAGAGAAGAGGGGAAGGTTATTCCCAAAAGCTGGCAGGGATCCACCATGGGCCAAGTGAGTTCATTGACCTGTAAAGCGCAGTACTGAGTGTTGCCTGTACTCAGAGAGCACCTCAGCTTCTGCAAGGAAGGGAGCAGGACAAGTAACATCCATACAGAAGGGAAAGCACAGCAGGGAGTGGAAGCCTGCGTCTGCCCAGGATTTAAGCAGAGGATTTTTAAGAAAATGAGTCTGGCTTGGCAATGAAGGGCTCATAATGACCGCCCTTCCCCACTGCTGGATGATTCTCCTGAGGGTACTGGGGGGACCAAAGAGCACATTTTTTTAAGTGGACCACAATCCAACATGATTACGGATCAGCCGGTGAGCCTGCCGTCGAGGAGAGGTTGGACTAGATGATCTCTAGAGGTCCCTTCCAACCTTAACTATTTTGTGATTCTGTGACACCTGAAGGTCCCTCTCAGTCCCATATCAGAAGWGCAAAGGGCGTGCCTGCTCAAAAAAAACCTGCCAGGAAAGAAACACATGTATGGGATATGGGAGAGGAGGAAAACTCTCTGCTTTCCATGCAACTTTTCCTAGGCTTGTTTTTAGGTCGAACTCAGTGCAGATTGACTGAGCTCAACAGCTAAAGCATGTACCAAAGAGCAGTATGGTCTACATAAAGCAGGGAGGGCTAGAGTTACCTCAGACATGACCTTCCTTACAGCCGGTGTGTCCGGAGTGTACAAGACTTTCCCAATGAGCAGCGGTTTCAGGGCCCTCCAGATAATTCTGGAGAGCGGGCTGGACTCCAGGTTCTTCATCAGCTCGTTGCARTAGGGTGCTGAGGAGGGAACGACAGCATGAGCAGCTGAACAGCACCGCAACAACTGCTGAAGGCAACTGCACTTGTGTGTGCTCTGAGAATGGCCACAGCTGAAAGCACACAGCTTACYGCAAAAGAAAAGCCCGCTCCGCAAYGCTCCACCACAAGCCCTTTCCAAAATACGCCTTGTGTCAATGTCAGCTGTCTGCTCAGAGAGCCAGGAGCAGCTGCCCAGACTCTACGCTGCTGGTTCTGCACAACTTGGAGCATGGCACAAGAAAAACCTGCACTGACCAGGCCACATTTCCAAAGGCTGCAGGCCTTTGGGCATTCCCCCTTGAAGGAGGACCATGGCATGGCCCATGGGAGCCATGCAAAGGAGCTCCTTGCATGCTGATGTCCCTCCCGGCCTTTAAGGCACACGCGGCTTTTGGCTGTTGAGACAGCACTGGTGCACCCTGCTGAAATAGCACAAGGTGTGCTGCCTCTAAAGACCACTTACTTTCATCAGGGAACRCTTGGGAAACATTAGAGATTACAGCCAGGACGTAGATGGGACCTGAGACCATGGCAAGGTTGCACTTACTTGTGGAGTTATCGTAGAAGTTGGTCACATCGTCTTCAGTGTTGTTCCCTCCAAACAGTGCTTTGTAATTGTTGTCCTCATACCAGTTGAGGGATTTGATTTTGAGCCCTCCACCCTCAGGGTGGCCACACACAATGCGTGAAACCGCCTGGTAAATCTGCGTGGAGGAGTTGGAGGCGTTCACGTTGGTCAGGAACATCACCTCCTGCCTCATGTCGCTCCAGCTCCTCATGCTCTGCAACTGGAGAGTGAGATCACAAGGGAGACAGGGTTGGTGATAGGAAAGTTATCTTGCTGTTCTCCCCTGAATCACAACCCATTGTTGACTRGCCAAGGATCCTGCTCAGCCAGGACTAACTCAAGGGCATAGGTAAGGCACCATTGCCCCCAACAGTGGGAAACTATAGAAGAATGAATCTGCTGCGCATGCACAAAGACCATCCTTATCTCAAGTTCTTTATTCTAACTTTACTCCTTCAACATCCTGGGTGGTTCCTGCCCTCCCTGCCTCCTCTCCATTCCCTCTCACGTGGAAGGAATCCACTTCTTGTCCTCTTTCCACAACAGTTCACACCCCAGCTTGGAGAATCCCTTCCATCCGCAGTGCAGCAAGGCAGAAGAGAGTAAGGAAATAATGAAGAACATATGAAACAGACGCAGCTTTGCAGTTCTTGGAGGAGGGTAGTCTTGCAGAACTGCAGGCCCCAGTGCACTGGTGGTGTAAACCAGCAGAGCTCCACAGGGGTCACTAAACCTCCGCTGATTCACAGCAGGAAGGAAATTTCAATGGGTTTTAGTTTAGTTGTTGCGTTCAGACATTATTCTTGGACTCCCTGGTTGGAGACATTAAGAATATCAAAGCGTCCATRCTAGATCAGACCAGAAGTCTCTCTGATGGGGGCAGTAATTGAATACAAGGGCAAAATGTACAATACTTCCCCCAGGTAATCAACCATCTTCCAAATATTTTCAACTCAGGGAACTTTTGCCTATTTACTAACGCCCAAGAAATTTCTCAAAGAGTAAACTACTACTGTTTAGAACAAATGCAAATACTTAGCATCCATCACATCAGTGGAAAGAGTCTCTTCTCTCTCTTATAAACCCAAGTACAGCTAGCTTTGTTCGGTGTAATTTTTGCAGTGGAAAGACAGTAAACAGTCAGTCTCTATCACTCTGCTCCACTCATRTAACTGCTGTCTCTCTCATAACTCTAACTCATCTATTTACAAGCTGACAAGCCCCAGCTTGCTTGGTTGCTCCCTGCATGGAAGTTTTTCCAGACTTCTGAATGTCCTCACTGCCTTTCTCTGAACATACTCCAACTCTACTATTACTTTTGGAAACAAAGGGACCAGATCTGTAATCCATATCAAACTGCAGGGCAAACCACTGACACCGTGGTGTCACATAGTGCCATACAATCTTCATACAGTGTCACAACATCTTCCATTTGGTTCCCATGTCCTTTCTTAATGTCTCCTAGCATTTGGTCTGGTTTCCTGATTGCTGCCGATCACTGAAATGTCAAGCAACATCAACAGAGATGCTCTTGCCCTGCTGCCCAGAACAACAACACAAGCTAATAAGAACAAGCTGAGCTGCTGAAACACCTCATTGCAATTGCTCATCAGCAATGAAACAACCTCTGAAGCAACTGCAGATGCTATGGCCAGGCTGCCTTGTTTTCGGGCACAATGATATGGAATCAATCTAAGTCCAGCTGCCAGTTTGCTCTTGGTTTTGTCACCTCTGTTTAAATAAATTCAGGTAATCAATGTCTAGGAGAGTTGGCAAAGCCAGCCAGCGACAGCCTAGGAGGCAACAGCGTCCTGGATCATTTCAAATCCAAATTAACCCAAGGTAAGCACAGCCAGAGTCACTGGCCTTACACCTGGGACAATCCTGACCCTCTGTGTTTACTTGCAGCACTGTGCGTGTAAAGACCTGCCAACATCTGGACGAAAATTCCAGCGATGCTGAACAAGAGCTATTCTGTGTAACACACAGAAGGAGCCTCTATTTTTAGCTGCCTGAAAACACATGACACACTGATACGATCGAAGACACTTGTGAGAACAGCTAAAACCTGGGGATTCAGGACTTACGTGGCCAGAGATACTGCTTTTGAGCACATTYTCATTTCCTGACCGCTCACTGCTGCCTTTGTCTGCAACACGGTGCCACTCAATCTGGTTCCACAYGTTCAGTGCGGCTGGCGGGGCACTGATGTCACAGGACGCGAAGGGGAAAAAAATGTATGGCAACAGCTTTTCTTGGTTACAACACGGCTCGTTTGAATTCGAGCCTTGATGTTTCCTAAACCAAATGGCATTGGTTGTGTTTTCTCCTTAGCAGAAGGTTACCTGACTGCCACAAACTCCTTAAGCTGGCAAAGTTACACCAGCAGAAAGGGCAGCTGATTCCCATAAACCGGAGGAGCGCTCACTCGCTTGCAGAGGGTTTGCGTTACCACAAATCCGTGGTTTACATGTAATTTTAAAACATGGCTTGAGCAAACTGCTTTGCTTTACCCTTGACACCAGCCACTTTGCAAGCAAGCTAAGAGCAGAGCTGCTGCGYAGCCCTGGCACCTCGCAAGGGTTTCGGGAACATCTCTCCTTCCCAAGGTCAGACCTCACTCTGAGGGTCTCTCAAGAGCTGCCYTCACACTCCGAGTTTAATTTACCCTCCAAGGTTGATTCAGAGTGCCCAACGACACAGATCCGATCAATCCTTGTGCTCCAGAGACAAATATTTTGTTCCGATCCCTTCCTAATTAAAATTCCTTGCTAGAAAGGCTGTGAGACGTGGCACAAACAATAGCTCCCTCCACCCCCTCCAGCTGCTACCCTGCGAAACAAGGCAGCGAGTACCTTTTCTTTCCCTTTTTTTTTTGGKTTTTTTTTTTTCTGTTCAAGCAGAAACCAGCCTGCCAGACAATAAGAAGTAACTTTCGGTCAAGCCATCTGGAGCGGCTCGTGCTGCACGCAGAGCTCAAAGCAAAACAAAAAAAGAGCTGCCTTTGTTTGCACGGCAATGGGGCAGAAGGAGAGGCACTCCTACTCGAAAACAGTTGCCAAGCAAAAGGCACGTTACCCGGGGACATTTTCGGCCACATCAGCAAACTGAGGATCACATGCTTCCAATTATTTTTATCCCAGACAAAAAAAAAAAAAAAAAAAAGAAAGAAAGAAAAGGGGAAAAAAAATGCATGCTTAAGTGACGTAAGGGGAAACAGCTGTAACCAAAGTCCTCGGGGCAGCCTGGCTGCTCGCAGCACGAGCCCCGGCGCCCGCATCCCAAGCGGAGCGGGTGGGCGCAGCGCTGGAATTGCCCCCCCCGGGCGGCGGGCCGGGATGCAGGCCGGGTGCCAGGGACGGACGGATGGATTTAGGGGTGGATGTGAAACGGGCGCAGTGGGAGCAGCGCGGCGCGGAGCGGCTGCTAACCCCGAGTGACCCCCGGCGCCGCCCGCGCGCGGGGTTACTGCCGTTCACGGCCGGCCGGCGCGGCGCGGCCGCGGGCAAGAGCAGCAGCAGCAGCAGCAGGAGGAGGAGGCATTGTTTAGCTTAGATGGTTGCGATTCCTGCTGGAGGGAGAGAACGTTTTTTTGCCTAGTAGCAGCACTTGGCAGTCGGAGACAGCCAAGAAATGAGGGAGATATGTTTCTGGCTTAAATAATAATTATAAAAGAAAAAAAAAAAATCCCACGTAGAGCTGGGCTCCTGACTCATGCAAGGCATGTGGGGCTTATTTCTTTTTTTATTCACCGCTTCACCTGCAGAAACAGATATTCGCAGGCTTTATAATGTCACGTTGCCTGCACAAATTGCTGTTTATGTTCTGCCAAAGCCTCTCACAGCTGATGTTGCGATGCCCTGGGCACCACCCAGAGAGCGAAGAACAATCTCTGCCCCAAAAAGACTGGCTATCCGACGACAAGGACCAAGCAGCAACCTGCGGCTAACAATTTACATCTCTTCCACACGCCAGTCCTCCCCGTGCCCTGGCACCAAGGCTACAAGCACATCCACATGCAACCCAGGCACGGCTGGTCAGCAGATACACTGCAAGGGACACCGCTGAGAACTACAATTTTCGCTCTTCATTTTYGCTCCATCCACAAGGACCCAAACTCTACCCAAAACTCATCAGCCCATCTCAAAAAGTCCCCCAGTGTTTGTGATTCAGCACTCAGGGCTCCAAGCACCTGCAAAGCCAGTGCTGGCTCCACCAGTGCAGGGATGGCTGTGGGATGAGRGTAAGATTCAAGGGCAGCCCTGGACTCCACTTTGGGTTGCGTCAAGCAACTCAAGACTTACCTCAGCAAGAAGCTTCCCCAAGCTCTGTGTCAGAGTCTCCACGGTTTCTGACAGGTCCCACAAGGAGGAATTGAAGGAGATCCGTGTCTGCAAGAAAAGAGAACCAGCAAAATAAAACTCTGGGAAAATTTTGTTCTTGTATAGCCTTTCTTGTAGGAAGGAGTGTCCATAGGACAGAGTCCTCAAGGTGGGAGCTCAAGAGCTGGATTTCTATTCAAGCTTGAGCTTGAACAGCCTCAGGGACCCGCAGTGCAAAGAGACATTTCCTTCTGCCCTCACAGGGTAGCTACACTGATCTCATATTAACCACAGGCTTCCTAATAAAAGCAGATAAATGCATGCACTCACATTTGCAGTGCRAAGAAAGATTTTCATTCTAGGTCCCAAAACAGGGACAGTCTACATGGCAACATATGGGCAGACCTGAGATCTCACAAGCTATGCCAGGTAGGCAGCAGAAGCCAAATGACTCAAGGACGGTAAAGGGCTGCATGGTGAAAATTAAATTTCTGCAGGACTCCACAGAGTTCARCCCAGAAACCCTGTATCTCCTGCTCGAGAGTTATCTCATTTCCTTCCTCATCACTCGAGTCTTCCATCAGACCACGGTGCTTTCAAACTAAACCCAGCACATATCTTGAAGTGGCCAGTTTCTGAGGAACAGCTGATGCAGACACTGCACAAGGGCAAGGGGGTGACAGCCTTCCCAAAGCTCAGCTCAGGGAGCTGCATTGGCTTTAGCAGTTCCTTGCCCAGCTGCATTGAAGGCATTGCTTTGTCTCCAGTTAGTCTCCATGTAACTGGTGTGTCTGGTTTTTGTGGGTTTTTCTGTTTGTTTTTCTTCTGCTCTTACTTCTGGGATGTGGCAAAGCATTATCTTGAACTGAAAACATTTAATGGAAGAGAAAAATCTAGGCTCTTCAATAATTGCGACACCAAACCTCTTTCAGAGGAGTCAGAATTAAAACCATTTCTTTAGATTTCACATTAGTAGATGCATGTAACAGCATGTGAAAACACATTAAAGTCACAGTATTGTGACACACAATAYGGTCAACCCCACTGTTTCTAGCATGCATTTTTTGGATTGAAACTTCTCATTTTCATGCAGGGCAGTTTCTGGAAGCCCCTTGAATGCCTGGAGACTTTCACATGCTGCAGCTGATTTGCTGGAGGGAGGTTACAGCTGGTCAGAGTGTCAGCTGGTCTAAGTGGGCACTGCTCCACTGATCTGCCGGATTGTTTGTACCCAGCTAACTTTTCCAAGAGCTCTGTTAGTGCCTGCTCCAAAACCAGCTGTGAAGTCATGAAAGGTACCACTAAAAACTCACCATTTGGGCTAAAAGAAAAACAAAACAGTTCACCCTAGGCTAAGACCCTCCAGATACATTTTTGGTGAAATGGTTAACAAATATCCAAGCCACATAGCCACACTACCACTACAGCAACAAGACGGGATAAAAAGCCCTTGGTTCATCCATGCAGTGGACATGCTTTGCTCAGCTACTTTTAGCTCAAGATCCACAGGGATCGGTGTAGCTCAGTGCATTCAAAATGACTCAGACCCTGGGTGGGTGATGAGAAAACAAAGTTTTCCAATGATCCTACTTGGCTGAGAATAGTGGAAGCCAAAAGCTAGTTGCAAAGGATTAGTAGAGGAGATCATGGTGACACTGGGGTGGTAAAGTGCCAGGTGAAATTCAGTGCTGCAAAGTAATGTAAATAGGAATATGACAGTTCTTCCACCTTTAAMTACCCTGTGATGGCTCTGAACTAGCTACTGCCACTCAAGAGAGATCTTAGCTTTATAATGATAGGACAGATCAACACCAATATAAATCCACAGTGCATTGCCCTCTTAAGCACTAGGTACAATTTTGGATCCTCCAAGAGTAGGAGTACAGGGAAAGGCTAGAAGAATGATTTAAGACAAAATGACCTCTGAGGAGAGAACAAAAGACTGTGATTCTTACAATGGGACCTATAATGATGAATAGAGGATATGACAGAGGTCTATAGAATTACAAAGGGGACAGAAAATGTGAGCAGGGAATGATGGTTCACTGTGTAAGACAAGAATTACAGAGCTTCCAATAAAAAAGATCAGTTCAAAATATATCAAAGAAGTTATTTCACACACATCCCAACTGTCAAAGTGCAGAATTCATCTACACCATGTAGGTACCAAATGTTAACTGCAGGTTTGAAAAAAAGAAAGGCAATTACTAGAAAGAGCCCTCTATATTCAGTGTACCTCAAGCACGACTGCTGCCATTGGGAGAGCGTGTGTGGTAGGTTATCCRCACTGGAATAAGGGAAGCAATGATTTTTTTTCCCAGTGAAATGCTGCAGAACTTTGCTTGTCCCTTCCAGGCAGAGAATGGAAAGGCGTTCGAGCTCCTGCAGGATCTGAACAGAGCTGCCCTGCCCAACCATAGTCCTAGTGGCAAATTCATCRTGCCCTCACCTACGCTCATGTTTCAGGGCAGCCAATGCTGTAACACACTCCTGAGGGATGTGTTTTACTGCATGCATCCTGGGTGCCTGTGTGTGCATGCTACAAGGCTCAAAACAGAGACAAATACTAGAGCTAGCCACAGCCAAGACAAGCCCTAAGTAAGTGTAGCCATCAGTTCCCACTAAAAAGGACGACCAACTTACAAGCTTAGCATGCAATACAGTGGGATGTGCCTGTGTTTGAGGTGTTAGAAGGTCATAACAAAATTCAGTCACTGTCTACATTAAAGCTAAGTGTTTCTGCTAARTAGGGCCACTTAGTCAAGCTTGCTTTGAAATAACTACAACTTTAAATTGATTTCAGTAGATGTGTTACACTTAGCAGAATTACTGTTTCCTTTAGCAGAAAAACTGTGTGCCTTATTTTTTTCCTTTTCTTTTCTAAGAGCAGAAATACCAAAGTGTGACTGTAAATACCATTGCGCTTGACCCAAAACACTCAAAAGAGCATAGAAGACCACAAGTTCAACTGCAGCTTGTATTTACATTAAAAGACCTTTCTAAAGCCATTTGTCAGCTGTAATGCATTTATTAGTCAGTGCTTAGCTGATAACTATATGACAAAACGCTACCCATACAATGAAGGGACAAAAACAATTAGATTTTCACGTGCCCACCCACACTCCTTCAAGCAGCACTATARTGCACAAGCCACAAAATACTTATGGCTTATTAAGAGGCCCACACCACTGGAAGAGATCATGGAAAGCCCTTCCTAAGCAGCACTGTAGAGATGTGATCCCACACAACCAATTTAAGTTATCTCTCTCAGTTAGCCCTTTCTACTTAAGTTTCAAAACTAGGGAGATATGCAAGGAGACAGGTCGTCCAAAAGCCAGGCAATTTTATGATAYATGACTTTTGATGTATGTCCAACCAGTAGGCCCCAGTAGGACCTCTCTGGCTTACTGACATTGCTCTCAGTAGCCAGGGGTGCCTATTACCTTTCCCAGACTTCTGTGGGAGAACATTTCTTGGCACTGGAAAAAAGATGAGGAAGAAATTAGTGTAATATGGGGTTGGAAAGTTTTGTTCCTTTTTTTTTTTTTTCATACCAGCTCCTGACCTACCACTGAACACATCTGGTGCAAGGCAAGTCTCATGGGGGAGAGCTGTGCCCCCAGATAACTTGCACAGAGTGTCCTGTATTTCACAGGGCAGGCCTTATTGTTGGCCAAAMAAAAAGGCTCTAAAAATGGAAGAAGATGAAGATGTGTGGGTCTTGGAAAGGGGATTTGACTTTTGGAAAGGTTACCTGCTTCTAGAGGCACAAAAGCCCCCTAGAAAGGAAGGCCGATCATCAATCTCAGCTCCCCGTGATCACTCTAGATCCTCCTCTGGGTTTTCATGTAAATATTTCTCCCTAAATTGGCTCTTGCACGAGAAAGAATAAGAAAGTACACACAAACCCCATACCATGCTCCTGTGAACATGGCTCTGTCCTCTCATTCCAGAAGAGCAAGAACTGAGATGCTAAATGAAAGAAACAAACAATAGTTTCAGGTACATCTAGAAATCTTACTAATTAGAAGATCTTCTGTTGTTATTGTGCTATTTGTGTTTGGATAATCTTTGGGTGGTTCTTGATAGAACAAATAAGTGTGCAAAAACAAGCATTTGTTCTTTGCTTTATTTCTTCTCCCTGAAGAGCACTATGATGTTCACAGCCAATTAGCTTTGCTGTGAACTCTTGACAATTCTCTTTCTAAAACAGTGCTCTGTCCATAATTTGCTAATAATCACCATTTCGTTGTTAAGCTGCCTAAAACACTTCTTGTTTTCCTCAGGCTGCAAGAGCACAAACAATTWAAGTGTGGTATAAGCAAATGTTGACATGAAGGGTAGGGGTCTCAACCCACACCCTGACTACTGGGTTCTCAATCTTGCACCTTCCCCTGCTTTTTTTTCCCAGCATAAACGCTTGTGCAACCACACAATCAGGTCAGTCAGTTTTAATCCAGATCAGCTCCCTGATGCAATTCACACATAGCCTTGCAGAAGGAATAACAATCAGGAATGCACAAGGGCTGGGACAAGCAGATGGATGATGGGCTGAGTCTTCTGGATATATCTTGCAGCACTCGTCAAGCTACGGCCATTCAACTAGACAAGTAAGTGTCCACTATGTTCAATTTAAACAATTCTTGCATGCCGCCTTTGACACACATTCATCAAATCATAGTAGTATCTTTTCTCTGCCTCTCCAAGAACTACTGCTGTCAGTAGAGTCCAGGTCTACTTAAAGGACATCAGAGCCTGCTTCCAAATTTCTGTGATACACTTCTGTTTGATTTGAAACACATTCTTTTACTCGTAGATATGCCAGGCTATGAAGTTCATCAGAGAGACTAAGTAAAAAATCAAAAATAAATCTCTGGGCCTATCAGCTTGCTGGCATTGGTTTATAGGCTCTTTAGAAGATAGAGTGCATGCCAGCTTCATTGTGCATGTCTAAGGTTTGAGCCACAATGCCTTTAATGATAAGCTGTTAGTCAAAAGCTTTCTTTGTTCAAGAACAGAATGTTCCCTCTTTGTCCAAAGATGTTACTGCAGGTCAAGGCACTTTCTAGCCTTTAAAGCCACCAAGTTTCCAACGTGTTAGTCCGGATCCTAGGGTCAATTTATTCATTTTGCATGGCCACATGAACGCCAGTGGGTTTCAGTTCACTCGCTGAGGCATTGCCATAGTCTTAACAAGGGGGCATCCTTTGTCGTTTTTCTGAAGAAAACTGGGCTTTTGCAAGACAGTGCACCATACTGAGCACGTTTAGCAGTGCTGACTTCTTCAGGACACAAGAGCTTTTTTCTCTGAAGCCAAGATCATGCGCCAACTTCTCAGAAGTCTCCAAAATTGCACATAATGTCTTAATCTATCATTTCGCCGTTGCCAAGTGGCACAGTCAGAGTGGCTTAGAACCGTTTTCTTCCCGCGGTAAACAACACAAATGCAACAATACAGACGTAGATACACTCAGTATCTGCTTGTCAGCTAAATGGTAGAGCCTTTCATAAAAGATAAAAACAGCACAGAGCCCYTGCCGGGCGCAGGAGATTGGTGCTGAATTGCACTAGCCGTCCATTTCCAACATTTCCCAGTCATTTAAAGTAAATGCATGTATATATATTTAACCAAAGCACAAGGAACAGCTTAAGGCCATTCGTTTTCAGAAAAGCTCATTTTGTTATGATTTTAGGGCTATTACCTCATCTCTTTATGTTTATGACTAGCTTGTTGTCCCAGCAGGACGGGGAACATCCAGATGGAGGACATGAAGAAAACAGAACATGAGCTACAATGAAAAGTCGTTGACCACTATCTACTGAGATGAAGAGCAACGAGATCCCAGGGTTAAATACTGTTTGACTGTGGACACGCCAAGCAAGTGGTACATGACTTTCTGTCCTGAAAGACACATTACATCTGGAAACTCACACAGCAGAAGTGCTCATTTCCTCCACAGCACATAACAGGGTGTTTTGTTTTAGTGTATAACAAAGGGGATTCTCTGGTCCCGTCTTCTCTCTACTGATACTTCCAGTGCTAACTTCCTCAAAACTTTTGTATTTGATCCAGCAATTGCGAAAGCATCTCTGCAGTTCCCTAGATAAACAGTTAAATGTGATCTGGCCTYCAAGCACCCCGTAAACAGGGTATCTGCATGAAGCTCGGTACATAGTGCTGGCTTCAGAGTCTAGTGAGTTGGACAATCTTTCAAACAGGGCCTTAAAATTTGGATAATCTTTCAAACAGGGCCTCGAAATTTGACTCTTCTTTGCATGGATCACAGCTACTCAACGTTTATGGGCAGACACTGGCTGCAAGCTTCCACGCTCCACAGGCCCCACGGCAAGGGCAGGTGCTGACACTTCTAACACACAGCAAGTGTCTGTCAAACTCCTGGTCTCRTTCCAGCCGAGATACAACATCTGACCAAAACACAGGGACAATCAATAGTCCATTTGTTACCACGCAGCATAAATATTTCCCTCTTGACAAACGCAACTGYGGACCGCACACATTTACAGACTGCTCTGCATGTAGTAGAAAGGGTCACAGGAAGAAGCCAAGTTGCTCCGACCTCAATGACCAAGACCAGCTTTCTTATCCTCTCAGCTCCCTCAACTGAAGCCCTGAAGAAATGCCACCGTTCTCAGCGGTGGCATCCCGCAGCTGTGACTCGTGCACTCACCCGAAGAGGCTTCAAAGGGTCCAGGTTAGCGTGGAAGGCCTGTTCTGCTGCGTGGAGCTTCTCCTTTGGCATGGTGCAAATGAAGGTTTCAAAGTCGGTGGCCACGGTCTGGTTCTGGATTGTAAGAAATTCGGACAGCGTTGAGGCATTGCAGAGGTCCCGCAGTCGCATTCGGTAGCCAGACACAATGACCTAGAAGAGCAGATGAATCTCCCTTGGTAAAACATTCACAGCACGAAGTCAGTAACCACCTAGACGGACCCAGCCATCCACAACCTTTCAAGATACAGGGAAAAGGGCACTTTTCTGCACAGCTTGCATGCTCCTGACCCCTGTGCAGCTCTGAATTCCGAGAAAAGCTTATTTCCCTGCTGAGGAGCAGGGACACGAGCCCTGGGGGAGGCAGCCCTCTGCGCTTCCCCACACGCAGACCCCGAGCAGAGCAGCCCTGCCCAGCACAGCAGCCGTCTGCTCAAACCAAGGGTACACGCGTTGCCCAATCCCCGGTCTTCTGGGAACCGGGCCACGGAGACAAGGCAAGGCTTGTGATCGCATTCGAGCCTGGCAAATGTATGTGAAGGGCAAGGGACCTATGCCCCAAACTCCTGAGAGAGATTATCTGCCAGGCCCGTGTTCTGTGCTGTTCCAAATCAGCATCTCTTCCCTTGAAAGCTCTGATATATCTCTTCAGTGAGAGCTGAGAGAACCAATTTGCAGTGTTTTGGGGTAGATCACATACCAGCAAAGGAAATAATTAACTTAGGGGTTGCAACAAACAAGACAGCAGATCTTAGAGTCTTCTTCCATAGGCATGGAGGTGATGGCTTGCTTGTGGAGAAGGTTTATGATCCACAGTTAACCACATCACTTGTGAAACAAATGCATAAAATACCTCTGAATTATGACAAGTTCCTGGCAAACTTCATAGCTAGATTTCTTCAACAGGGTCAGTAGTGGGTTTGGGTATGCTAAGCACGGCATTGCAAACACTTAATACAGGTCATAAACGCAGGGAAAATCTGGGATTTGGGAATGGGGAGCATTAAATGTTGATGCTGGTCAGAGGCAGCATGAGCGGTCTGAATATAAACACACATTAAATAACATGTAGTAAATAAAACAATGCAGTAAATACGCTTCATTTCTGTTTTCTGTCCTATCATACGTTACTCAGCCTCCAGCAATATAAAGATCAATTTACACCCCAAAAGAATTAACATTTCCTGCATCGTGCTGATAAGTCAGGCTGAGGGCATTTTCTTGGGTTTTAAAACCGAAAGTGCGTCAGCAATCCAGAGGTAAGACTTTTCTCTTTTTTCCTTTTTTTTTAAAGCACAACATTTCTTTAGATTGTAGGAGTAATTACCAAAGGATGTTGTAACATACGGTTCCATAAAATTCACTGAAGAATAAGACAATTTGTGTTAAGGGCGCCAGTATTTGCATGCAGGCAAAGTCTGAAAGGACCATGAACCCCTGTGCTCCAGAGCAAAAGGTGACCTGGATTTAGGAGGTGAAAGGGATTTCCTTCTCCGTTTGCACATTGTCCTCTATTTCCTCCTCTGAGGTCTGAAGCCACCAGGCCTGACGTCTGTAGCAGAAAGGGGGGTTCAGAAGTGGATGAATTCACCTGGCTTGAGAAAAACCACGTTCTGATCCTGACATTGAGGGACAGGCACCAAAAGCCACCGGCTCAACCCACAGCTGCCTGTCCTTGGGCTCACACTGAGCCTCCTACCAACAAAAACAATCTTTTTCTTTTCCCTAGTTGATGCAGAACATTTCAAACAGCGCTGTCAGGCAAATAAATGTTTTACTCCGAGGAGGGAACAAAAACAAAAAAACACACAGGAAAGAAGAAATTCACTAGGTTATTTTTTATGCACATCAAAACATTCACATGTCCTTCTACAGGTCCTTCTACAGCTTACGAGGCAGGCAACAAATCTGAGGGCAAGGCAGGGAAGCAGCAATTACRTTTTACCCTGTGTCTGTGCACCAGGCAGCCCAGAAGGGTCCTGCACCGTGGACTAGGTTGTGGTAAAATGAACAATAAAATTACATTTGCAGTAATGGCCAAAGCCCCTCTACCTGCTGCAGGTTGATGTCCGTGTTGAGCAGCTCCTCTGCAGAGGAGGGTGGCAWGGATGCGTTGCGGAGGAGGAAGCCCGAGAAGGTCTCGTTGTCCACCAGGAAATCCCGGAGCTTCAAGTCTGCAAGGTGACAAGACAAGGCGCGTTTTGGTTAGGGCGAAGCCAAAGGAAACTTAACTCAAGAGCTGCGAACAGGAAAAGGCAAAGGCTGCCAAATGGGGGAAAGGGAACTGCACAAACCGTAGCACAAAGGGAAAAAAAAGAAAAGAGAGCTGCAGGCAAAAGCCTGAAACACCACAGCTTTCAGAAGTGTGGCCAAACCACGGTGTCCTAACCTCAAAAACAGCACCTCTAAAAGCAGCTTCCCTTAAGGATCTCTGCTTAGGCTCAAGCAGGAAAAGGCAAAGCCGACTGAGGTGCTCCCTTTTCTTAGGGGAAGCCTCCTCTAGCTCTAGCCTCGCAAAAAGATCAGGCTTTTATTAATGTCCTTAGTGTCCTAGTGAAAGCTGGACTGAAATGGTGCTTGGACTGATGAGAGATTTCT
This sequence comes from Nothoprocta perdicaria, assembly GCF_003342845.1. Taxonomy (NCBI): domain Eukaryota; kingdom Metazoa; phylum Chordata; class Aves; order Tinamiformes; family Tinamidae; genus Nothoprocta; species Nothoprocta perdicaria. Next base: position 2,214,389 of record NW_020455899.1, on the reverse strand, counting down.
TAARATTGTGGACTTCTTTTGYTTTGTTTTTTAATTATGCAAAAAAATGCTGCTAGGATTATTCTACCAAAAATATATTTCAAAGCCTGACATGTGCAGGCACAGAGTTATCAGACAATACCGAAACCACAGGCAGACATAGGAAACAATCCTGCCCATACTGTCAAAAAACCCTGCAATTTTGCAAATGCAAAATTTCTTTCCTTAAAGCTGCACCTCCTGAAGCCCCCAGTATTTCAGCTGATGGCAGGGGGGGAATCATCTGGAAATTACAACCCACATACAGAAGTCAAGAAGCCTGGAGGTTACACAGCTGGCTCTCGCGCCGTTCCTTTGCTTCAAAGGGGTTTGATTTTTATGTTTTGTAAGAGACCGACTGCACCTTTCCCGTGGTTAGGGAAGCGATGCTGGGAGAGGGTTCCCGCGCGCCGGCAGGACGGGAAGCGGCGCGCTGGGCACGGAGACGTCCGCGCGCCGGCGGGGTCACTGGCGGTCGTTGCTCTCTCGTCCACATATCCAGTTACCAGCTCCCCTCTGGCTGCCCGCTCCGCACGGAGCCGGCCGCCAGCCCGGCCTGAGGCAGCGCCGAGGTTACTCCGGGATGAGCCGGCGAGGAAGCGGAGCCGTGCGCTCGCCTCGACGCTTAAATGCACCTCTCCAACAGAAAAAAAAACAGCAACACGGGGTCCCTTCTGCTGGCCCAGATTAAAAAAAAAGTGGGAGCAGCTCCARCGACACAAATCACTCGTTCCCCTGCATGCCCGCAGTCTGGTGGAAAGTGGAGCACTATCCACCCCGCACCCCGATTCCCGGGCTCTTTCCTAAGGGTGCTGAACTCCCTGAACGCTTCTGCAGCCGGTTTGTCTTCTAGTGAGATCATCCACACATCGGGAACTCGGGTGGACAAAGGGATAGCTGGCTGAAGGCACACTGCCATGCAAAGACCAGATGTTTGCAAGCTTTTTCATTTAGCTCCTCTCTATTTAGGGCATTATTGCAAACTCTTCTTAAAGAGCCACAAACCTTAAAAAAAAATAAAAGCCCATATTGTGCAATGTCTCCTGTTTTGTTTCCTACTTTCCTCTTGTTTCCTCATTGTTGTTTGGGTTTCTTGGGTGTTTTCTTTTCTACCACGTGAAAGCAGGATTTTCTTGGCCAGGAACATATTCTATAGGTAACTGCAGGAAAGCAGCTTGAACTATATCTGGATTCCTGCTGACCTGTTTGTAATCACAATGGGGAGTAACAGAGAACCAGCCTTCTTCAAGAAGAGTAATTAACTACCAGGTGTTAACAGAAGATTTCTTGCCTCTGCTTTTTATCATGCCTGGTATTGTCAGGTTTGCTCAGCACTAGAACTTTCTGAAAACCAAAGCYACCTTTTGCAGACATCTGAACGGGTTTTTCACTGCAGTTTGGAACAAAACAYGAAATTACCCAAACTTATGGTGGGACAATGCTTGGCTGCTTGTTGACTTGACATTGGCATGTTTTTGCCGACCCTCATCTGCTTGGGACCACACATGAAAGCCCTGCAAAACCAGCATCATGGTCCTGCTGTGCTGCCTCAGACAAAAATCAAGCATTTCTTTCTGTGTTTTCTCCATCCACCTGGCCCTGCTTCTAGTGCTTTTGCCCAGAAATCCTCACGCAGGCCCCTAAAAGCRTGGGTGCACACATATAACAACCTGCACGTGAAACCACATAGAGGCATCGTGTACTGCCATCAGTCTAAACTCCTGCCCTGAATACTTGAGAAAGATGAGAGTTAACAGCGGTTTCCTCTTGAAAACAGCCATTCATCTCTCCAAGATTGTTTGCCCTCTAGGGCCCGAGGAAATACAAGAGCATTAGTTAAAAGAACTGCTCCAAAAATAGAAAACAAAAGAAGCAGACAAGTCGTTTGAAAGCTAATGCCAAACTTACCTAATAATGCAAACATTTGGAGTGCAAGAACACATTTCAGAACCAGAGGCTAACTACTGCAGTATTTTCCTGCCATAAAAGTTCAGACACACTATCAAGTTACTCAAAAAAGAAATGTGAGGTATAAAGGTGTCAGCCCAAACTCGAGGATTTAACCCCATTTTCTCTCACGTGTTAAGCATCAGCTTTTCRTGCAATTTTCAGCTGACATCAGGTAACTCCAGCTGCAGGATCCCTATTTACAAGCTCCTGGCAGCCCAAMCTTTCCAGCACCTTCATCCCCAAGAACACACAGTGCTAGGCTGGTCATTTTTGGGTTGAGAATCAACGGTTCTGACAACAACAGAAACATCTACCAGGGGATGAAGAGGTCTACGTGAATTAGCAGTGAAAAACAGAAGCCTCACAAGTGATAAATTTGTTGGTGAAATTGAGGTGCAGAACAATGAATACTTACTATAAATAACAGCAAGACCCTGCTATCTGAGGTCATGAGAAGCAATGTGAATAGAACTGACCCTCCTTKCCATGCAGAGGAGTTAAGCAATGCGTGTAGGATGAAGAAGGTCTATGCAGACTCACAGCCACTCAAGGTTTATGCTCCTATTTCCTGCAAGTGCATTCCCAGTAAGCTCTTAAGGTGGTTAAATGCATAAAGGAGCAGAAGCATTTGCACCCTGGAAACAGTTTTAATTTGCTGCTCCTATTAGCAGTAGGAGTATCACCGGTTCCACAGTAAGAAATGATTATTTCCAGGAATTCTGAGAAACTTCATAGACCAGTGGGTTAAAAAAATCCCTTGCACACAAGATACAGAATAGGCTTGCTCCCCTCTGAACATATTTCTCTCCTCCTGCTTTTTTTTCATTCACATAGAAGAAAGGACTCATACCTTCTTTCACAATTTAATAATGCATACTCATTAAAAAAAGGCAATAATACAGAAATGAGAAAGGCTCATGAGAAGTGTGGCTAGGTTTTCACACCCCAACACTGCCTTCTAAAAATAAAATGCATGAAATTTGTATTATTTCAACATATCTTAATGCACTACRGATTATCAAGTGTCTTCAGTAAGTTAAGAGTAGAGAGGTTTGCCCATAATCTGTAATAAGTAAGTTTTCTCAGCTCATTTAAAGCTAATTTACAGTGACAGAAAGGAGTGCAACAGACTCATCCAGTGCTTACTCATCATAGTCCTCTGGGAAGTTCCATGGCCTCATGTAGGGCTTAAGTCTCTACAAGAATTCAGGTGAAGGCAGAGAGATTCACATCATAAATTAATTTAGGAAAGGAAAATAGGGCAGCGTGTCTAGCACAGACATGTACATGGTGCCTATTTATCTTAARGGACCTCGAGTGCGCTCCCAGAAGCAAAACTCATTGCAAGGTGCAGATGCAAGATGCAAGTGTCCCRTGGGGCTATCAGAGGACCCAGAGCTGGTCCTGGCTCCAGCAGTTGCAGTTCATAGGTGGGGCCTGGAACAAGTAAATATCAGCAGAACTGAGGGCTCAAGTACTTCACACAATTGTTGGTCGTACAGGAGAACCATCAGTTTCCTAGTGTTGAGTTAGTTATAACATCATGCCCTACTGAGCCAATGACCCACATTGTGAAAAGCAAACTTTCCTCAACAGCCAAGGGCTAGGTTTGGCACAGGGGCAAGTTTTCATCTACCTTCATTATATTCTCTTGACCAAATTCCCTAACTAACTTGGCAGCACACCCAGAAAGCACGACAGAGTGTCATGCAATGTTCTTACTTTGCTTTAATATTTCCTTTTTCTATAGGGCATTCTTCCCTCTATGCGGTGGGAACAGCTCTCGGAGCTGACTTTTTTGGCTGCTTGATGCTGGCAGGAGCTAAAGCCACCCTCCCTTGGTGCTGCACAGCCCATAGCCGGGTTTGCTGAYAAGAAGTCAAGCCGCTCAGCAGGCCTGCTGTGCAAGGCTGCTCATGTGAGAACACAAGGCTAAACTGCAAAGTGCTGCCCCTTCTGCAGCAGCTGCTCGAGCTGTTTTTATGGTAGGCTGCAGGTCTCTGGCCATCAGCCGGGCAACTGTGTTCTCCATGRATGGATTTAGATGAAGCTCAAGTAAGTGACGCCTATAACCTTTATTTATTTGCCATTGCAGATTTTCCTTAAAAGAGGGATAGGGAGGAGGCCGCCTCCTGCCTGCTCCAGCTGCTAGTGTATCTCCAGAGAGAAAGGGAAACTATTTCAATGCTGTGGAAAAATCCTTCCTGCTGCTTGTGCTGGGAATGGCAAACTGAGAGGTAACGGTGGGATACTGGAGGTGCTAACGCACCTCAGAGAGCTCTTCCCCACTGCACGGGCAGCTTTTTGAGCCGTGACACCAGTTTTAGTCACCGGGATTCTCAGATGCAACATGAATTTAYGCTGTCCTTACACTACCAAAAACCACTCTGAAAGGCATAGGACATGAATACCTGTCAGCATTGTTTGATTTTCCTAAGCAGAACACCATCTGGGGATGGAAAAGGAGAAGGGGAGGTAGAAGGACATCCGTTGAGAGGTGTCAATCACAGACTGTGCTTGCAACATCCATCTTGTCCCAAAACAACAACTCTGAGACACAATAAAATATACTAAAAAAAAAMCACAAGCTGTAAAAGAAAGGATGAGGTCACATTCAGAAACATTCCACAATTCCTACAGGAAAACACAAGGGATGACGCTGTGCTATTGAGCAGGGACCTAAGTAGAAGCTGAAGGCTGTGACCAAAGAGAGTGTAATCCAGACTTCCTTGTAGTTGGGCAAGTGACAAATTCAGTGGAAATTCAAGTCATGAGAAAAAGGAGAATCGGATATTTTAGTCAAATGACCATTACTAATAGCAAAAGGGTTTTGATGAGCTGGATATGGAGCAAGCGTYGAGGAGACTGCTGATTCACACAAAAACCTACACCAGAACTATTGAGCTAGATGTCCAAAGGCTCCCCCAACAAAACTGGTGTGGTCAGTAATGAAAATTAAAACCTTCAACCTACCAAGAACCAAAGCACCATCACAGCCCCTGTATTTTTACAGCTTTAAAGCACCACAGTTAGGGTTTCCTCCATCTGCTAGAAAGGGACTTCTATTGCTCTATCCTCAAACTCACAATTAAATAGAAGGGGAATGGGGAACAAACAAACAAATACTCTATTTGCAATATTTGGCTCATTTCAGAGGATCTGTGTCACAGACCGGASCTCATCAAACATCCCTCAGAGCTGCCAGGTCAGCACGAAAAAGTCCATCAGAAAAATCAGGRCAAGATCTTCAGCTAACAGATGTTTTACGTTCCACTGACTTCCCCGAGCTATAACTCTCTGGGGTTTTTTTTCCCCACAAGCTAAAGAGCTCATCCTACTCAGGCAAAAGCAATAGGCAGTCCTACACTACTTGTAGTAGTTCTGCATATAGTTCTGCATATCCTGCACACTGTGGTTTTGAGGTTTAATCTTGAAGAATTCCTTGGAACATTATGCAATGCATAGTACAAACAGAAAACACAACCTACAGTACAAGTAATCTGGATCAAAACTGCATGTCTCTATGGAAAAAGACACATTTGATAGCAGCACATAGCAAAAGAAACCTATCAGGGTTGGAAATGAATACTGCAGCTTGTTGAAGACAAATTAGCAACAGGAAGCAGAATGTAATTACAGTTACTTGATTTTAGGTAGGAATCTGACATTAACATTTATTTATTATGAAAAATATTTAAAAAGAACAGCATCGCCTCCTCCTCTGAAAAAGCAATTGAATTCCTGTGGACTTCCAATAAATATTGATTAAGCAGTGCTCTATGTTCCTATCTGATTAGAATTTAACTTTGATTAAACACAACCAATAATTCAAAGCCATTATATTTACTGCATCCTGACTGCATTAAAAACTATGTTGCATCCTACTGTATTTCAGAATAAGTACTTGAGTTCCTTGGCAGGTATTTATTTATTTAACAGGGATGCTGTTAAAAAAAAAAAAAAACTCATAGTACATTGAAATGTATTATTAGCAGAGAAGTTTCCAAGGCTGAATATAAACTTTAGGGACATGGAGATGGGACCCAAACGGGATGCTCCAAGTAAGACATATAAGTGGAGAGGACTTTTTTTCTCCCAACTGTAGGTATTTCACAAGAGTCATCGTCTGTAGAGCAGAGCCCCAGATACAGGAAATCCCCTGAGAAGAGATGCACTTTTCACCGGATGACAGCGGTATAACCAAGCCCGATGTGAAACCAGTCTCTAAATCCGTCTCTCATCCAATCTCAGCCTACTTAGTTTAAATAAACCAAATGCAACCTTCCTCTCTTTAGGGCAATTTACTGAGATCCTGAGATTAGAAACCATTGAGAACAAATTCGGAAATTGTGGGAGAAAATAAATGCAAATTAAATTTAACACTGGGCATATGTTTTTGGCAGCATAATGCCAGTATTAGCAAGCTTTGCTGATAAGGCTGCATACAAAGAAGGAGATAATAGGAGAGTGTGAAAGGCGTAATTGTTTATTTAACACTCACCATTTTATTTGATAGTTTAGGATAAAAGTCAGTATTGACAGAGCAGGATAAAGAGTTTTAGGAGATTAAAGAAAAGCACTCAGAACCTTCCAGGTGAGTCCTGAACCTGAAGAACATGCAGATAYTACCTGCACTGCAACAAGCAGAGCAGGCACAAGTTCTGTTTTTATTGTTTTTTCAGTATCTAGACAAATTAATGGCAGATAATCAGCAATGCTGTTACAGCAATATAAAAGCTCTGAAAGTTCATGGGAATACTTCATGGGAGTCATGAAGTATTCCCATGACTATCCTTGTAAGAGATTAAAGTAATAAAAATATGTGGATAGACATTTAGATACAAAGGTCTGATGTAGTATTATATCTCTTACAAGGATAGTCATGGGAATACTACATTTGGAATATGAAGAAGGAATACACGAGCAAATTCCACTGAAAGTGGTATTGTGCACACGTGTAACTCAGCAAATACCACGGCACCCCACTGATAAAAGGCTGCATAGCTGCCTGCCTAACACACAAAGCTTGAGCATGGTTGCCACAGGAAACTCTTCTCAACCTTTGTGCCCCTCTTTGCTGCCACCCTGCCTGTTTCAATTTAGGAAATAAAAATAATGGGCCCCAACGGGTTCACACAGACTGTGTCAACTGCCCATGGAAAGGAACTTAAAAAGACTGCTCATCCAAGTGTAATATTGCAGGTTTTTCTTGCATATCTATGGTTGTCCACACAGCTCCCACTCAATTGAGGGTGAAATATGTTGGGACATCCAGATCTGGCCCTGCTGAAAGCCCCGGTGATTTCAAGAATAAGCTACTGAGGAAAGTTTGGACAAGCCTGGCACACCAACCTGAACTCTCTGACTGCCTCATCAACGCGACACACACGAAAGCAAACTGCCTTCTACAGCTTCTTTTTCCACTTCCTTCTTCCTAGCAGATATCCAAAGTGGAGATGACCCATGCCCCGGTCCTAGGTTTCCCTCAGGGTCTGTGTACATCAAATATCTGGGAGGCAGCAGCAGGCTGCTCATTTCCAGAGGCTTCCAGGACCACCCTCTCAAGGGCTAATGCAGTGGTAATGCCCCTCGAAGATGCATTAAAGGAGAGGCACATGCAGCCCTCCCACTGCTGTCCTTAAGAGCTAAGACCCCCTACCCACGGCACAGGGCAGTGGTTTTGCTGGTGTTCTCCCTGCACCAAGGGAAGGACAAGGACTTGTGCAYCACCCTGGGAAGCCAATGCTTCCATGCAATGGCAGGAATACCACCTTGCTGGGGTCTGCTTGTGTTCTGGATGGAAGGAAAGGCTACCTGGCAAAGTGCTCCAGGCTGTCAGTCTTTGCTAAGATCCTTCCCAGGAGAAGACAAGGAGGACACCAGTCTAACCAGGGAGAGGCAGGCAGGTAGGAGAGATAATCCATGTGTTTACTTGAAGAAGGTTAAGTTGAACCAGGGAGAAGGGCTTAAGTAGGCATCACCCTAGCATCATCTAGCAGCTGATGCACAACATCCTGTTTCCTGCTGCACAAGGTAATCCCAAGCAGGACACATGCCAGCAGGCAGCCTCTCCCAGGGCTCTGGTTCATCCCTATGTCGTTTCTTTTCCAACCACTCAAGCAGGGGTAGCACTGTTTGTTTTGGCTGTTCAGGGTGCAAATTCCTGTCTCTGCAGCACAACACCCCTGAGGATGCCACTCAGCGGATGCTCCTCTTGCACCACCAGCAATACTAATCCAGGCAAGTGGGAGAGGACAGGCATGCATGCAGAATAAGGGCCTGGGACCTGATGCAACTTTGTGAGTTGTGTTTGTTTCCCTCTGCCTACTTCACTACTCCATAGTGAAGCAGTGAAGTACTCCACTAGTAGTGAAGTACTCCATGACTCCCCACTTTGGTGGGGATAACAGAAATATGCCCATTGGGATTACTGAAAATTAAGAGATACAAAGAAAATACAGGCCAGATTGGCTTACCTGTGCAATCGTTAGCAACAGCCACCAAAGGCRACTTTTAATTTTGCCCACTGACTTTTATTATTCCACGGTACTGCAGAGAAAAACACCTGGGAGGAGGACGGGGTAAAGGAAACATGGTTCAGAGTGAACAGCAACCTGTACCTGCACACACCTAACGCAAAACGAAAGCGCACTGGTAGTAAATACGTTTTCCTCCACTAAAACACTGCTGGGCCGGAGCAGAGCAGCGCCTGGAAGCAGGCAGCCAAATCGTGGCGGGTGCCAGCCCCGGCACCCTTGGGAAGCGCTGTCCCCAGGGCCTGGGACTTGCTGTCCCGGGCGCTGCTGCGGCTCACGCAAAGCTTGTTGTAAGGAGTGCAACAAGACCTGGCACAAAACCTGAGGGTACAAGCTGGTGCCTTCAGCAGCAACACTTGACTTGCAAGCACCTGTAAAAGTACCTGGTTATTTATTTTTGAGCATTTCTCCCTTCCTCATGGCTCAGCGTGTCCTCTTCTTTCAGCATACAAGCTTGTCACTATACTTAATTATACTGCTAAAATTGGTTAGGAGTGTGAGACTGTCAGCCTGTCATGCCAGAGCAAGAAGTTTTTGCAGCTCACAGTTATTTTTCACCACCACCAGACAATACGGACAGCAAGGTCTGTGGGCAGGGGAGGAAGAAGAAGAGAGGGATAAGGCACCTATGCAGACTGCTATTCTGCCAAGGAAGGAACAAGGACAGCAACAGCTTCAGGGCAGACAGCTCCAACAGTCCCACCTTGGTCATGAGTTGAAAAGTCTGAGGACTTTGGAAAAGGCTCCGTAAGCTGATAAAGACGCCTGAAGCCAAGCACGGACGTGCATGATCTGCAAAACTGGGGAAGAAGAAAGGGGAAAAATAAAAAAATAAAAAAAAAAACCACTTATCATAGCTCCCAAATGGGAAGCACAAGCTGCAAAGCCAGGTCTGTCTGACCAGATAGCTTCAAGTCTAGACAAGAGCCGGAGCAGAGGAGGCTTTACAAAACCTGCTACTAAATAGGGAAATACTTGCATAAAGGCAAGCCAAGGAGCTCTCATGGACATCCTTTCAGTCCTGGATTTCTGCATGTATCTGGTGTTTATCCCTACTGCCTGCGTGGATACCCCAGAGTGACTGAAGGAAACTCTGCCATCAGAAGGGGATCCAGGCACTTCTCACACTTCACTCTTAGCAGCATCTGACGAGCTAGTTTGTGTTTCCCTTAAGAAAGTAAATTATTAAGGGCAAATACAGCTCCTGTGTTTCTAAGGAAACAAATCTTGGTGCCAGTTAGTGCATGGGAGTTGGTGCATTCACCAGACCTGCTAGGAGCGCCTGGTAAGGAAGAATCTAATCTCCAAAGGTCCCTCTGCGATGCCCAGATGGTAGTGGCTTTTTCCCCCATTGGTTTTGATAGTTATGTTTATGAGAAAAGGAATACAGGTCTTGACAGAGTTAGAAGACAAGCTGCACCCTCCACACAAGCTTTCCCAGCAAAGACCTAGTTACTCATCTTAATGCAATCAGCTTCTGATGGCTTGAAACCAAGCCTCCCTCCCTTGTGTGTACATCCCTTGCTTAAGGCAGCTTAATGCAACAGCTGCATTTGAAAATGCAACTACAGCTACTGTAGATAAGCAAAGCACCCAAGTCCACCGACACAGGGGATTTTCTAGGTAACTCCAGCACACTGCAGGAGTTGGATGCGAAGTCACCCTGAAGACCACGTCCGGATTATCCATTTTCTTGGCCAGTCTTGTTGGAGACAGATGGCCTCACAGGGAAGCACTGCACATTGCTCCAGGAATGGCTAAGGTTGAAGTGTGCAAGCCCCCTGTCAGACAAGGATTTACGGAGGGGAATGGCTCAGATTCTGCAAAGCAAATGCTATCTATGATCACACCATGGGTGCAAGACCTCGCCCAGGAAGGCAAGTGCACCCAGTGTGCTCTGGAGGGGCCACTAGCGACAAGTCACTAATTCCTGRGTGCCTCTGTTCCCTCTTCCTCTCAGTGTTACCCAAACATTTTCTTCTTTAAAGGAAAAGCTTATCTGACAATAATAATAAAATGCTGTAAAAACAGGAGTGGTTTACCATAAAAAAACACGGGTTTTTGGAACATAGGACAGCTCACTAGATCTCGTCTTCCTCTTTGTCCTAAGATTAGTTGTGAGATTAGAGGATGGAGTTTCACACGTGCTGTCGGAGAGTGAATCAGGCAGGCAAGAAGTGGGCAGAAGGGACACCCAAGTTGGACACTCTAAATGGGCATGTCATGAGGAGGACAAACAGGCTTTGTTCCCTGCAAGTCATGCCAACAATGGGCAGACTGTCGTTCTCTAGACACAGAGACTTGATTTCTTCTTGCACGCATTTGAAACGCTTTATTATGGAAATATGATCTTTGATGTGCTTGTCTGGGGCTTATTTTTGCAATCAATCTGCTAGTCTTTATTCTATAGAGAAACATGAGCCAGCTGACTTCTGGCTACTACAGTGCTCCCTATGCGGGATTCTTGGAATCACTCCTCCCCCTTAAACCTTCCCAGCAATGACAGCTTCGGCTTATGACTTTGACACGAGTTTCCGTAAATGTCCATGTCTGGTGTTCACTGCGTATGTCAATATCAAACACTCATCTCTTTCTTACAGTTAGTTTGCAGGTACTTCTTTCCTATTTACAGAGAGATGAATTCTGCATCCACCAATGGGAATAAAGTTTCTCCTGTGCTGTCATGGCAGAATAGTTAGGTGTGAAAAGCAAGGCCAAGGTTTTCTAGAAAAAGTGGATAGTTTGTAATAGAAAACTTCAACCATCTTCAGGTACATRCAGAGAAGTGTTCAATCACCTTTCCTTCTCCTCCATGTCAAAGGAGTCTCAAGACTGGCTTGAGAAATCCTTTGACAGTTGTCACCAGCCATTTGTAAAGACGTACCAGAACCATGAGAAAATATTCCCGGCTTTGGTGGTAGGCAGATGGAGACTGATTAGTCACACCATAAATGCCATTAGTCAACTTTTCAAAAGCAGACGTTTTGCAGACGGTAGGGCATGAAATGTTGCACTTTGGCAACAAGAGATCCCACTGTTCACACAGGGAGGACTTGCCCTCAACAAGACCACCTACTTAAGCCAAGGAGGAGTTTGAAGAGCCCTCTTYAATGTGCAGTAAATCTCTTCTTGAGCAATAAGGTCATCTTGGTTCATTTTGGCTGCCTTGATCATCTGTCACTGTGCAAAAGGCTCACATCTTCTCTCCATCTTAAAACCACTGCAGACTTAGCCAAAATGATGACAACTCTACTTACCAGTTCTCCGAGTAAAGAGAGAGGTGACTCTATATATAGCCCTAGTGAAGAGGATGTCGAGCCCACCCAGCAAGAAAGGGTGTCCTTTGATATAACATAAAGTGTCACCCAAAGCAATGAAAACAGGCGTTAGACAGTGCTAATGCCTGCAGATCCAATCACATCTGGAGTCTGCATTGCCCTGAAGGGCGAGAGGAGGGTTACACATCCAAGAAAAACCCTTTGCATGGTTCTTTTGTACATGTGCACCCAGCAGGCACCTGCCAACCTGTCAGTAATGATATTTATTTCAGTGACCTCCAATGCACGGAGCAATCCCGGGAAGGCAGTAAAGGCACCTGCTCTGTTTTTAAGCACGCACAGTCCACATCACACATGTGAAATTACTCACATCACACCAGGTCAAATATTTTCTTTATCGAAGCCTACCTGGGTAATAATCAGATGGAGAGCTTACTGGAGCACCACAGCTGTAAAATTAGGGGCTTACTCTAATTCCCACCAAGTGCTAAAATATAACCCACACCTAAGGGCTCCACTCACATAGAGCGGATAAAGGCAGTAGGTGAAGACATTTGATGGCTCTGCTCCCCAGCTCTGCAAGCATTACTTTTTAAACCATCAGCTTCCTACCCCAGCAACAGGCAGCACCACACAGGTGCCAAGAGAAATCATCTTTCAGAGCAGACAAGTCCCAAAAACTCGCCAAGAGYGCCCATGACAAAGGCAGATCTTGCATTAAGGTGAGTTCAGCTGATTCAAGATGAATTCTGCTGCAAATTTACAGTGCAACAGACATAACACCAGCCGCCTCACCATGTGCACAAGGCAGGATCAGACCACACGATCCACACGAAATACAGGAGGGAAGGTGGTCACCCACTGCAGCAAGAGGGGTGTGCAAGCCCTCGAGGCAGAGAACTTTTTCCTAACCTGCCAGGCTCCTGCTAAGCCATGGCAGACAATAAAAATATCCAACACAACGCAGTTGTAGACAAACAAAAATACCTGGTGATTGAGCAGAATAACCAGCATTTCCCACCAACACACTCAGATTCCTTGGAGAAACCTTCAGCACCATAACCCATGGCAGCAGGCTGAGGACTGCAATTTCACATCCAAAGCAGCTGCTATTCTTGGCCTTATGGACCTCCCCTTTCCCTTACACCCAAGCAGCTCAAGGCAGCCTAAAGCTCAGGCCATTTCTGCAGGGCTGAGCTTTCCCCCTCACGTCTTGGAAAATTAGAGGCACACATGCAGCTAAGTGGAGCAGGAGTCTCTTGCCAAACGTGCACTTATGCCCATCGCTTTACCTGAGCCAGACCTCTTCAGCTTCCGCAGCTTCCCCAGCACCATCTGCACCTCCTTTAAGCTTGTGTCCTGCTGGCTGTACAAGAGTAACCTCTTGGCATCCGAGAACAGGCGGGAAACACTGGGGGAGCAGATGSGAAATAGGGAGAAAAACAACAAAACAACCAGCGGTCATCAGCCCTGTAACAGATTTGCATCCTCATCCCAAACTTCAGCTCCCTCCAGCAATGACGCTGCCCTCTCCAGCACAGTTGTCCCCTTGTTCAGGCACCACCCCGGGGCTATCTAAGGAGCCCAGTAAAAGATGTGTTCTAATGTGAGGCCAAACAAAGTCGTGCTGGGAATCTCCAAGTGTTTGAAAGCAGCTATTGAGGACTTGGGATGGAGGTTGACGCTTGTGAACAGCTTCCCCCTAGAAGCAAGGTGATTTAATACACCCTTGCTTCTTTGAAATGCTTTTCCAGGTTGCAGAAACCTTTAATTTTGCTTTTTGCATAACTGTTTGAACACAGCAAGATATGGAGAATCACTATAAATGGAGCTTCCTGGAAAACACTGATGGAAGGATTGTCACCGAAAATCRCACAGACTAGCTCGTGGACCATCTCTCACTACGTACTGCACATCTCAGCGGGTTATTAGGGAAACAGGACTTRATTTTCTCCCTGGGGAACACAGCTGAATTTTCCCCTTTCCACGGGCCAAATGCTAAACACTCGGTAAGGGAACAGATGCCCCTCACCCAGGCCAAGCTCCTCACCCACCAAGAGCTTCACCTGCTTGAACTGAGGGACACCCCATGTGATTTGCTCAAGCATTTGCTCAACAACAGATTTGATGCAGACCATGGCTCCCTGCTTGCCCCTTTGAATTTAGTAACAGTAGAATGAGAGGCAAAGGAAAGAGCAAAGCCCTCAGTGATGTGGGGCTGAATGCTGAAGAGGTAACTTCTACCCATCCCTTTCCCATCTGCTTCCCCAGGGGCGATGGCAAAGGAAGAGCAGGCAGGCTCACATGGAGGCGTTGAAGTTGCCGACGATGCCGGGGGACTCGCCGGGGGTCGGGTAGCGGAAGCAGGGGTTGTTGGCGTTGCAGATGATCCCCTGTATCCAAGGCAGTGTTCCTGCTGAGGGCATGGCTTTGTTCGGGAAGTGACCTGAAGCAAAACACCAGAACGCACAAAACAAAGAGGAAAGACATTAAATCAGCAACTGGGCTGTGAAGACACATGATATCTCCATCTGGTCCTTTCAGGTTTCAAAGTATCTCAACTCAGTCCTGTGCAGTGTTTCCACCAGCTAAAAGGGACACAGATCAACAGGAGCCTACACTGGGCTATCCAAGGGGGACAGCATTGCTGTCCGGTAATGACTTGGTCCACAGGCCGTCCTAAAGCTTTTCAGAGCTCCTACCACTCCCAACTACCCACTTTAAGCCCTTTCACTGGAATCTAAGCCTCACTAGCAAAGACCTGCCTAAGTTTCACCTCACTGTCCATACTCTTGTCTTCTAAAATTTGCTGAAGTGCTAGAGCAGGAACATCAACTCCTCGTGACAGCTTCTAAGATATTTTCGAATGCCCTGCTCTCCAAAGATAAGGGCATAATGCCTTCCTTCATGTCACCCTATAGCTTAAAGATAAGCTGCCACTCCGCTTTCTGCGCACAAATTCACTTTCTCACTGCTACCTTAGGAAAAAAACACAGCCTCTCTTAAATATCCCTTCTGTAAAACAACCACTCAATGATTTGATTGTGAGGCAACTTTCATGGTACTGAAAGAGATACCAAACCCAGTGGAGGAAAACAGTTTACAGAATTCCCACAATACTTGAGTGAGGAGAAGACAGGGAGCTTAGTCCTCCCAGGAGAAGGGCAGGAATTCTATTCAGGAAAAAGGTGCAGGAAATGAGTGAGGGTTCATTGTTTGCAGTGCACAGGGGACTAAGGGACTATTGGTTCCTAGCTCATTTTTGTTGGTTTGACTTTTTTTTTTGTTTTTTGTTTTATTGYTGTATGGAGGTAGAAGAAGAGAGTAAATCCATTCTGTAATATTCAGATTCCTCTCCTAAAATTTCTCAAAGAGAGAAAGCATCCTGTCCTCCTCCATACCTTTTATTTTACGTAAGTAAGAAATCAACAAAGAAACAACAAATGTAATATGAAAAGAGGATGAGGACACACACACAAAAAAAAAACCATGGTAATATTCTACATAAAGTGAAATGCTTAATGGTAGTTTCTCTTAGAGGAAAGCAGGAATCATCTGATATGGGACACATATCTGCACACCCTTTTCAGCAACATTGCTGCAATCATCTAGCTCTCCAGCAGAACTTAAAGTAACATGCTGTATTGTTCTCTTTGCAAAACAAACTGCCTTTTTTTTGTATCTTAAGGGTCACCAGAATGGCAAAAAGTCAAGCTCTACAGTATGCAAGGCAGCAGGCTTGCTCAACAGCTTTGAGATGCCTTCTTTGGCTGGGTCTGATGGAAGCCATATAACTAGCAGTTAGCATTATTTTCCCCCCGTGTTTTCAGAAAAAGGCTGAAATTATGCCAGGCAGTTACAAATGAAAATCCTGAGTAGGAAGTCTGATCCCCAGAAAAATGGAACTCCCAAGTTTTATCTGAGAAATAATGATATTACAGTGGCATAATTCAAAAGCATACCAATAAAATGTTGAGGTTTTCTGGAGGTTATAAAGCATTTGCATGCCTCTGTGCTGCTCAGTTATTCCTACAATCAGGCATCACCTGGAAGTCATTTCATAACAGCATTAGCACTGCTACTGTGGATAACAATCCCATTTCCCTGAGGGCATCCATAGCATTGCCACAGAGTTCACCACGAACTGAAGACTCCTTTCCAGTATCCACACTAAAAATTCAGCTTTGAAATATATGTATGTATGTCATTGATCTACATCTGTCACCAAGTGAGTATTCAATATACCAATCCAGGTTTAGAAAAAAGAATTTAGTCATCTAGTCTGAAAAGCTTAGATAAATTGAAAATAARCGACCATTAAAGAAACAAGTTAACACGCTAGCAGATGCCACACTTAGATTTCTTGGTGCTGACACAGGGAAACGGCAGGAAAAACATCAGCGCATGTAAATAGGAAGGACAAAGCGCTGCAGGTGGAAGAAGCCTCAATTAAAACCCTGCTTATGACACACAGCGCCGGAGAGGAGGATTTATGAGGAAGCTAATGGCTGACCCGGCTTGTCTAAACACCTCTGAGACAAGGCAGCTCTTGCTGGGCTCCGGTTTATGGGAGCACTCCCACGGCGTGGGAGAGCTCCCACTGAGGCCCTGCACACACGTGTGCCAGCTGGGCAGGTGGCTTAATGCTCCTTCTGCTTCCCTCCAGTGTCGTGTCCATACAGGGTGTCGAGAGGAAGACCTGCAGTGAGGCCAATCAAGGACAGGCCATTCAGAGGCCGTGCAGCAAAGTATCAGGTTTAACTTTGGGGAGCTTCCATTGCCTGCCAAGCACTATAGAAAACAAGCTAAGCACAAAATGGGACCGGCAAAGCTTAACAGGAAACTGCAAACATTAACACTGCAGCTCTGCAAAGATGCCCATCAGCCTGAAGGTCTAGGAAGCAGCACATAGGGCCCCAGTCACTAGTGAGAACTGCAGGGTCAGGGCTGTAGAGCTAATTCTTTACCTGTTTTAAGAGTGAAACACCTCAGCGTGCCCTCCAGGATCACGCTGTGCTGACCCTTAACCCTTACATTGCAATAATCAGGTAAAGGAAAGATAAACAAAGCGCTCTTCCCCAGTCAGCTAAYTGCAGTGTGAGGCTGCCACCCATCACCACAAGACGTGGGATACTGGTAATCAGCAAGCCAGCTGTCCTAAGCAAATGGCAAGCAATGTAAAAGGCCTGAAGATAGTCGTAAGGAAYTACCTTCCTCTGAGGATAAAAGAGCAGTGTGTCCAATGTAAAGAGCAMACTGAGTGACTGCTGAATCTACTGAACAGAAGAGCCAGTCTACAGTCAGAAAGAACTGAATTGCTCTTGTATTCTCTAGTGTGTGCAATACATTAGCCCACATCCCGRCTGTTTGGAAATTAGATTCCTTCCTTCCTGATCTCAACACTGATTTCCCTTTATGCTAAGTCATGTGCAAACTAAAAATGAGAAAGAAGGCTTTGGTTCTGTACCCTCACCACACTTTCACAGCAAATTCTTGGCTAATACATTATAAATGTGTTTTATGTGCATTATATTATACATTATAATTATTATTGATGTACACTATAAATGTATTATAGACGTTTAAAGTGAATGCAGCAGAAAGTGGTGTAAAATGCTGGCACATCACGAGCTAGCCGCAGTCTCCAAGGTGGAAGAAAAAGAGTCACTAAAACTTCCCTGAATTTTTCTGACAGAGATATGGGACTCTGAGCCCTGCTATTTGTTTCCTGGCAGTTGCAGCATTCCCATTTCCCCCCGACACAGTGACCATACAGGGTGCAGCTKCTGTGCTGGGTACTTACATTCATGCTGTTCGTAGGGCGGATATGAAAGTCTTACAGAGATCAGGATGAAGAAGATAAAAAGAGGCCAAGCGACTTCGATGAGCAGCTGAAACTGGAAACAATAAAGACAAGGTATTAATATGTCATAGCTAAAAAATGGGACAAAACCGAGATTCCAGTACAATCCACTTTCAAGGCAGGAGGGATTCTGCGAGTGCTGTGTCACATCCTCTTGCCCATGCACTTCCATGACCAAGAAGTCTGAGCAAGTTCACACGCTGCTAAGAATTACAGAGTGCTTCTTTGTAATATGTGCAAATTTTAGGACTAATTTGGATGTGGYTGAGAAAAGTTATCTGGGGGTTCACTTCAGCCTGTTGTATGGAAGGGAAATCATTTCTAATATATCTTCCCAGCAATTTTGTGAATTTTTGGCCTCATTTTGGACATATGTGTAAAGTATTTGCACCCCATCATCCTTATGTTAAACCACTGTAATTCTGCACTAGCTAAGACGATGAAAATTGTGCCAGGGCACAGCTATGCATTTTTTTTTTTTTTTTATTTCACTGCTGTGGAAGTATTGTATTAAGGTTAAGCTTACACCTAATTACTGCTTTGTGCTAATGTATGTATTTTCTCAAAGGCTGGTACCCACTGGTCTGGATTCTTACAGACCTGTATAGTGAGTGCCAGGTAATGATATAAAGAATTCTGTTACCTAGAGAGACTAGAGAAAGATACAAGAAAGGACTATTATTAAGTAGAGGGTGTTATTTATACAGGCAGCTAAAGCACAGGGGAATTCACTGAGATGCCCTAAATCCCACAGAAGCCTGTGGGAACAGTGTTGCAGCCTCGAGCTGCTGGGTCTCAGGCTGAGCCTTTGAGCTCCAGCAGATATTCCCTCTCCTCTCTCCTCCCAAAAGTGTTGCCTAAACATACGTAATGTCTATCTATAGGAAGGAAAAAAAAAAAACAGGAATGAAACCTAAGTGTTTTCTTGGTCAAGTTAAGTGAAATAACCCAGCTTTTTAAACTTTTTTTTTTTTTTCCTAGAAAACACTGCCTTCTCTAGTAAAATGCCTATGCCATTCTCCTAAGCCAATGGGATAGGACCCGCACCCTGCTTCAGGACATAATCCTTCTAAATAATGTGTTAAACTAGTAGCAGCTAAATGAGGTTCTTGACATCCAGCATAGGGTTCTATACACAAACTTGCAGCAGCAACTTCAGGTGACCCAGGATAATATCACACAGTAAAAAAATGGTATGTGAAAGCAAACATCACTTGATCCAGCAAAGAAAAACATTCAGGATGCAACCTTAGACAGCCTTGAGGGTTGACATACAGTAGAAGAGTAACTGGATCCAAAAGGGGCAAAATCTGGGCATCAGTCTCACAGGCACTTCTGATAACAGCCACTGGGTAGGACACCACAGAGATGCCTCAGTTATGTCCGACCTCTGCTTGTGCAACAAGCAGCCCAGCAGCGGGCACGTGGGGCTCCTAACTAAGACGACCTGCTTCCTTCATCACCGTGTTGAACTGGGATCTGGCTGCCAAGGGACAGCAACCCCACAGCACGGGACGCTGCCTGCACCTTCCCGTCCCAGGATCCCGGAGCTGCTGGTCCAGGGTGATGCCCAAGCAGCCCTGCTGGTGAACCTGGCCACCTGCACGCACTGCTCCTCTGCTGCATGCACAACCACATAGCTATGCACAAGCACCGGGCGTCTTTCCCAGACCAGCAGGCTAGGGGAGGACAGGTAGAGTTTGCAGTGGCCACGTTGCAAGCCTACRGCGGGTGCATTACGGCTCTGATTCCTTATTCATGGAGATGCACCCTGGCTGCTGCTGCTGAAACCAGGGCTTGCACAGGGTCAAACTCAGTGCGTCAGTGAAGTTCTGTGCCTGGACTCCTCAGCCAACCCTTGGTTCTGTTCAACGAGAAATGAATCCTCTTCCTTYCCTAAAGTTCAGTAAGTTCCTTCCCCTACTGCTTCCTGACCATCACTTGACAGCCATTACACCAGGGCTTTTCAGCCACTGTCGCCTTTGCAGAGGATCCTGTGATACTACAAGCAGAMGAATGAGCCTCACCACAGTTCATACTAACTAGATACTATAGACCAGATCCCCTCACCTGCTGCTTTACCCTGCAAATACCAGACCATCCTGGTAAGCAGCAACATGAACCTTCAGAACATGGACTGCTCTGTTGTGCCCATCAGGAATTCAAGCAGGAACCTGCCATTGGCATACGGTGGCACTTGGCTCCTAATAAACTGCTCGTAATTTTGCTCAGGCTAGTCCCTGAAGCACGCTCAACTTAAACCAGCTGGCTGACGACGCAGGATACCATTAGATGTTGAGATCCTCACTGTGTCAACAGGAAATCTGTTGAGCAAGAACTAACCTATCTACCAGCCCCATCTCGCTGCCAACCACCCTCCCCAGCTTCACCGTCCAGGTGCCGCGCAGGGAGCCACRAGCAGCCCCTGCCTGATCTTCACCTCCACGCTGAGGTGGAGGGAGAGGCAGTGAATGAGGGCAACTCAGTCTGAACACAGCATTTCTACACAACTCCCACCCACGAGCATGATTTTCTTTCCCTTCTTTCCCCCCGTTCTCTCCTTCCCCCCACTCCAGAATAGTGGCTAAATACATTTGTGCTGTTGGAAGCAATTTGTTGCTCAAGTTGCACACGTCAGGCTGAGCTTTGAACCTAGTTTTCGCAATGTGGCTCAAGCTCACAGCAGCTGAGGAGAGGGTTCAGCGGGAAGCAAAGCCCACAGTTCTCCTGAGAAAAGGAAAAAGGACTAGGCAATTTCTAGACGACATCCTCAACAGGTACAGATGGCACCTAGCTGAGGGACAYTGGTCTCCAAAGAGCAAGGCAAATCAATGAATGTCATTGCAGCATGGCAAGAAGAGATATCCCACTATTTCCATGACATTTTTTCTTAAATGGCCTTCCTTTCCTGATATTCCAGATGAAGTCCAAATTGGAGCCACTAATAAGAAAAACCATGGAGACATAAAACACACAAATAAATACAAAGAGAGGCTGTCTTGAGATTTCCATTGTGACTTGACTGRTAGTTTTTGTATATAATGGATCATTAGCACTTTCTTTCATACCTTATGGGCTACTTGATGGGAAACTTATACTGAAGCTGCCAGAAAGTACCAAGAAATAGATAAACAGATCCAAGAACATGACAAAATACAAGCCAGAGGGTGTTCCGCACTGACAGATGCACTCTGCCCATTGCTTTTCTTTGGGCTTTGCCAAATGATGTGAATGCACCTCTGTTACCAGCCTACCAGCTACTAGCCTACAGTTAACTTTCACAAAACATTCTAGGCTAGAGCCATCCCACTTCAACCAGCTTTCAGGCCTGATGCACTGCTTTGAGAAAGCCTAGGGCAGAAGAGACTGGCTTTGCCTTTAAGAACTTAAATTACTTAGCTGAGAACTGTCTACATTTTCAGGAGCCGTGGCCAGTTTTGGGACTTTTCCCAGCTCCACTGCAGCCTGGGTAAAATCCAGCTCTGGATTCACTGGACACAAGTCCTACGAGCCCCAGACATTCGAGCAAAGGCTTTAGGGCCTCGTCCACCCTCTCCACGGTGAACATGATAGCCACCTCCACCTTGTGACCAAGTGTCCGAAACAGCGCGGGCCCGGCCAGCTGGCAGAAGCCCTGACATTTGCAGGGTTCAGAAAGCTTATCGGACAGACAGCTTTCCACTCACCACCTCGGTAACTCATGTTCCCTTCGCATTCCCTCCTCATGCCTCCCCAAGGTCAGATCTAACTGGGCTGCTCCTCTGCACGAGCCCATGCCCCTCATCCACCACAGCCATCCCCAAAGACCAGAGGGGAATGGCACGTTCTGCCTGGCTTTAGCTGTCTACTGCAGTAATAGTACCCTGAAAGGTGTCTTTCATGCAAAAAGAAATGAAATCCCCAGTATTTTAATGTGTTGTCCTCATGCTCACAGGTTCACATTGCATACTGCCTGTCACAGCTGGGTATGCTCCATAGTGGTAATGGATGTTGAGGCTAGAGCTGGATCTAACCAGATCRCACTGTGGCAGGAAAACATCAGTGACGTGGACCTGTGTCCCCGCGAATGCTAGAACATGTCTCATGTCAGTCACTTCAGCCATACCTCCTCTTGTAAAGTTGCACAACAGGCTTGGGTTTCTCTCCCTGATTAAAGAGGCTGAAAATGCTTGCTCCAACAGATGTCCCAACACCGCTGGCGTTAGGAAACGGCCAGGTCTCCTTACTGCTAACRCGGCTTGCAGCAGCTGGGAAGCTACAGCAGCTTGCAGCAGCTCTGCAAAGGGACAGGGCTTCCCGAGCAGCGGCATTCCACAGCCCTGCAGGAGCCGGGAACACCTCCGAGCCCTCTGCCTGTCATCCCACCCACCTCTCTGCAGGGCCTGCATCAGCTCCTTCCATAGACAGGGGAGACCAGATGTTCTCCCAGGCACCGCGGGATGCAAGACGTGAAGATACAGGGCCTTTTCCCTGTTCTTCTTCATGATTAAGTCAAAACTTTGACCAAACAAACAGAATATGCCACTAGATAATACTTACAGTCTGTCTTCTTCTGTAGGTGAAGTTCTTCCACAGCAGCAGCCCCAGCTGTGTCCAGAAAGCCATCTTTCTTCACCAGCTCCTCGCAGCTCCCTTTGTGCAGCAGCAGTGGCAGCACACAGCAGGGACACTGTGGCTGGGCATTAACTGCGGGACAAAAGTTGGAGGGGAAAAAAACAGCTGCGTTAGGACTGAAAGAAAAAGAAGATGTGAGAGGTAGAGCCTGCCCTCAACGCAACAATCCCGCTGCCTTCCTGACCCCAAAAATACAAGAGCAAAAACAACCCAGAAGAAAACGAACAAACAAAACCCATAGGCTTTGAAAGCTGATACGGAGGCCATCTGACTGAGGCTGAATCACACAATTCACCCCATTATTTTTTTAAAGTTTATTTTTGTATCTGCTTTTACAAGAGTGAAAAACCTGTTGCCAAATTAGGAATGACATAATTTTGAAGTCGAGTCAGCATCACTGTAGTGGGAGAAAATATTATGCACTTAACAAGGGAGGGACAAATGCTCATCTGCTTGAAGGCAGGTGACTAATGCCCTGCAGCCATTCATATTTGGATAAAGTGGACGGAAAATTGCTGTAGAGTCAGTGTCATGTCTTRGAGCCACTTGGCCTCCAAAGTTGTCGTGACCAGGGTGCATTCGGCCTCCTGCTTGTAAAAGCAGGAGAAAGCATAAAGGATTGAAAAGCATACTACATACATACATACATATACATACATACATAGCCACTCCTGATATGTATGGTATAAGCTTGGGTACACATACACTTCCAGGAAGGCTCACTTCAGGGAAAAGATCTGAATTCAGAGTAGATTACTTAAATTTCATTAAATCCCATTTTTTTCCACAATTAATCTGGTATAGCTTGATCCACTTTTGAGTTTAAGCCACTTCAGATTAAGAGCATTTTTGTTCTGAATAGCAATGTCTACTCAGGAATTTAACTAATCCACACTGAATTAATTCTGATTTATGCTCCCGAATACTCTCTGTTGGCAGCTCAGTGTTAACAGGACAGCTAACTGGTCCAAGGAAACGAAGAGTCCCTTTAACATCTGTCAAACTGGGAACACACATGCTTTTGATTCTAGTGTCCCACATACCACTATCCTAGTCCTGTGATTCAGAATTGCATGCCTGATTGCAGACTGCATTGAAAACATTTCCAAAATTCAAGAGCTAGGTACGTAGGATTTATTCAGGAAATGCTCTGACTAGACCAACAATACATTAAGACTAGATAATTTTAAAAGGCAATTCTGGATGTAAGCTTTGAGTTAATGAATATTCACAGCACAAACCTTTAATTCTTTTCCACAACTAAATTCCATTACTACAATGTTCTTGCAGATTAACATTATTGTTCTATAATATAGGTTTCATTTACCCAAAAAAAAAAAAAAATCCTTAATGACTAACAAACACAAGTAGAGCCATTATGCCAAGTTCCATAGATAATTATACTATAGTATCATAACAGGACAACAGCTTCTTAATGTCAATGTAGAGAAGCAAAGACAACAGCAGACTACATAATTAATGTATTAATAAAAAACCTACAAGCCTCGTGTCTGTGCAAAGGCAGCTGAGCACATAGGCTCATTACTCCTGACAGGCACTTCTAGACCTCAGTGAAGTGACCTCAGCCTGAAGATGCTCCTCTTCAGAGGTGGACATCTGATGTTACAGGAGTGCCCCTGTTTTCTCAAGCTGGAGCACCCTGGCACKAAGACGTTCCAGCCGCAAGCACATCTGGCAGACAGCAAATCCCCAGACATCCTGAAAGCCGGGCACTTGGCAGACCAGCAGCACGTCCCCGTACAAGGCACATCCATGTTCTTCAACGACAATGTCAAAGGACAAACTCCACTTCTGAGGACTTTGCACACGCACTTGCAGAGCTCATGCGCACTGACTCGTTATGGGGGGCTGCAATATCTCTTCTGCTTATCAGGATTAAATTTTTTAAGTTGTTACCAACATATTGTCTAGTGAAGAATCTGAGCAGGGATTGTTTCCACCCTGTCTTTGGTCTCCTCCAACCACTCAAACCTGGTTTAGGTCACCTGGCAACATCTCCTTTATGAGACCCAAAAAGTAACTTGGATCATTACTCATTGCACCTGAATTGAAGAGACATTGATGCTCTGTAACCAATACCTTGGTGGAAAAATCCTTCATAAAACACCAGGTGAATGGTTCATCTCAAGTCCTGCCTGCAAGGATACTAGCTTGTCTGCTCTGCCCTGCTCACCACAACACCCCAAGAAGAGCATAAGCCTTCATCCCAGAGAGTCCACCCCTGCAGCCATAAGAGAAGTTAAGCACATAGGAATGAATGGGGCCCTTGCAATCACAGGTAACTGTGGAGTGGATATGAATTTCAGAAGGCTGCTCAGAGCACCCATCCTCTACCCCATCACCATCCCAATACTGCCCATAACTCTGCAACAAGGTAATTCTCAGTCCTTTCCAACCTTTAGAGCAAAGATCCAAACCTGCAAATGTAAAGTGATACAGGAAGAGAGCAGACAGGATTGCAGGGAAGAGTAAGAGACTTTAGGCATTCTCAAGAGAAATATACCCAAATCTGTTGTTTTAATATGCTACCCAGAGGCACTATAAAATTCAGAAAAGTCCAGGATGTTTGTGCCCTGTCACAGGGCAGCTGGTTCAACTGGTTCTGCTCCAGATTTTGGGCCCACAGTTGTAGATGGTCGCCAGGATCCAAAATACAGCCTTTTTTTATAGAGGTTGTAAGGTTCATACTGCCCTAGCACTTTGTAGGAAGATAAAAGCACATATCTGATTACTTATCACACCTCAGCTGATGAGTGGAAACCTGTGGAACCAGGAAGACTTGGTTGTGATTATTTGCCTGGATTCCAGCTTCCCRGAGTTCAGCTAAACCTCAGGGAACAGAGCAAACGTGCTGGCCTTCAGATAGTATCAGCTTGTCTGGACACAAGTTCCAAACCAAGCAAAGACACTGACCTGCAAGGAGCGTGCCTGAAGACCATAAAGTTTGGCCCAGAGAGTTCATATGTTGACACCACTAGTTAAGTCCTCGCCTTAAGCAGGACCTGCTTATTGCAGTATGGACAGGGCAAAAGGAGCACAAACTTGAGCACTTCTTACACCATGCTGTGTTCAGATATGCATCCTGCCTCACTGTCTTTCTGTTTGGAGCACAAGCTTACTAAATCCACTTGAACCTTTACTAAGGCCCTGCAGGATCTCGATGCAGGTGGATTAGACCCTTTCAGTTGCTCCTCTGGCTCTCAGGAGGCGAGAATTACAAACCACAGCCACAGAAAACTGCTGAACAGACCGAGTGCTCTTTGCTCAGTCGTTGTTGAAGGCTATCTCTGTTACCATTTTAGCCCAGTCCAAGAAGTTCAACACAGTTTGAAATCGAACTTGCCGTTTAGCACTGCAGGGCCAAAACCCACAAAGATCAGCCAGTTGCCTATGCAACATTTTTCATGTCACCTAAATAAAATTTTGTGAGCCAAGGGTACATCACAGTGATCAGCCCTGACACCCAAAACCATGTAAAGCAGCACCACTGCCAATTCCTTCAACAAAATAAGCTGCATGAATTTGCCACTGTAGAACAAATTTTCCTGTTATGTAAAAAAACTGCAGAAGAGACTGGAGATTTATACCAGACCTGACATTTTACATTGTGTCATCTTGCTTTTCTTCCGTAAAAATAGGAACAATTCCCTCTGCTGTAGCAAATGGGGCAGGCGAGTTGTGGGGAGGCCTTGGCTATACACAACCTTTTTCATTGTGTGAGCACTGCAAGTTTTCTTACAGGTCTACACACAGCAGTTTTAAGTCTCCAGTGAGACTTAACTGGAGACGTAACTACTGCTCTTGCTGACCAGAAATCTAATTCTGTCCAGTTTTGCTTCAAAGTCTCCACCTCTTTATCAACATGTGCAGCACAGCTGCATACTTAGACCACATGGAACATGCTTGGGGGAGACTCAGATTGCAGATAGCTTAAGAATTACACCTGGCAGCTGTCTACCATACCATACCATACTACCTCTAACTGTCACCTTAACACTGATAATAAACAGGAGCCATTAGAAAAGGCTAACTGGCAAATGAAGCAAGTAATGGGTGGCTGGAGTTAGGTCATGAATCCAGGTATATCTCATGCAACACGTAGATATTGCACACGGTTTGAGGGCAGTGAGCATTCAACTGACCAAAAAGCTCAGGTACAGTAAGGATCAAGAGGCAATTTGATATGTAGCAGTCTGTTACATGGTGGAGATCCAGCATGCCAAGGTCCCTCCATGCTCTACCCAACACGCCACTTAAAACTTGTGCAGCCGTAGCATGCTGATTCCTAAGATTGTTTCAAGTTTTCTGAATCCCCTGCACTAAAAGAAAAGAAAAAAAAAAAAACAAGAAGATTCTCAGATCTTACTTAAAGCCTCCTTCTATCTCTTAACTGGGGTCAGGCTTGCCCTTGCAATCACGGAGGACGTTTAGCCTGCAGAATCAGTGGACATGAGAGGATACACAGAAGGAACATAGCAGGTTGTGTGACTTTYGATTTGGCTCAAAGGCACCTGCTTTCCTTTAAAAATAGTTTTTTAATAGCAGGTCAAGACCTTCTTTACTGGCTGAAACCAGCAGCCACAGTGTCCTTTGGCACCATCAAAGCACAGGGTCCATGCGGAAGAGAAAGCACATGGGTCATAAAGACTGTCTTTGCAGAGGCTTCCCTGCATTTAACATTTCCCCCTCTTGCCAAAATCCCACATGGGATCCGGAGATACACAGCTGCAATTCCATCTGAAAGCAATCCAGAAAGTCATTCTTAAGAGAGACAGACAAGCCTCGCRAGTGCTGACAGTGAAACGCACACTTTGACAAATCTTTTCTTAATAGATCAGTGCTTCACCATTACATGGAAGTAAAATGGTTGCTGAAAGTCTCCTAGCCAATACGCCAGGAATGTCCAGACCCAACCCATCTTAAATACAAAATTTTGTATTTTTACAGCTGTAAAATTTAAGAGAAAAATGCTGGAGTGGCACAGGATCAATTCCCCACCCCCACTCCTGGTGTCTGTACTAAGCAAACACACAACAGCCTTCAAAAGCAGCTTTCTGCAAACAATGCAGCTGTTTGCCTTCTTTTGGGGGCAAAAAAACCTTTCCCCTAGAGAAGAAATCACTATTTAGACAGGGAACAAAGTAAATTTATCAAACCTATGTGACTGGAACCTTTCAGTATTCCAGCAAGCGGCTGCAGAGCTTTCATCTCTAGCACTAACTTAATCCAGCCCTGGTCAACAGAGCTAAAACTGCTAGTAGCTGGTGGAGCTTCAGTGGCCTCCRTGAAGTCTGTGCAGTGGCCTCTGTCCAGCTCTGTTGGACAAATTTCCACATCACAAAAATCTCCATCTCTGGCAGCTGTCCACACCGCGAGCAGCCACAGAGCACATCAGCCCAGAGGTGGTGTCCTTATGAGGACAGAAATGTTATTTCCAGGGCATGGCACAGGTCTGCAGTCCTTGGGCCAGTGCTGTTCCTGCCCTAAGAGCGGACGCAGACTCCTGCAGTAAATATTCAGCCTCAGATGAAAAGCTGTACGTCTGCCTGTCTCCAATAGCCTCTGGATACGCATATATCAAATCAAATCAGAGCCTCTCCCTGAAAGAAAAGGAACAAGTGAAGCAAGAACTCTGGGTTTGAGCGGAAACACAGTCCTCTTCGGAAACACTGAGGAATATCTTATCATTTCATTTCCTCTGGGCAGTATCAGGCTGCGCTTTACGGAGCAAACAGTATCACGAGCCATGTCAGCTCTGCAAAGCCCAGGTCCAAGGACGCAGTCCCACACGCTCCGCATGCCATCAGGTGAGAGCTGGCCCCCTTCAGAGCTGTGAGCAGTGGGGCAGGAGCCCCTGCATCAAGAATTGACAATTTGACTCACAAAAAACAAAGACATCAGGAAACTGTTAGCTTGGATGGGCATTTGGGGAATGGAGGTGCAGATGAGTAGGTCGAGAGTTGCAGATTGCCCAAACCAGGGTCTGGTGTCTTGGCCACTTCCCTGCAGGACACCCAAATCTTACCTCCTGGTTTCCTCCAGCATTTTCCTCTGAAAGGGAAAAGTCCTGTGTATCAACACAAATTCAGTGAGACTAAAGGAAGTGGAAAAAATAGCTTTAATCCCAATTCTGTTGGTATTAGGCTACATAATGAGCAGCTGAGAACAACAAAAACAACAGCAACAAAAATGTTATTTATCCTGCTTGCAAGAGATCTAACTAGAGCAGAAAAGTCAATGCATAAAGAAGGAAGAGTATAYGGCTATTCTGTGGTCAAAACAACTCATGTAAAGCCTTCCAAACAGGAACAAACTTTGAACATTCACATCTCTAACCAGCTTTCAGGATGTCAAAGAACTTCATCAAATCTACTTAAGCTCTAGAAAAGAGGGAAAAACACTCAAATATGATACTTCAAGAATGAAATTGACTTTGTTCTTTAAAAATCACCTTTTTAACGTGACAAGCCTGAAGCACTTACAGAAAGATGGTATGTTAAAGCATTAGCAGAATACAAAGTTGAAGCAACTCACCTGAGGCCACAAGCAAAGCTAAAGGGGAGATGAGAATATAACAAACAGATCTCAAATGTATCTGTCTCCGGGTTTAGACACTGTTAGACTCTGTAGCAATCACGGGTAGAGCAATGCAGGATCAGCAGTGGAAAGATGAGCTTTGAACCCACAGCTGGACACCTGGGACACACGATCATTATCAGTTGAGTGACACAGACACTAAAATGAAGTCTTTTGTAATCCCTGCCATGGCTTCCGTATCTCAGATTTGCCAAATAAATGTATCAGACAGCAAGTTTCCTATTACATATAAAAACGCAGTCAACAGGAAGTGCTTCTCCCTTCAAAATTCACCCAGATTGAGCCACATGCGTTACGTGGACTCCCTTTTGTTCACAGAGAGCTGCTGGGTTAGCAGGCAAGAATCTAATTAGGACAACTACGGCTTGGGTGGTAATATTTGGCAATATCTTCTATTAGTTCACATCAATATACACACGCTGACTGCCTGGCCACAGGACTGGTAATAAGCAAGCCCAGGTCTTGCTTTCCAGTGCTCACTAATAAAAAGCAACAGGGTCATGTGTCTGCCTTCTAAATAATATATGACAGAAGCACTTTTTAAGTGTCTGTAGACCGGAGGAAAGATACAGCTTCACGCTGTTAACAAAATTCTTTGACTCACAGTTTCCCTCCTCGAGGACGATGTCAAGTTTTCTAAGAGTTCTCAGTGCGTCTTGGCAAAATATCAGGAAACCAATTAAACATTCCCAAGGAATTCCGCGAAATGATCTGCTGTCTCCCATCTGGACAAGACTGAGACATGCAGCATCCCACTCCGTCACCGGGTCCTTCGGGATGCAGGCACACACAGCACGTTGTGCCAATGACTTCTTTGTTCTCGKTGGCGGCACAACCTTGCAGAAGAGTGGAGACAATTGGTGGAAAAGGGCCTTTCGCCAAGGGAAAACACCTATTTTAACTACTGCTAATAAAATTGCTCGTCTTGCAACAGAAACCAGTATCAGGCTCTGCTTGCCACACTAGGTACTATGGAAATGCAAAGCAAGGTCTGGGCTTTTGAGAGTTGGAGCTCTTCCAGTGTCACTTTGGGGCAGAAATCCAGCATCCTAGTTATTGAGTCAAAATTGTAAGAGGTTTCTAAATGTGTATAACCTGGAAATTAAGAAAAAGCAGATGGATTTTTTCAAAAATCAGTAAACTTTGCAAAGAATGCTTCTTTGCAAAAAATGAAGGGCAGGAGGATGATAAGTTTTGAAAGATCTGGCTCAGAATTACCATTGTGGCCTTAAGTCCTTCAAGAAACAGTTCGGCTTACCTCTCCCATCATTAGCAGTAGACCCGTATCTACCACTCAGAAATAAGCCATAAGGGATAGCTTTCCAAAGACCTCAGCACTTACCTAGAGAGTAATCCATAACTTAAATGGCACTCTGATTTCCAACGTGCCGTCTCAGGTGTTAATACCAAGCCACGTTTTCAGAGGTTGTTGGTGCTCAACAGCTTGTCTTGTGACACAGCATGACATGCTATCGGAAAACCTGTCCCAGCTCACATGGGAGAACTGTCTGCTTACCTTGTTCAAACCATAAGAACTGGTTCTGACCACTTCTGGCACTCTCAGAAGGATCATTAGTGAAAAGAAGGGCAGCCCCATTGCAACAAGGTAAGTTGGGTTTGCCCATACCATTGCTGAACTGGCCCCAAGAATGGCACATGCAAGAGGCATTCACCCCAGCAAAGCAGGCTTCATAAATGTCAAGCATAATATTCAAAATGAAATGCATTTATCTTTTTTTTTTGCAAAAGACTGTACTTCCACTGGGAATTGTGAAATAGATGGAACACTTCAGCTCTCTTATTACACTGTCTCCCAGATGAAAAAGGTGAAAAACCTAGTTCACTCTCTGGGGCAAGCAAACAGAAAAAAAGCAAGGTTCCAGATATCCCAGAAAACTAACTGAATTACTGACTTGCTTTATCACAACCAATGTACAAATATCCAGAGGGCATATTAGCTGCCTTTTTTTTTTTTTTTTTTTTTTTTTTTTTGACCTCAAAAGACTGTGCCTCTCTGTAGTGGAATTTAAAAATAATAAAACATTCCCACTGAAATAATTGCAGGATTTGAGCTCGGTTCATGCCATTAGGCTTTGGTCCGAGAGCAGTGGGAGTACAGTCAGTGCACAGTTTTCAAGAAGCTGTGCTATGCAGCCTCAGCTTCTTTYTGCAGCTGATGGTGCATCTTGCTTAAGGCCGTATCTTTGCCAGTGGAAGAAGACACGAAACATCTGACATTGGTAAAGTTACTTTCCTGCTTGGCAGCAAACTCCTGCAAGAAGACAATAGGGACACGCAAGAAAGTCATCAGCCTCATTAGCTTCATGGAAAAGAGATCCATGAGCTCAGAGCGAGTTGGGAGAAGCTTTAACATGACCCCAACATACCTGGGGGGWGGTGTCACTTGATCCCTGTATCTTTGCAAAGTGACTGCAGATCTGGCTTAATGCAGCTTCACTGTCCAGTGCTCTGCTCTTACCATAGGATCCACAGCATCAGTCAACACGATCMCGGTATCCTACAGGTGAAAACCTGCAGACTGCATTGAAGAGACTGCATTGCCCTGAACTTTGACCAAAACCATCAGCATGGGAGATGCTGTTATCGCCACAGAGACAACTGCAATTACAAGTGGCTGAGGGGAGGAAGAAGGTTTCAAGACAAGTCAGATGTGGAGGTTATCTCCCACATTTATATGAGTGTCCTGCTGGGAAGGTGCAGTTATCTCACAGGCAGCACATTAGACTTTCATACCTTGGACTTTTGACACGAGGGTGTTTGTGTCTTGAGTGAAGCTTGCAGCTTCAGAATCACCTTTCTTATGTTTTTTTTTCTTGAGAGAGAATTYCTTCCTTAGCATCATCTCAATTTTTGCAGCTTTCTTTTGATATTGAGAGAAGACAGGGATATAAAGTGTGCCTGGCTCAAGATTTTTTTACAGCTATCCGGTAACATCTAGGGAACATCTAGGGAAACTTTACTGGGTTTTTTCTCCTCTTAATTTTTGCCATCTGGGGCCAACATGTCATGAACCAACACATGTGCCCAGTAAAAAAGAAAAAAAAAAAAAGGCAGCAAATCACCACATGGCTTTATATGACAGGAAACACCCCAGTGGTGCTTTTGGGATACACTGGCCTACACAGTAAGCTGTTTGTTAAGACTGATACACACAAAACTGCACTGACATCAATGCTGTGGCATATGTATAGATAAAAGCAGATGAAAACAAAAATTCCTAAACTATGCAGAAAAGCATAAGCCAAGAAATAGCAACTAACACAATGCAAGGAAATGACTAAGGAAGAAAAAAAAAAAAGAAAGCAATGGCAGTATTTTAGAGTGGCTGCCAAAAAGCAGGGTTTGATCTTTGAAGGACTGCATCAGACAGACCTAGAAGTCTCCTATTCCCATGTTGCTCCCTTTTCACTACATGGATGAGAAAACTAGAAATCCTCTAAAGCTACTGGCGGACGTGCAAGTACTTTTGAAAGCAGAGAGTGTCAGCCATGAAAAGGAAGGAATTTCTGATCAATCTTGGCATTTGATAGAGTTCAACAGCCCCTTATCTTTAAGGTTATTCAGGGA
This sequence comes from Nothoprocta perdicaria, assembly GCF_003342845.1. Taxonomy (NCBI): domain Eukaryota; kingdom Metazoa; phylum Chordata; class Aves; order Tinamiformes; family Tinamidae; genus Nothoprocta; species Nothoprocta perdicaria. The sequence goes on along the minus strand of NW_020455899.1, from coordinate 2,181,924 downwards.
TGAATATGAAAATAACTGGCACGTGCTGTACGACACAAGCCAGAGCACCAGCCACAGGTGTAGCTAGCAGGGGCCATGGAAAATCCTCCCTTTCTGACACATCCATAGAAGAGCAGTTGCTCCACACCATAYTCATCAGGCCCAGCTGTACAACTCATGCGCCTTGTGCTCAAGTGCCAACTCGCAGTATCAATAAGGCAGATGACAGCCATGCAAAGCAGGCAAGTACACTTTGCACTTAACATTATACACTGTTTGACCTAAAAGGGACAAAAATGACCAAATCCTCTTCATATGCTAAGTTACACCTCATGATGCAGAAGGATTCATGATGGAGCTCTGTTCGTTTGGGCCATTAACTTCAAGAGATCAAACACAGAGGTGAAGAGCTGTGGTCTACTTAATTTTGACCAAGTGACTCAGAAGGGAAAACAAGCCAGGTACGTGCAGAAGTGGCATGGAGAGCCAAAAGGAAGGCCTATAAACTTGCAAGATAGAAATGTAAGCAGAAGAGATCCACCAGTTAAGTCATACGGAATCCAAACCATGTATTTATTGGGGAGCTTAGGATATCCTGAATGGTGTTCATTGAAAGAGTTCCACTGGAGTCTGAACACAGTCCCACAACGTACGTGACTGCACTTGTGTCTACTGTAGTGCCAGAATACAGCTGGAGAAAAAGCTGTAGCCCTCTGGGAGATCAAGAGACCGTCACAAGAACTGGGGAAAAAAATGTCATAAGACTGGCAATAAAGAGTTAAAAAAAGATCAGGTAAATACTAAGATCTGAAGGAACCTGAAAACAATCGGTGTACATGAGATGGCAGCAGTCTGAGAAGGAAGCAAATCCAGATTCCTCCAATGAAACTAGGGAAACTCCTATTGTCTTCATTACGATAAATTTCTCCGTGTAGGTTTGGAAGAGCTAAGAAACAAGATTGATTTAATAGGGCAAAGAGTTAAAATATTTCAAAATGAAGAAAAGACCACATATTTAGATGCTTTTTCTCTGGTAGGATAAAAGCTAGGACACAAGATCAGTTTAATTTAAGAAATGGAAACCCTTTCATTTAAGGGAGGACAAAAATAAATGTATCTATACTTCTGCCCACAGAACAGGTTGGTACTGGTCTTTTTTTAATATTACTTTATCTGGAAGACGGAAAACAAAGGAAATCCTATCCAGATTGATCCTAAATTGTSATTCCACTAACAATCATAGCAGAGCTCCTGTTATGACAGCAGTGTTAGAACAGTGGGAAGAGACAAAGACAAGCCAAAAATACATCCCTAAAAAATCAATGTATTTTCTACAGTTTTATCTCTCGGACTAGAGAGTTTGATTRCTTATTTCTTTTGAAGGTATGACATTTCACCTGCCAAAGCARGAGCCACATCTGGGCCTTAAAAGCAGATCACTGGCTCTAGCAGCAGAGCCAAGCTCCTTCGGATGGATGTGTTAGGGTCATATCTGAGAAAAACTTTTGCCTTGCAGGCTGCAAAATTTCATGATCTCACCATTATGAAGATGGTGAAAGCAGGTGAAAGATGTCCAAAGAGGACATGGACATGATGTCACCAACGCAGAGGAGACCAAGTGCTGGAAACTGAGCTCTGTTGGCTCTTCCTTAGAKCTCTGCTTGCCACCCAGGCCACTTCCTTCTTCCAAATGGCAGAATTTGGGCCTCTTTTAACCTAAGCATCAAGATCATTAACGGCTCTTAAGTGCATGGTTTTGTTCCCAGGGTTTTGAAATCTTTGCGCAGGAAATGGGCTGGCAAAGCTGTTCCACAGAGCCACAGGAGCAAGGTAAAAAGTTTTCTTCTTCATCTTCTGCACAGTGCTGCTCGCCTTCTGTCCACCAAAAGGGAAGCCAGACCTCTGGAGTGATCTCTGAACTGTGTGGTCAGAGGCTCCAGCTTTGTTTGTTCTTTCCCAAAAAACAACCTTCTTATCTAGCTCAAACCAGAGCAATCCTGGAAATGCTCCCCTGCTCTTTTTTTTTTTTTTTTCTTTTTTTTCTCCTGTGTAATGCCCATCATCCCCTAATAAAGTTAACACAGCACAAGCCAATTCCATATTGGATTAAGCAGAACTCTGCTAAGCAACAYTGCTACAGAAAATAACCAAAGGAAAAGACCTGTTTGCCTATTGATATTTATACCATTCAAACGCATGTACATTCTTGTTGTGATCTGCAATCAAGCTTTTACTCTAATAACCCAAAGAATCAAGTTCTCRATATTCCTGTATTTTTTTCCCAGCAATGTCAGTCACATCAGAAACCTGGAGCAGCAGTTTTCCAACCTACTCCACCTCTCATTCAGTGCCTGGGGCAAGTCCACATGTTTTTGTTCAGCAAYAGATGATAAAAAAACACAAGTTTAGCTTCACCTCTATCTTTTGTGGAGAACCTGTCTTCATGGGATGGTGGTGGGGAACCATCTTCAATCATTGTATCTGAGTTACTCTATATGACTTCTTGAAGTACAGAGAAATATAGGATATACGGCTRCAGCTATAGCATTCATTTTAATATCTTGTGCCTTGAGGTGATTTTCTCCTGTGCAGGACTGGAAGTAGAGCATGGTAAGATGCTTCTAATACACTTAATATCACCAACTGGAAATATCTAGGGAAAGTACAAAAAAGAAAGACTTTACAGAGTTCAAGATTCAAATCCTCAGCTGGTAAAAACAGGCAACACTCTTAAAGAGAATGTATTCATTATAAAGGACATTAGACCTGGAGAAAGTATGCTGAGTCCCTCGCTGTCTCTAGTGAACTAGGAAAAATTACAATAAAATAGTGAGTTGTGGGTCCTATTGCAAAAGTCACCCAGAACCATCGCTCTAGAAGAGAAGAGAAGCACTGGTGCTGGGCCAGTTGTGCCCTCTGGACTTATTTGAGGATTTAGTGTGTTGCCAAGCTCATGAGACCTATGCCAACAGCAAGGGTGCTTGCGCCACCGTTACTTAAAACACAAAACGGGATTCTTGTTCCCGTTTCTGCTCATGGTCATCTGCACATTGGAAGAGTGTGCACAAAGCTCTGCTGACCAGAGAACACCAAATAAACACCAAATAAACATATCACCCAGCAAGGAGACAGTCACTTTCAGCCGCTTGCTCCGGATCAGAGCGCTCCAATGGCAGCACCCAGGATGGAGTGGGTGGCAGGAGGAAGAGGAGGGAGCAGTAGGAGGGCAGGTCCATTACTCTAGTCATTATGTTGGATTACAGCTATGGAGAAAGCGCAGCCCAAGGAACACTGACCCTKCACGGCGAAACACGTGTGATAAACAGCACTGGAGCTGATGGCATTGGGACACGGAAGGGATGAGGACAGCGCTGATCCTCCCCGTCCTGGTTCTGCAGGTCTGCCTCTGTCCATCAGGTGAACTCGGGTTGTGTGCAAGGTCCATGTCCTTGCAGGGGGCAGGCAACAGAAGGCCACCCTTTGAACTGCATATAATRTATTTCATTAACATGTAATTTCATAACATGCAATGTATTTAATTACGTGCTGCATCACAGAATCCATGTGGAATGTCCAGGGCTGGTTTCCTCATGTCACTAGAGTTTATTCCTTAATTACAGTGCTTGTTTTATCCCCGCACAGCTGGGGCAAAGTTCAATCACAGGAATACTGGAGAAAAGACTATTTCTAGAACAAAGTCCAAATTTCAGTTTTATTCAAGTGCTTTTAGCACTCGTGACATTTCATTTTGTAGCTTGACAGTCCACAAGGAGCCATTACTACCTACCTACACCAGCCGTTATCACAATTGGTGCTGGACCAAATCTCTGCCTGTGTCAATAGCAATGAGTGACAAAACTTGCTGAAGAATAAATTAAGCATTACAGACAAGGTTTGCCAGCAGTTCTGTGTGCCAAAACCCTTTATAAGAGAGCCTCAATTCCTCTGGGTGAAAGACCATTAAGCAACTTTCAATAGATCCGCTTGCGTTACCATACAGCTGTATTTGGACAAAACTTGGAACAGATACTCAAAAGATTGCTATGACTTTTGGAAAGGCAGAAGTCTTATACACAACCACATTTGAGGTGAGTTTCCCTTCCACAGACACACGCACACATGTGGGTAAGTGAACTTCAGCAGAAATTCATTAAGGGAAAGTTATTGCAAATGTTGGCGCTAGGCTGCCTGGGCTGTTCATCACATACCAATACTAAAAAGACCCATTATGACCTCTTGCTATCCAGAGGTCAGCAAATGTCTCCCCAAAATGCCTGCAGTGGCCATAAAAGGAGCAATTCATTAACTTATTAACTTATAAAGTTGAGATTGTGTCTCTCCAGAAATCCAATTTAAATTCCAGCACACATCTCTTCCAGGCTACAAAGCTAACCCACTACTTGGGCTGCTTTTTAATTTTCACTGTGTTCAGTCCTGCTTAAGCAGGGTTATACAGCAAACGAGGTGCCCCACGTCACTAGTGAAGGCATCAGATTCTTGCCCTGAGCTCTCCCAAGCACACCAGATACAGACCGCATAACACAGCACTCACATATCTTAAAGTTGCAATTAACGCAATGATTTGCAAGAAGCCACCAATTGCATTAACATCTGCTACATCTGCAACGCAACGAACAGGCACAAGCAGCACAAGTTCAGCTTAACAGCCTGCAGGGGCATCACAGAATCACACCGAGATCTACGTGTTTTGGGAAGGTCTCATCACCAACAGCCATTTGTTCGAAAGCAAAGCGGTGCCACATGGGCTAAACACAACAACGCATTTGCACTGAATGCTTATTATCAAAACCTCCTTTTTTCCCCCCTCTCAATACTCCTTGTTGAGTACGATTGCTCAATTATAAACGCCTCAAGACAGCAAACTCGACCATCTGCTGCTGATGGATCAYCGGCAAGGCAGCGCTGCGCTCTGTTGTAGAAACACATTTTCAGGGGCTCCTTCTTCTCCGAACTGCAGTTTATCACTCCATGCCAGCACCCAAGTTCACCCCCTCTTGTGGCTCCCTTATGGCTGCAGATGTAAACACGCGCTTGAACCGCTGCGCTCCGCTCCCACATGCTGCAGKAACAACTTTGATCACCCGAGCAAGTTTATTTACGCGCGCAGCCCCGCRGCCCCGGAGAATAAAACCACCCCGACGCGGCAGGGGAAGGGGTTAATCCCAACCTAACCTAGGCACAAAGCCGCCGTTTCCGTGCGCGCTTCCAGCTCCGCGCACGGAGCTTTGCCGCGATGCGCCTGGAGCAGCCGGGGCAGCGGCACCTCGAGGCGCGGGGAGCCCCCGGGGAGCCCCAGCGCCCCCCGTTATCGGCCCACAGCCCCGCGCCTGGCGCCCCGCTCCGCGCAGAGCGCCACACAATAAAAACACTTAATAATAATAGTGCCGGGGGGGCGCTAAAAGCGAGGAAAAAACGCGCTCGCCAGCACCACCCCGCTGCTGCGGCGATGGCTTAGCGCGCCGGGCGCAGCGAGCGGCGCCGCAGAAACTTGGTTTTGTTGCTTTTTTCCTTTCTTTTTTTTCTTTTGYGCGTCTTGGTTTTTTTCCCTTTGTTATTATTATTATTTTCATTATTATTTTCTTCTCTCCTCTCCATCCCCGCCCGGCCGCCGCTGCGCCCGCTTCTCCCCCGGCGGAGGATGAGCGGGGCGCGCGGGCGGCGAGCGCAGCCCGGCGCCGGCCGCTTCCTCCTCCTCGTCCTCCTCCTCCTCCTCGTGCTCGTCCTACCTCCGCGCCGGGCGCCGCCGCTCCGCTGCGCTCCTCTGCGCTGCGCTGCGCTCCGCGGGGCCGCGCTCCGCGCTCCGCTGCCGGCCCCGCTTCGCCGCCCGCGCCCGCAGCGCCTCTTATAGCGCCTCGCGGGGCGCCCGCCCCTTCCCGGCCGCGCCTGCCCCGCCGCACCAAGTTTTCCCTTTCCCCCCCTCTCCTTCTTTCCCCCTCTCCTTCCTTCGCCCTCTTTTCTGAAGGAATGGCGCTGCTTTCGCTCCCGGAGCTGCCGCTCGCACCGCCGCTCCGCGTTACGGCATCCTCCGCGATGGGTCATGGTGCTGCAGGGTCCCGGCACCCCGTGCGAGCTGCTCTCCATCGCCTTCGCGTATCCCCTTGGAAAATCTTCCGTGGGAGCAGGTCCGTGCAAAACACRCAGTCTGGGAAAGCAGATCCGTGCGACTGCGAAGCTCCCTCACACAAACCAACACGTGTGATGAGCGAAAAATGGGCAACTCTTTGAGCTGCACTTCCCACTACAGGTATAATGCATCAGCATTGCTCACCTGCACTAAAGCCCAAAGTATCCACGCTGTCAATGTCATGCCTTAACACGAGTGGTGTGGATGCTCCATGGAAACTATGCCAGCAAGTTTGTTGGCTCCGTTCTCAGCCCATCACCATTGCATTGCCSGCCTGGATGCCGCCCTGTGCCCCGTGCTCTGGGTGTCCCTACTGGAGCAGAGGGTCGGACTAGATAAGCTCTAGGGGTCCCAACCTCAGACACTCCATGTGATTCTGTGTTTCCTTGAGCAGCAAAGAAATAYAGAGACAGGACAGCAACTCCAGAAAGCTCAAAGTGATTGCAATTGGAAATAGAATTATSCATTGGCATCTCAGAAACAGCAGCAAATATCCAGATTAGCAAATAAACAGCTTAGAAGATCCCTTCTGCACCAAAACATTTSTTTTGGCTGTGGTGGCAGCTCCTTCCCCTATTAGATCTCCTAGAGGGGCTTCAGGGCTGGACAAAATACAGAAATCCAGATTCTGACCCCCRATTCCCCACTGCAGCCAATGCTTAACTCCGTTCTCTTAAATGGACTCATTTGGGTTGTATCTTCATGTGGTTTTAAATCTGAAATAAAAATTGGGCCTGTAATRTGTAAGTGCAGCTGTTTGTTTTCGCCATACACCATAAGTTCCAATCTACACACATAATCAAATGTTTACTGGGTCATAATTCTAAACAGTAAAATAAATAATTTCAGCACGGACGCTGTGGCTTGACATTAATCAGAATGATGGATAATACTAAAGAGTAGACACTGCTAACAAAGTCTTCTTCAACTGGAGTCCTGTAAAGAAAGTGGAGATTTTTTGTTTGTTTTTTAATAGTATCAGCAAAAGGGTGGATTTTCTTTTAAACTTTGGAAATGAGTAACTGTGTCGACTTTTAAAGCATTTGATTACCTTCTTCCAATAAGCAAACAATATACACTTGCTCATTAAAACAAAACAAAACAAACAAAAAAAACAGTCTTTAATTCCGTTTGTGCTGCTAAAATGCACAAGGTGGTGGGACCCATTCTGGTGCATCAGTGGACAGCGGTTTTCAGTTTCCACACTTTTTTGGTTGCTTCACGGCAGCATCAAGTCACTGACAGACAAACCCTGGCAAAGGGACCCAGCATTGAAGGACAACTGGAGAGGGGGGCATGGAAAGGTCTGGTGACCGGTCTGTACACACAGCAAGTCCATGGCCAAGCCAGGAATAGACTACCCAATATCACAGCCTGCCGCCCGCACTGTGTTTATATTTGGGTAGTTGGGTTTCTGGAGTAGCTCCTAGACATCCCAGAGAACCTTGGTGCTTCCCAAGTTTTAATGCACAGCAAGCATCGTGTTCAGCTTGGGTGCACTGTGGGGTGAGGAAGGTTCATCATGGGGAAAACAGTCCAGACTTTGGAATTTAAGATTTTTTTTTAACCAATTTATTGCCAAGTAACTCTGATTTTTAATTACTAGCTAGAGTATTGAGGGAAAAAAAATAAAAACAATAAGATAAGCATCTAGAGAAACATCTTTTCTACTCTTTTTCCAGGTCCGACTTGCATCAAACGCTGCTTTTCCTCAATCCTGGGTCTCAGAATCCTTTGCTTTGGATGTGTTAGGCCCAGTCTAGCCGAGGTCCTCTGGTGAGGTGAAAAGCAATGCAGGGCTTTGCAGTCAAAGCATGATGATTTCTTTCTGCCTCTCCCTGCTTCTTAGCCATTTTCCTCCTCTGGCTCCTCTGCCCAGTTTGGCTGCTCCAGGCTGTGGCCTCTCACCGGTGTTGAAATTATGGCAGTTTTTTTTTTTTTTTTTTTTTTTTTTTAATATATTGGCCACTCTGTCACTTGATGACCTCACTAGCTCTTCATTTTTGTAAGTATAGAATGTGCAGCACACATTGGATTCACTGCATGCAAGGAACAGAGCTGCAAGGGGAACACAACTGTTCAGGGGGCTATGCTGCGAGGTCAGGGAAATTGCAAATTTCTCATGGAAAAGATGCTGTTTACTGGCATGAAGGGGCAAAACTGGAAAGCAGACTTGTGCTGTTGTGAGGAGGAGGCTATTTCTTCATACTGAAATTTCCAGAAGGCRAAAGATGCCATGGCTGAGCCTGCGAGACCAACACCTTGTAATGCCAGGACACAAGAGAAGGCCCCAGACAGACACAAGGAATGCCTTGCTATAAAAGCAGGAGCTACAGGACAGATAGATTTCAGCAGTAAAGAAAATGACAACTTAATACACCTTCTGCAGTCATCTACTGAGATGAGTTCTTAAAATCCAAACTCTCCTTTAACTCTTGGTGACCTAATTTGGACTCAGTTCAGGAAGCAAGGAATATACCATATTAGTAAAACTCTTATTCAGGAAATTGCTTTGCAAACAGCTTTGACCACCTCTTTTCTATTTCTTGACAGTTCTGCAGCACGGCCACAGCTTCAAGGCTCCTCACGACTGTGTTTTGGGTATACGCTGAGGGTAATCAGCACTACAAGCATCTGCTCTGCTCTATTTTCGCTCTTCTCTCCCTCAACTGGCAATATCTGAGTGAGCTGATGGTAACAGCTTTCATACAGTGTTCCTGGAAGGCGCGTCCCAACTTTTAATAAGAAATAATTGCATTGCTATTATTTTGTAGCAACATAAACTCTCACTTAGCGTTTTATCTTCAATTTGTATTTCCTAACATGGGAGTTAGTCACATCAAGCAGCTTTACAATCCAGTGAGTGCAAATGGCTGCATGATGTTGTTTACTGCAGGATGCCAGGCTCTTTCTCTCTCTTTCTCTTTCTCCTTCTTTCTCTTTCTCCTTCTTCCTCTTTTTTTTCCTTTTCATCTTTCTGTTTACAGAAAAAAACAGATGCAGTTAGTTCTCTCTAAGGGACAATTTTCTGCTTGGAAAAGATCAGAGGTGCAGGCTCTGCTTTCATGACCCCTGTGTTGTCCACGGCTCTCTTTCCTGGTGATTACCTGCAGAACTGGGTTTCCTATCGGTGAGATAATAGCAAGCCACAATTTGAGCAGGATGGGTAATGTTTCTTAGTTTAACCTATCTCATGTTTTGAGGAGTGTGATTTAAGAGCCATCACTTGTGAGGGTTAGCTCACAGGTGACTGCTCTTAGCATTACTGTGAGAAGTGATGCCACAAGCATAGCTTTTTCATTTCTCACTAATACTTAGCACTAAAATACAACCACATAAAAATTCTATCTACAATTATCTATATTCAGCAAGGTAGTGTGATGCTCACTGTTGACAAAATGATTATGTTTCAGAAGTAAAATATATACGCAGTGAAATGCTTAGCTGGTAAAAATTCTTTGACTTTGCCAGCAATAAGGTTATTTTCCCCACCACTGACACAGCCTATAGTTTGAAAAGTAAAGCAAATATGCAGAGTTGCCAACTAAAATACTGCAAGTTTATATAAGGTAGCAATTCTAAATTTTATAGTAAGTTTCTTCCTTTCTCRGGCTCTCCAGAGGTATATTTTCTAGTGGAATGCAGCACATATATATTTTTGTGTTCAAATATTTCAGCCTACCTATGAGCCTATCAATTGTCTACATTTTAAAAGTTAGCCTAGACCAGGACTTCTTCATAAACATTTTAACATGCACTATATATACATTGCCAGACAGCTTTTATAGGGATAGTCTGGCCTGCACGAGCCAGGATTTCTATGAAATCAGTGTGATTGAAGGGGTAGCTATGGAGAATGCAAAAGTTCAATGTGAACAAAGACTAYACTTTACAGAGAAGTTCTGGACTTCATCTCTAATGAGAAGTATTTCTGTTGCTAACATCCCTAGTGCAAGGAACAAGGAAAAGAAAAACTTTTAACACAAAGCAAAAATGAGATTTAGTAGACACGGAACCTGATCAAAGAATGGCACATAAAGGATGCAATGTGGGTTTTTCTAAATCCCATTAAGACACTGATGGCCAAGTCCTCTCCAGTGCAAAACAGTAAATTAGATGTAAAATCCACCAACATAGCCCTTGACATGCTATAGTGGTCAGTTCCCAGCATTTCTGTGGGGTCAGGTGAATTTGCCATTTGTATCCTTTGCAGCACTCCGGTGTTCTGARCAAAGTTTAAAAGAGACCAAACCTTGGCTACGTAAAATTTCTCAACTAGTGCTCATCAAAGTCAATGTGATTTTTACCTGAGCAAGGACTCCTAGTTTGAACCCGTTATCATGAAAACTTCTGGTTTTTACCTTGTAATTGTACATTYGAGTAGTTCCATGCAGTCAATGGGGCAATCACAGGACTAGACATCCTCTCCACCTCCAGGCGTTCAGGCAATTTCTTTTTTGCATCTCTGCAATACCAGCTGAACATGCTATGTATCGGTGATGTCTCATCTTGCCCACAACTCCAAAATAACCAACATACCTGCAGCCAAGCTTTACATCTTCCTCTTCCCATCTTGGGCTTCCCTGAGTRTCCAGACAAACTCACCCTGCACAACAAAGAATCTCCATTCCATTTCAAATTCTTTTCAGACTTGCTCAGAATTGCCAGTCCACTTCCACATTTTCTTATAGAGATTGTGGTCTGGTCTGAATAATCTGCCTTGTCTTCCTCGCAGGAGGTTGTGTGGATGTTCAGTCCARGGTTCTTTTRCGCTGTGTTTCTACATAAAAAATGRCAGCTTTTAACTGCTATTATTATTCCCTTCTGAAATAGCTTCACTCTCTGAAAGTTTCCAGGCCTTTTATCAAGGGGCAGCAGTCAGATCTCTACATTTACCAGCTACTTGCACCCATCCAGGGCTGGACCTGGGGCTGAGCCAACTTGCTGGGCAGACACAACCCGCAGCTTGGCTCAGAGATGGGCCAGTCCCTCCTCCTACTCTACTGTTTCTCCTAATCTGAAGAACAGGATATCTCCATGTGCCCTTTGACTCTCTCTTCCATGTCTGCTCTATGGCGAGATAGTTCAATTTAATAGACTCCCATGTGTCTCCATAGCTCCCATCCGTTATGGTGTGATCTCAAAACGCATCTAGACAACTAATGCCATTGCTGCAAATGCCTTTCATGACGGTGCCTGAGGCTGTGAAGGAAGTGGACAAGATGCCAACAAAATCTTCCTGTAGATTCAGTGGATTCATAGCCTTTTACATTTCCACAGGAGGTGGAACACCTTAAGCCACGTCCTTTCTTACCATTGCTGGACTCCTTTCTTATTCACATTGGGCAAGTGTGAAATGCTGTTCTGTTACTGCCCATAAACCAGAGCCATTTTCCTTAGCATCCAGATCATTCCTTTCCTTCCACAAGTACTCTTTTCGCTCTGTCTCTCTTTACCTTATATGATCTCTTTCCCACTGCAGTATTCCTGCTTCAGCAAATTCCCATCTACTCCAGCAGCAAGACAAATTCATCATTTGAGTGACACTGCTCTTGGAGAATGAGACCAACAACCTCCTCTCCCTCCCCAATCCCTTCACACTCATTCTTCCAGGGGAGAAGAACAACAAACAGCAATCCATCTTCTGAAGAAGTCATATCTTTTATGGTGAAGGTTGCAGAGAGCATCTTCCGTATCAGCTTGAGGAGAAAAACTACCYTTCTTTACCTGGCTTCTGGTTATGCTAGCCAGACTTCCACAAAAGCTATAAATGACAGGGATTCTTCCTTCTTGCTGTAGTTTTTCCCTCCGTTCCTCAGACCTCACAGTATCCCACATGGTGGTACAGGAATAAGCTAGCTTTACAGACTCCACTATTAAAAAACACAGATTTATGATTTTGCTGAGAATAGCAATGTTTTCAGCATCACTCCAATAGAATTATGGAGTAGCAAGATATTTGATGGTGTTCTTTTTCTTGATAGCTGTAAAACTTGGCCCACTTTCTTATTGATCATTGACGAAAGACTCTTACTTACATTCCTGTATGTGATGATCTCTGTCAAAGCCTCTTCTCTAAGTTGCCCATGAATGTTTTCTTGTGTATGTTTCCAAAGGAAGACACAATTCAGGGCAATATCTTTTTGACCAAAGTTTCCAGGACTCGTTTTCATTGACCTGTGGTGTAGTGCATTATTGCAGCCTACTCGAAGGAAATCTGCAAGGCAACCAATTCCTACCAGTCAGCATAAAACTCCTGTTAGCTGCCAAAAGAGCTAYATTAGAAAGCACAGGAAAAATGATGTGATGAAAACTGAAAGAAGGAGGGTAAACTTCGTACATATGTAAGACAAGCTAAATTCATATGCTATCATTTAAAATTTTCCCAAAGCTAGCCACAAAATCAACAGGCATTTTCAGTTTGGGTAGGTTGTATTTTCCTCATTAAAATCAAGGAAAGGTAACCTGGCCATATTTCTGTGATCTGGGTGCCAGAAAGAGTGTTACCTCATATGATGCTATGATCTGGAAAACTATATAAGAAACCYGTCTAATGTAATTTCTGCAAAACAGCATGTTTTTCTAATAGAACTTGTGATAGTTTAGTCGCYACATGCGGTGGTAAGCATAGACAGTTAGGATTTAATGGCGTTTACAGAGCTGTTTCAGTGCTGATATACCATCTTTTGGACATCTAGTTCTGGTCACTTTCAGAGATGAGCTAGTTGGGCTTCATGTCTCATCCACTGAAGCAGATCTGTGGTCCTCATAGCATCAACAAGGCCAGTTAGCTAATGCATTCCACCAGGAGCTCACCCTCAAATCCAGAGTTCCTTCACAGACTATTCTTCATGGGGAATTAGGTCCATCTGCTCATTCTTCATTTTCTTTCCCTATTCCATCACCACTTTTTGGTGTTAAAGGACTGAGAAGTAGTGTGGATGCCTGTTAGCATATAGAAATGATCTTRTTTATATCACATGTGTTTATCATCAAAATGTCCATGCACAGAGGATCCAATATGTTACTGATCACACTCACTGTGTTTCTGACACYGACTCTGTGCAACCACCTGAATGCTCCACATCCCTTTTACTGCACCAGGGTAAAGCTGTCCACTGAATTTGGACAGTAAATGAWACTGGGGCTTTAAAAGCTGCCTACTTTAGTGCACAGTGAAGGGGAAGTGGTTGTCACGGTTTCTGAAGAAACTTAAAAGAACTCACTCAAAGCAATAGGTGCAGAATTTAGTCTCCAGGACTCTTTGTGAGATACTCAGGCTTAGCATTTAGGGTTAATTTCCCTAAGCTCTTTTCCTTTTGTAGTGAGTGATCAAGTCAAACTCTCACAGAGGAATACCTTCAACAGCCTCCAGAATTTCTTTGGAACACGATGGGACAACAGCTCTGGAGCCACAACTTAACATGGCACACAAGGACTAGGGTGCTCTTCAAAGCTAGTATTTATGATTTGCTTATGTTTATCCCAGTGTTCATGACAAATACACCTCCAACATCAGAAAGCCTATGCAAACATCCTCCTTATGAAATTACAGGTTAGGCATATGAGCGGTGAGAAGCATCCTGAGATATATGCAGGTCACGTTGCATAAAGAAAGAGTAGGGTGCTCTGGATGAGTTCCTGCACCTGAGAACTTTATAGCCATGTGGGCAATGGAGCTGCATTATTATACCTGGCAAGTCCCACACCGCACAGATGGCACCAAGGGTGTACAGCTTAATGGGAAATTCTTTGCAGATTTTCTCTTCTCAGAATTGACCTTTGGAAATAAGAGACGGGTTTCCTACCAAAATAAAATCTAAAGTATCTAAAAATTACAAAATACAACTCAAATTTGAAAGGTCGCACCTTCTTTATTCCATCTGTCCCTTATCTTTGTTGCCACCCTTTCAATAGAAATAAAAAAAAGGCAAAGGCAGAAAAAAATCTAGAAAGGTAGATTCTAGAAGGCTAAGAGAGCAAACGAACAAATATTCCTGGTAATCTGTTCAGTTTTGTACTATCCAGAAATCTGAGTTTTTAGGGAACAATGTTTTGTCTAGTTCTGTTTGACTGAAAGCTCGTTGCCTATGGTCAATAAATATTTTAATATTTTATTAAAATATAGTTAATATYTTATTAAATATTAAAATAATATAATAAAAATAATAAATGTATTATAAAATAAATAAAAACAGACAAGATTTGTGGATCCATCCTGATTCTGCCTAAAAAACCCCAAACTCTTTTCAGAGAAAAAAAGCTTTTTTTTYYCCTTTTTTTCAGGGGTGTAGGGTGGAGAAATCACTCTTCAAGTACAAATGAACATTCTCCAAGCACCAAGCAGCTTAGTTGCTCTTGCCCAGAGCAGGAGTGTCTCCAAGGGCTGCAGCTGGAATATAATCATAACCTTGTGAATATCCTGAAAGTGGATTCCTTGAAAAACAAAAAAAAAGACTGTAACTTGCCACCAGTGAATAGTAGCAAAACGCAGGAGTCCACCTTGGCCTGAGCTGGATCTTCACATTGATCTGTCTTCAATTCCCTCACTTAACCCATGGCAGTTTTTAACAAAGCACTCCTGTGATATCTCAACAGCTATTCCTTTAGGAGAAGATCAAGTCTGGCTGATCTGACCATGGAAAAACAAGGTGGAAAAAATAAATGGCAATTTGAGAGATATTCCAACCTTTTTTTTTTTTTTCCCCCTCATATTGCCGTCCCTGCAAATGAAGGGGGAATAGCCAGGAAAGGCGCCTGCATGGAGCTGCCTCACAGCTCACTCACTGCTCTCACTCACTGTGTCACTCACTACAATGTCCTGCCACGGGGGAAGCTCTAGGTGGTCTCAAACCAACTACAGAGCCRTGGGGAGCCCCATTCTTGGAGCAAAATGCATGGTGGAAATGTCCATTATGTTAAGTACTGATTAAAGGAAGACCAGCAGTGAACATTTTGAGTCACCTCCTCCTTTTGCGTAGTGCTAACCACCCTGGAATTGCCAATGCAAATTTGCTGTCAGTAGTTTCACCAATGTTTTATAAAAGCTTCGACATTTCGGGCTGGAAAACCTTCCAGCAATGCAGGAATTATTGGCTCCCTAACAACGGCTGCAGGCTCTGGAGGTTTAGATGACTCACTGCTGCTCAGAGATGTTTGACATCCGATGCTCTTTCTGTTCAACAGCTTACCTGCCTCAGACAAAAAAAAGTTTAAAAAAAAAAAAAAAAAAAAAAAAAAAAAAAAAAAAAAAACAAGGCTGAACTTAAGGAAAATACCAGCAAAATGCCAGTTTGGGTCTATTTCTTCAAATATCAACAGTAATATATTTTGCACTTAACTACATGTTCCCTTACACACAGTCACGGTAATTGTACATGTAAATCTTGCATGCATTGGGTTTATCCACACATTCCTGAGCATATCAAAATTGTGCTTCTCTTGGCTTTCTGTTCCTGGGATTGATTTCCAGACAGTCCRTTTTGCGTTGCATCTTTTCACTTGCATCCCTGGCATTGTCTCACCGTTAATATCCTGTGGAGCGGTGGCAGCAGCAGCGCATGGCAGATGGAAGGTCTTTC
Source organism: Nothoprocta perdicaria (assembly GCF_003342845.1). Classification (NCBI taxonomy): domain Eukaryota; kingdom Metazoa; phylum Chordata; class Aves; order Tinamiformes; family Tinamidae; genus Nothoprocta; species Nothoprocta perdicaria. The sequence goes on along the minus strand of NW_020455899.1, from coordinate 2,166,219 downwards.
TCCTTTCTTTCAGCAATACAAAGTGACTTAGAGCTGTGTGGCATCGTGCAGTGGAGGCTGCATGCGACAGTACACCCACATAATGGTATAGGAGAGTAGGAATGTGAAGCAATACATTGTATGACCCCCATTCTGTGATTTTCACAAATCACTGTCACTCACCTTTGATTAAAGTTCCTCCCTGCTGCTTCTGACCAGACGGGTCATTTGCTATTGCAGTGCAGATCAGCTGCTGTCAAAACCTCGATATAAACACATATATATAAACTATATACATATATACTTAATGTAGAATATATAAAACACACATATTATAATACATATACACATAATATATCTGTATTACAAAATAACAGAGTCCCCAGTCATGGGCAGGGCTAAATTAGTCCTTACTTTTTTCAGGAATCAGTTCAATAAATAAGTGTTAGTAAGGTGTTGTTTGATTTCAAACCTCTTGTATAATCACAGATCAGCATTTTCTGCTACTGGAAATTCCAGTTTGATTAGCTTTAATATCATTACTGGTTTATATGAAACAACATTAGCGAACGAGGGCTCCAAATGCACAAATTAAAGGAAAAAAATCTTCAAACTCTTTTTGAGCCAATCAATGTGAGAAGCCTCTTTCTACCACACACAAGTAATATCCTAATCGTGCACCCCTCCAGCTAAGCTGCAAGTCAACATTAGCGAGGCTATAGTATAATTCTCTTTCTCTTCATCATTTTTGGCATAATTCTCTTTCTCTGGGTCATGTGCTGAAACCAAAGGAGAAAGTCTTTGTTATACAATTAACTAAACTAGTCAATAGTTAAAAAAAGAATCTCTCCATAGCAAAGTTTATGCTTTTCAGATTCTCACACGACAAATTAATTACTCACAAAAGTAATAAACCGTTAAATAAATGGACGGATTCTTATCTGATAGTGTTAATGCATCTATGCAAAACAACAAGGGTAAAAATCATAAAACATGCAATCATCCCTCACTTTGAGAGACTGCTTAAGGAGTTAGATCCTCTGATAGAACAAACCAGGACYGGCTCAAGGCTCTTGGCTAAGCCCCACTAGTGCAGGTCAGCACGAAGACCTCGCTGTTCGGAAAATGTTTGGCCCTTCCAACTCAGAAAAACTGCTCAAACTGCTGAATTGCTAGGACATGCTGCACATATGCCTAATTACRGGAAGGCATCCATCTCCATAGAGCATCATGCCATCAACTTAAACACGACATGACTTAGAGCTTGTCTACACATGGAAGTTAATTCTTAGTAAGGAAGAAAGTGAATGCAAGCAGAGCACCGTGCTTCTCACGTGGATATATGCAGTACGTGTGAAATAAACTCGTCTTAAGTCAAGTTTTTGGCAAATATCTGCACAGGAATGAGTTAGAGATGAAATACTGGTGCAAAGAACATCAGTCTTAGGAGTAACTGGTAAAGAGACATATGTTTAATCATAATCTGTTTTTTTTTCTTCCTTTTCACTTATGTTAAATCTTTGTTTGCAAACAGCACTGCTGATGAAAGCAGCTAGAAGAAAATAACAACATTCCTGTAAAGTCATGGTTATTATCCATAGTAATCCATTCTGGATATTTCTTTGTTGTTTGCCAAACAGATAACCCTAGTGGCTGAAAGTATGAACTACTAAATAAGCTGGCYATAGTATCACACAGGCGCACAAACATGCACACAAAGCCACACAGGAAAACTGTGATGAGGGAAAACACAAGCACTCAAAACATCAGAATTGAAACTATCTTCATGCATATATTTGTGCTGTGATGGCCTTTTGCTACTCTCATATATATATATTTTCCCACATACATGGGGGAGGGCAGTATTTGCCCTGGACAGTCATCTTTCTAGTTTCTCATGCCTGAGCCTGAGTCAATTCTGTTAAAAGAGCATTTAAACCCTTCTTTCTGAGCAGGAAAGTTTCTATGTCACCATAAACCGTTCACAGAAACATATTAGTTTCCTTTCCAAGGCATCCTAGAGAGCTGAGACAGGCATCATCAAGCCTAAATAAAACCRAGCCGCTGCCTCAAGTTTGCACCAGTTTAATTAAACTGCCATAGAAATTATTACACCTCTAGGTACCTTGATAAATTTTCATCTGCAGATCAGGTCTTTGGACTCTTGACTGCAATTACCAGCAGAGACACTGTTCCTAACCATAATTAAAAACGATTAAGCATTTTTGCCAGGCAGGGTCTTCTCGGCCGCTGGGGATCCGCTGTTCATTTCCTGTAACTCAGGCAGCTGTTAACAGAATGATCACAGTTTCAAAGGGAAAAATAAGTTTTCATCGTGTTTCCTGTTTTCTTTCCTTTTCTGCACTCTGCTGCAAATCCCCCTGCTATTCTGTCCTTCTATTTCATACAAATCCCTGATCTCTGAAATTCTTTGCCGTCCTCAAGCAATCTGTTCCTACTGGTCTGATCCTTTTCCTGGTATTTTCAGCTGTCAGGTCCCCCTCTCTCAGCTCTTTCCTGTCCAACCTGACGTACCATCCTGTCTCCTTTGCTTGTCATCTTGTCCTCAAAGACTTGGAATGACTAAGCAAGACAAATSTCCCTGGAATAAGGCTATGGAGCAAGGCTCCAGAGTGGGAAGGTGCTCWTTTGGAGACACGGTCGTATAGTTTGCCATTCTACAGCACTTCTTGCTGTAGAAAAGTGCAGATATAGACAAAACATAAAAACATGTAAGCTACTAGGACATTAGTATGTTAAATTAGCATTAACTTTGGTTTCCCTCATTTGGTCACTGCATTCCCATCACAAGTGAGGGGTCTAACCTAGACTCCTATTACTAAAATAGCTTCAGCTAAAATGCTGAAATACAGAGCTTGAAATTGCTAAAAACCACTTGTAATTACACCAGCCCTGAAATAATTAAAAACACTTCTAATTACACCAATACTATTTTTAGGTATGGGAAGGCCTCAGTTATTACTTTAAAAAAAAAAAAAAATTGGAATCATGAGGACAATTTCCTGGCAGCTTCAAGGCATGGAGAGTTGTGCAATTTTAAAAAACAAAACTTTACAATTTGATTACACATGGAGCTCCCTTCCAAAGTGATCAGTAAGCAGTGAAAGATGCAGCCTTGGATTTAATTTCCAGCCCTATGCTGTGATTCCTACAAATTCTTAGAGCTCCATCCACGTCCCGAGTTACTGTAACCCTGGGATTTCCATTTGCAAGAGGCTGTTGGAAGAAGCTGTCTGGCACAAGSCGCCACGCACGGAATATCTGATTTCTCCTGCCAGGAAAGCCATGCACCTGTTAAGCTCCATGCACAGCACAGGGTCCCTTAACACTGTGTAAGAGTATAGGCTTACAGCCCTCAGAGAGACCCTCATGTGCTCCTCCCTGCAAGGGGAAAAACACACAGGCAAACACCAAAAAACACCCCTTCACATGGGCTAAAAAAAAGGGAAATTAGACTATGAGAAGAGGCTTTTAGATATCCTATAGGAAGCAACAAAGAAATGAAAGCGGTATATCCCTTCTATTAATACCCAATTCTCCTGTGAAGCCTCGGGCAAGGCCACTGTTTTTGCAGGTGGAAGAGATGCACATGGGGAGCTGCTGTTGGTCCCTTCTTGCAGACACCCAGGTCTCATGTGGCATCCTCAGGGCACAGCAGAGGCTCCTACAGCCCGGGCAAAATCACAGATGGACCCGTTGGTCTGGCTGAGACTGCACCCATTATTTTTGTTTATTTGTCAAGCTGTGGTAAGTCTGCAGGAGCACCAAAATGCCAGAAATCAGGCCAGCAAAGGGATGGCATGAGAGTGCTTGATTCTGCCCACATCRGACTGCCACATCTGGGGTGAATTCAAGGAAAAGCAGCTCTGAGCCAGATGGACAATTCCCATTAAGTCTGCTGGGAAAAAAACGTTTTTTTTAGTATTTGTGTTTCTATCCTATTCACTTATTTATGAACACTGAACCACAGGCTTTCAAATTGCCTTCAACATTACACTAGAAGAATTGTGGTTTTCAATGGAAATCAGAAGAAYTGTCATAAAAAATATTACTTTTATAGGGGGAAAAAAATCCTCAGTCATTTCCAAACTGCTCCTAACTCCTAGATGGCTGAACTTGTTGTTTGTAAACTAATTAGTCTCCTCAAGCAGCCAGCCACAATAGGTGGGGTTGTAAAGCTGGGTCTCAGGCCCAAGAAGGTGGCTTTAAGTAATTGCTAAGAGGTAATTACATACATATAAAGAGAGAACTGTGCTCCTCTTAACAAAGTGAATTGTTATTTACATAGCGCCCAGAGCTCGTTAGGAACTCCAAAGGAAAAATGAAGTAAGAAGCATGTGATGTAAAACAACAACCCTCCTCCTACTGTAATAAAAAATTAACTTGCTTATTTCCCCAGGTGCAGGGCAGGGCTCCCCGTTTGTCTCACTGCTGAATAACTATGTGTTCTCAAGCTGCCCTGCTGTGGGGATTTTCGTTTGTTTGTTTGTTTTCTCTCGCTTTTAAACCTCTCAATTCCTCGGCCATGGAACAGGAAGGGATTATTGAGCTCAGCTCAGCTCTTGAAGTCAACAGGAGCAACTACTGCAATAGGAGGGTTTTGTTCAGGGGACAGGGGTGAGCTGCCGAATGCACACGCAGAAAAGCATCATAGTAACAGCAGAGCGAAACACTAAAAATTCTAAAACACCAAAATACTGGTTATTGCGCTTCTATGGCCGAGCTTCTGCAGTTTGTTGCTATTTCGGGCCTGTTTAGTGCTGTGGTGAYAAACTTAAAAACAGTAACCAGCACAACCGCAGGAGATGGGCTGAAARCCTCACTCCTGCAATCAGATTCATGTGGATAGGGAGTTTCTGAGCTGGCCACGCTTGAATGTACATGGAGGGACACACTCTGAGAATATAAACAGGAGTTAAAGGGAGTACRGGCAACCAAAATAGTCAGATTTCTCACAAAAGGAGAGAAACAGTCACCCTTTAATCATAAGCTGAACGCACATTTGAAAACAAACTGAGAACTCAGACAAGTTTTCGAGGAGAAGAAAGCCCACAGTTTTGCTTGTCCTGCTTTTTGACTTTGCATTCTTCATGATTGATTTCTACTTCCAGCCTGATGGTAAAAACATCATCATTATTGTGTATTACTTTTGATAATTCCTGCAATACATCATCCTGTTTGTACTGCAGTGGCCCTTAAGACCTCCAGTTAGTAACCAGACAAACATTCTGCTAGGCAATGTGCTAACTGTGCAAACAGAAAATATAAAGACAGCTCTTGCAGCACATAAACACTTTTCACATAGTTGGAGCAATGTATGGGCAGACTGTGAACGTCTTACTAAAAATTAACTGTCTTTCATTCCATACATGGCCTCATTTATTACACAAATGATTTCATTAGATCATTTCAGAAATACTTATATGATTCTCCAGTAACATGACTTAAGCCTCGACCTTGATTTAGGCCTAAGATAGAAAACAATATTGCTGTTAATGAGAAAAAAAAAGTCTGGTGAGAAAGTCCCCTTATCTGAGATTAAAGAGAACTAATCCATACCGATGTGTATATTTTATCTAAAAGGCAAGTTGAAAATTGACACCTAGGTCCTAACTGCCTTTTTTTTTTTTTTCATGGAGGACTTTTGAGGAGGGTCCAATACAAGGTTCAATCCAAGTTCTTTCCTTTATAAACCAGATAATGAATATTCCCTGAAAGCAGAGCTCCRATGACACCGCCAAGGAAACTCAAGATGGAAATCTGCACTATTTTTTAAGTCACTCTTCAGGTTTGCAAACAAATTCCAGCTCAACAGCTTGGTTTCCAAGCCGAGGACACGAGCCCTCTCAGAATCACTGTAGCAGCATGAGCTGTTTACCTGGGCTAGAAAAGACCCTTTTTAAGCAAAGAGCTCTTTTACATTTTAAGCTGTTTGTACGAGCGTGCAAGGCCATCATCAGGCTCTGCAGCAGGACAGGATCCCTGCCTGAAAGTGTCTGAAAACGCCGTCCTCCCAAGCATGTGGACATTGCTTTGATCTCAAAGGTCTCACAMGGGCCTCTCCAGAGAAGTCCACAGTTACCACAGGATTCAAGAGACAGTAACAGTGCAAATGAGATGGTCTCAGGAGAAACACAAAATGRTTTTAACTCTGGTTAAGTTTTCCTTTAAGACAGATAGAGTTTAGATGTGAATGAGAGGACTTGGAATGAGTTTACAAACACTAATTCTAGCCATGAATTCAATTTTCCATAGATTCCTCTTGGTTTATGCCAGTAAACACATCCTGATGAAAGCAGCGCTTGGCTTCCATCAAGAGAAAAGTGGAAGTAATAAAATGAATTTGTAAAAGTTTTTCTGTGTTTGCTCTTTAACACTATTATTCTTCAATATTCTTCATATCAGGCCTCCCCTGGCTCGTAGGCAAACAGCCATGAGAAAGCCTGAAAACTCAGTTATGTGCATAGTCCCCTAGAAAGCTGAGCGTTYAGTAAACAGCAATTGTGCCCTTTCCCTTAAATATCCCTGAAAAGAAAGATAACAAATCCAGGCGGAACATCAACACCAACAGGTGTGGGGAATGTCCTGGAAAAATAACTTCAAAGGTTGCAATGATCACRAAGAGTTTGTTTCCTAGTCCTCTCATTTCCCACAGCAAATCTAAAYATTTCCCCTCAGTTTATTTCTGCCTTTATGCAGCGTAGTGAYGGCTAGTAAACAAGTTTACCCTGTATTCTGGAAGCAAAGGAATCCTCAAGGAAATAGATCAATCACGTTTTCAGAACCAGAAGGAAGTCTGCAATGGGGAAATGTGTGGGATTCCAGTAAAAACACAACAGAAGGGCAAAAGAAGAAAACAGCAAATGCATTTATTTCTAGAGCAAATCTCTATGTATTGCAGGGGGAGGAGGAAGGCAGCTGCTTCTCAAGGCAAATTCTAAATCCTTGGTTTTACTTTGCTGCACGGTCTAAGTGTATGTGTACCTTAAGGAGCTGAATCTAAACCATGTGGAGCTGTTGAAAGGAAAGAAAAGTTACTTTCAGCTCTTGTGTAGCCATTTAATGATAGCTAAACTAGGTCTGATCCATGCTTAAGTAGCTTTTACAGTGTGGTATAAAAAAGAGGGAAGCACATGTCATATGAGAAATATGTGCAGGATTAGGCTCAAGGTCCTTCTCAAATCCGGCCTTTCTGAGACCAAAGCAKGGTGGCTGAGCTGTGCTCCGAGGACCCACAAGTCATTCAAATGAAAAGGYGTCAGGAAGACCTTCAAACATCCCCAAAATGAGGCTGGAATAGGCAAGGAGAGGCCAGGACACCCATCATATCCCGTGGAGCGAGGGACGGGGAGACATGGACCACACGGACACTGCATGGGATCTGCCCCGGGGTGAACCCATGGGATAAACAGAAACCGCCTTGCGCTCCTCCAAACGCTTTTCAACCCATCTGCAAGCCCCTGCATCGGCTGCATTTACCTCCCGAATTTGGAATTAGCTCCGAATTTGCAATTAGCTCCTCAGGCCGCCCACGGCACCTCTGCATCTTAACTGCAGAGTTAAACCCAGCTCTTCCAAAGCAAGCGCAGGAAACCCCGTTTTGCTGCAAGGAAAAGGCTGCACAGGGCTCGTTTTCATTGTCCTGCTTAATTTTTTTCTTTTTCCTATTGCATTCTACCAGATCAAAAAAAAAAAAAAAAAAAAAAGTTTTGGTGTTGTCCAAGGGGGGTTTCGTAAGTTTTACACTTGATCCCACATCAAAATTCTCAGTAGGGGTAAATCCCGTCACCTCGGGGTGCAGCAGCGGGTCTCAGCTGCAGGTCGGTGTGTGGAAACAACACAAATTAAGAAAAAGAGAGGCGATGGGGAGCGGCGCGGGGTAACTGCCGGTCAGGGCGCTGCGCGGAGCACGAGGCGCGGAAAACCCGCCTGCTCCCCCCGCGGAGCGCAGGGCAGCGGAGGCTCCGCGTGCGCACGGCCCGCGGCCGCGACCGAGGGTAACCCCGCGCCGCCGCGGAGGGAAAAAAAAAACACTGAAAGAAAAATTACAAAAAAAAAAATGCAAAACAAAAAACACACCGCCAAAAAAAACCCACTCCAAAAAATACAAAAAAATACAGGGAAAAAACGCAGAAATAACGGGGGGGAAAAAAAGGGGGGGAATGAAAACAAGCAAGCAAGCGCGTTGTTTCCATGCCAGCACTTAAGGATCGGGCGCCAGGGCACATAACCTTTGGGCTGCGGCACAAGTGACAAATATAGCCCGCACCGGCGCCTGCCGCCGCGAGGGGGGTGCAGCCCCTCGCACGGCGCCCGCTCTCGCCCACCCGCTGTGGGGCTGGGGCGGCCAGTGGCGTTTTGGGGAGAAAAAAGCGTTCCCTGGGGCTCGCGCTGCCCCCCCACCCCCGCGGGAGGGGGAGGGGGAGGAGGGAGCGCGGCGCGCAGGCGCACTGCGCGCCCGCGCCTGACCGCCAGTAACCCCGCCGGGGCGCGCCGCGGAGAAGTAGGTGAAGGGTAACTCGGTGTCATTGCCCTCAGGAAGCGCGGCGGCGCGCTGCGCATGCGCGTCGGGGCGCGCTCCCCTCCCCCGCCCGCAGCCGCGGCGCCGGGGCCCGGGGGGGGGGCAGGGAAAGGGCTTTTGTTTCTGTACCCCTTTAAAAAGCACTATTTGTTTATTTATTTATTTATTTATTTATTTATTTATTTATTTATTTATTTATTTATTTTTAATGAAAGGAACCCCCTGGATGCTGTCCTGCTGATGCGCACCGCAGAAGCGTTGCCACATACCTCGCAGTCATAAATCATGCTTAAATAGCATTTGTTACTCCCCACAGGAAAAAAAAAAAATAAAAAAAGAGAAAAATGCCAGGTCAGCAAACACTGGGGCTCGCACAAGCTTTTTCCTACGTTTATTTTTGACCTTTTTTTTTTTTTTTTCTTTTCGTGCATTTTTGCTACAGGTGGCATAATCTTATTGAGTGACTTTAAATACATCAGTGGTTAACTGATAGGTCATCTCAAAGGAGAGAGAGACAAGAGGGGAAATGGTTATCTTGCACGGAATTGCTTTTTATTTTTTATGATCTCATTTAAGGAGACCGTGCAATTCTCCCTGGTGAATAAGCCCCAGAGGCTCTGACCTTCACATTGCAGTCCCCAGCACAGAAAGAAGCCTCATTAGCCCTTGTGTAATGAGCGCCTCGTGTGTCGGGTGTTCGTGGTCCTAATTCCTACACAGAATTCCTGGTGGAGAGCGGCCAGGGTCTTGGGACCACTCTTAAGATCGCCGTGCAGAAGGGCAGCGGCGCCTGATCCAGCGTTCGGAGACATCTGGTTACGTCGCTGCTTGCGCCATAAGCAGCTTTTTTAAAGGAAACTGGAGATCCAGCCAAAAAATCTGCCGCTTTTCCTCTTGCGCAGCTCTGTGGGGGGCCCTGTTTTGTGAAGCAGGAAGCGGAGAGCTCGTGTCATGCAAAGATGCTTCGGAGAAGAAGGTCTGCAGCATCCCCGAGTGTGTGTTCTCCGCTGGAATCCCATTCCTATAAACTGTGAATAATTCATTGCCGCCCTCGCAAGCTTCGAAATGTACTACAGTTTACAGAGCACAAAAGAACACTCACGCTTAATAATATTTCTGTGAGCACCGAGGGTATCCAGGGATAAAGGATGGTGAGTATTATAACCAAACACAGTTCTGGTGCCTAGACCTTTCCGGGTGCTCTGCAGTTGCACATAAAGCTGCGCCAGGGAAAACTTGCRGAGATTAACCTGTGCCTCCCCTTCTGCCTTAGGCAAACACCAGGTATCACCAGCCAGATGTCACCTCCAGAAATAAAGCATTTCACTGAACCTAGGCCATTTCCTGGTATAGCRAATCTGTTACAAACTGTGGTAAATGGGGTGGCGGTGACAACACGAAGCACTTGTTATTTTTGGAAAACATGATGCCATTATTCAGTAGAGTAGGTTTCTCAGCTTGTGTTTCTGTTCAAGATAAATAAGTTTCTTCCAATTTCTTTTATAGAGGTATTCTTCTAAAACGAAGGCCCCTCGTTTCCTCTTTAGTGAAAAATTGACTTTTCCTGTGCCTAGATCTGCTAGTCTCCCGTGCACGCACATTTTCCCCGGAACGATTGCTCTGGAGACAAACGGACCTAAGTGTCTCACCACTAAGTGAGATGGATATTTAACCTCGGAACACGCCGCTCTCCCGCAGCCTGGACATGCTGGAACAGATGACTGCCCCTCAGAGCAACCACTGTGTTTTCACAGAAAGATAAGTTCGGTATGAGCCTTCCAAGTGCTTAATACAGCATGTGCGGCGAAGAATGTCTTATTTCAAGATCCTTCATGTTTTCCAGGCAGTGAGACAATAGCATTCCCGGAAACATACTTTTTTTTTTTTTTTTTTTTTTTTTTTTTTAATGCTTTACAGCACCTTCAGAAACGATGAGCGCCTCACAGAACAATTTCAAAATCTTTTTTTTTTTTTTTTTTAATGCTTTACAGCACCTTCAGAAACGATGAGCGCCTCACAGAACAATTTCAAAATCGGTTCCAGTTCAGAAATTTTACATTCTGATTTGCTAACTCTGGAGAGGTTGAGGCTTGGTTCGTGGTGGATGGCAGGCAGGGAGCCCAGGGAACAGAAATGGGCTGAGTCCCAGTGGATAATCCATTGCCAAAAGCAGTGGGAGAGGCTGATCTGCCCCTGGTTACTACTGAAAATCTCAACTATTAGAACTCAGCCTCGGTTTTGTGATTTTATTTTATTTGCCAGCTGGACAGTTAATTTTTGCATCCCAACTTTTGCAGTTTGGCCTGCCACATAGCAAAAGCATGGCCTGGCCTACTCCATGGAGATGACATCCCACCAAAATCAGCTTATTTCCAATGGAGCTGTGTTTCCAGGACCTGAAAATGGATCGTGTCTCACTAACATAAGTGGCTAACATGTAAGGTATTGCCTTCAGACAAACTTCCTCCTGCTGTAAGACCTCCCAGTGTTGCAGACTACTTGCTTTGCACAAGTGTTGAGAGAGGGACAAGATGCAGTGACATATCCCCTCCTTRGTGCCATATCTTAAAGGGTTTATARCTTATTTGTATCTACTGGACCTGAGATAAGCAACACACTTGGAGAAAGAACCTCAGTTTTAGGTGTTGCTCCTTGGCCTTTCTGGTTGAAACAAGGCAACAGAGCAGTATCTGCACTCTGCCAAATCAGTCCTTTAAAAAATATCTTTCCCTTTGGGTGCTGTTTGTGGTGAGCATGGGCCACGTCCCCGCTGGTACACTGCAGGTCAAAAAAACATTGGTGTGAACCATGTGACTGAAGTGGCTTTGTTTCACACCAACCAGCAGATGAGGTAACAGGAATTTCRCTGCTTTTCAAGGTCATTCTTACCCTCAACTCTCCTCCTTCTAGCACATTTCTCAGCAAACAGAGGAAAAAGAAAAAAAAAAGTATTGGATAGTCCTTTTGTCATAAGTCAACTTGGAGAAGCCTCATGTGTTCAGGGAAGACCAGACCTGTGAATGGGCAAATGCTTCCCATGGACCAAAGCTGGTGTGCCAGATTTCCAGTCTTCTGCACATCTCTGCCTGACCTAWCCTGTCCCAAGTGTACCTTAAGAACAAAGCCATTGTTTTTAGACACATGAACTGGGCCTTTTGAAACAACTCCAAGGTGAGAGATAGATAAAAGTTGCAAACATGTTGAGCTTCAGCAGCTCCCTCCTTCTGATGAGAAGTCTTGCTGTATTAGTGTCCAAGATTGCTCATTTTGGTAACTCCAGGAACATGGGTTTAGTGAACATTATTTTAAGCACTTTCCTAGGCCTGTCTTTAGCTACCCACAGTTATATCAAAGCAATGTGCCTTCTAGGCCACTATCTTCTACTCCTTTCTAGCCACACAGGCAAAAGATAATTCCTTTCTGACACATCACCCCATACATCAGTTTTCCTTACGAGGTCCTGTCTCCTGCCTCTTCGTTGGCTTTCAAACCAGAGCTGTCCATCCAGGCCTCAACATCCAAGAAATCTCTTACTGCTGCTCAGGAAACAGTCCTCCTTGTCTCTTTGCTCCAAACAGTCTATCTCTCTTGCTGCCATATGCAAGCTCCCTTTTGCTAATTAGGAGAATACTGCCCTTAGTGCTCCCCTTCGCCTCCAGGCTTGCCTTTTCTCAGTGCTTGTTGCACTGCAAGTTCCCGCTTGCACAAAGGCTCTTTCCACGTTCTGGTGCTTGGGAGGCCCTAGGAACGTAAGGGTGACCTACACCCATGTAGACATCCTTCACGGTGACAAGTGAGCCAGGCAGTCATGAGACCACACTTGGAAAAGTGGGAGAAAGTGAGTGCCTGAGAGAGTGGCTCTTGTAGGTGAAATCCAGGTCCTAATTCTCGCTGAGCAGCTTGCAAGTGCAAGGCTTAGGAAAGAAGGCCTCTGTCTTCATAACCTGTTGAGGTCTGCTCATGGCACCGTGAGAAGACGGGGGGAAGCCAAGGGGAAGGGGTTGCTCTTTCTTATCCCTTCCACTTGCATATTGCTCAGTGGGAATTGAGCTGCATGGGAAAATCTCCATTTCTCTGGAGCTTTTTAGTGCTGAGCTGTTAAAAAATCTGTCCTACATAATGTAAATGTATTCCCCAACACAAGCATGTTATTCTTGATGAAGTCATATGAATGCAAGGCTTGAAATTTGCCTGTAATTTACACTGCTCACACAGCCTGTTTTCAAACATAAGGTGAATGACTTAATGTAACCCCGGATTGGTTTCAACACCAAGTGATTAAGCCATGACATCTAGACAAAGTAAATTAAGGAAGTGGTTTTACAGAACAGGCTGACACAAGACAGGCACAGAACTAATTCTGTAGCGAAAAGTCAGTGACTCATGCAGCTGCCACATGTGCTTAGGATAAATTCTTATAGATCAGTATCTCTTACATGTAGCAGCCATGAGGAAGGGGCTCTAATCTCACGCCATGCATGCAGACAAGAATGCTGTTAAAGTGACATCTTCTTTCACTCATTTCTCCTCCATAGCCTACAAGATGAAAGTGATAATCACTTACCTTGGGAAACTCTACCTTTCCCTCCCACCAGTGCTGCTTTCTCCCTGGTGTCCCTTTTGTTTAAATAGCTGTGTCTCCAAGGTCATGACGAGCTTACAGTAGCAAGACAATACTTTCTTTAATGGTCATCTGTTACACTGTGGAATTTACAAGGATTTTTAGAAATTTTCTTCTTTTTTTTTTTAGTGAACCAGATTCCCAAACCACCTCCATCCACCACAGCAGGGTGCTCTCACCATCAGTGGTTTTCAGACTCAGCATACATCTCTTATGAACTGCTAATGAAAGAAGACAGCACTGTTGTGTAGAGCTGCAAAACTGCTGTCTTGTTGTTGGGTTGAGAATAGCTGGAGTGTGGAGGGCCCTTGCACTTAATTTCGCTAGTCCATCCTAAGCCTATGGTGCAGTACGTGTTGAGACAACCACTCAGTCTCAGGTAGGATCAGTGCAGAAGCAGCTTATGATGCCCAAGGGTTCCAGACCTCGCAGGTGAATCTGCTTTTTTTCTATGTGCAATGTTCCCAGTCTGAGAATTGCATGGATATATCTCATAGTTCTCAATACTGACCAGAGCAAGTGGCTAAGCTACACTAGTGGCAGTGGGAATGGAAAGAACAATGTCTCTGCTGACCTAATTTTGAGGTATCTGTTCATTTCAAGTTAGGAGTCCTAGGTAAAGCAAGTCTTTATTTCTTCCCTAAGATATTTGCACATARTTATCATTGCCTTGTTAGATTATCTTCAGCATTTATGCTGTCTAATATGATCACAAAATATTTCATATTAATAATAGCTGCATACTGGCAGCTCATCAGACCCCAAACCTTTGTGGAGCTCTTGACTTCTGTTCAAAATCTGTGTTGTCTTCAAATATGTAGTTATACACAGAGTCTCTGCCATGGATATCTGCTTTCCCAGAACTGCTCCTTGCATTTTAGCATCTTGGGTCTTTCCAAGCTTTTCTTGGAAGTCTGGGAGCTCTGTTTTATATTGCTTTGCTTTTTCTGGCTTATGGAACTGTCTTAGTCTTTCCTGGTCCTTCTTTGATGAAGCCCCCCAATGCTTTAAAAGAAGTTGCCACTGAGGAGCTATTGGTCCTGACCTTTGCCACTGGTGGCAAATTGCTGTACAAGGTGTAAGCCACCGTCACACTTGAACATTTCTCCCTTTTTAACTCAGAGGTATTATATTCTCAGGTATAGTCTTTGCTCTGCTGTTAAGAGATTTCCTCCMTTTCATTGACTGTTCAATTTTGCTCAGGTATAAAGCAGCACACAGCGTACTRGGGGAAGGACTCTGAGTTGAAATGACCCAGGTGGAGAACTCTGACATTTTACAAATGATAGATGAAGCCATACAGCAGAACCAGATCKTCATATCTTGAGTTACAGGAACACGAAAATGCAAAGGTCTTCTTTCCTTGTTAGACATTAAAAAATGCAGCTTGTCTGCAAGGTAATATATGCTAGAGCAGGCAAGAGTCAGCTGAGTTCCTGTTGCTGAGCTAGGACATAATTGTCTAGTGCAAATATAAGAAACGTTCCAAGGGAGGGACAAATCTGAAAGTTATTTCAGTGTTACTGCTAACGTTATCAAGACCTTACTGACTTCTTCAGYCTCTGAAACACGCTCTGTGCTTTTGCCCTGGGACACACCTGTGGCTGTCCAGCCTGCAGACAGATATATTCTGGACATTGTATTCCTGTATTTCTCCTGAGGGTCTTACTTGTATCGTCTTTTGATGCCCACAGTGTGAGTGGCCTCAGCTCAGGGTGGTGGGACCATGGAGGAGTTTTGCAGCTGATAAACCAGCAGAACATTGCTGACACAATTGATAGCATGTCCTCCTCCAGCCATCAGCCTCTGAAAGCTCTCAGTAACTTAGAGACTTTCCTTGGTAATAAATGAAAACTGAAGGAGTTGCATGGAACTATTAATACGTCCTTCAGAGCRACATTATCACTCTGCTTGTAGCAATGCCCCAGGCCAGACAGAAGCTGAAGGACTTTGATAGCACTGTTGTTGCTAAGTCCAGGTGTAAGGCAACATTTTGGCCATTATTTTACCTCTTTTGTCCCCTAAGTGTTTTTGAGGCTGGGGCTAAGCTGTACTTTAAAGATTCTGAATTCAAGGCAAGATGAATCCAGGCCACTGAGGCACATTGCCTCCAGGAAAGGGTGAGATTGGTTATACCTGCTTTATTCATGCGTGGCATCCCACAGTCATTTGACCTATATCTTTGCCTTCAGCTCAGCCAAACAGACYTTCCTGAATCCAAACCTCCATCACTTACGATGGCATCATCAAACCCACCCTACACAGAAGAGTCCCAGCACACGTRTTATTTCTGTCTGGCCTCCTGCCTTTTCCCTAGAGAAGGCAAAGAACACCTTCCGTTGTTGTCCTCACAACCAAGCGCGTCCTCCAGTGCCTTCACAAAGGCGCCTTGTAGGTGACAGAGTCCCGATTCTGTCCATGTGAAGGCAAGACCTCTAAGATGAGAATGGGGTCATGGAGTACTGCAGCAACCTGTTGGGGAAGCATTCCCCTGTGCCCTTCAGCTTGTCAGCAAGTTTGCTGATCATCCTATCRTTGCTGCTTGTGTTTAAAATTCAAAGAGAAAATGAGTGAGTGTAGGGAAGCAGGAGGCTGGAACAGGGAGAATGGTGTGGACACAATTTCTGCTGCTTTGATGATAAGTAATCAGCCTCTATCTATTTTTATTATATATTTATCTTTACAAAAAGGAAGGCGCACAAAATTGCTCGAAAAGAGAATGGGAAAGAGTTGGTCCTTGCTGTAACCTCTTCATACCTTCCTATTTCATGCACAGACATTCCAGGTTACCTGTGCACTCCTTAACCTTCTCCTCTACAGCATCATCCTTCACAGCTGTCAGCACAAAAACATGCCAGGACAGGGCCAGAGCCTCAGGAGGCATAAAAAGGTGGGTGGGAAGGAGTCAGYAGCACCATAAAATGCAGAGTTCTCAAGAGTAACGAGATAAAGTTCCCATGAGTTTATGTTTTGCTTCTGCCTCATCATGCTTGGCTTATTTTACAAGTTTTGTAGCATGCAAATAGGTTTGTTATAAACACAGGTAAACCTTGGAAAGACTATAGATGCTAAATGAAAAAAAAAAGAGGTTGTCATCATTTCCTCCTCCTGAATAAACATCAAGTCAATTCCCCGGAGCAAATTCCTGTCACTCTTCATGTCCAGTTGCATTTAGCTAGATGCAGTCCTTCTTGCTGCGCTTACCACAAACATGCYATTATTCCGGGAGCTCTGTTAAAGAAAATCCCCATCTGGCAGTCAGGTTCACTGACCTGATGTACGTTATCATGGCTCATTAACCAGACATTAAGGACATGTGGGTGCAGTCAAGTACAGTCTTGGCAAAGCTGCTGCTCAAATGGTTCTGAACATCTTCTTCCATTGGGATCATCTAAGAAGTTTTTACTTCTCAGGAAGCGTAGCACCACAGGCTTATATATGTATATATAAAATATATAAGAAATATATATATTTCTCTTCAATTATTCTCTCTTTTATGGAAGAAATGTGTTTCTCTTTGAGCCACAGTTCCATGTACCAGCTAGGGGGAGCACCAGAGAACAACTCATGGTGGTTGTTTGCAGGCTAATAATGTCCCTTTTGCAACAGATGGCAGGCCCATTAATGCATTTTCTGCACATTTTCTCCCTGGGCCCTCCCCTTGTGCCCTTTATACCTCAAGGTTTTATCAACAGGTCTCCTGAATTTTGGAGGTCAAGTGACAAGAACTGCCAAGGATTCATTTGAGAAATACTTTTCTCAATTTTATATTTTTGTGGTGACAAGAGTCATATGCTATTTTTGTTCTCTATTAGAGARCTTTTGTTACCAAGGAGCAAGAACATACTCTTAAATTTTACATTTGAGTCTAAAGTATGATTTTAGCTAACATAGATTTGTAGTTTGTAGTACTATGTCAGGACCTAATTCTACAGACATAGAGAGCATCAAAATGGAATTATTCATGCCTATGAGAAATGAGCAGGCCTGCTAATTTACTGTAAGAACTGTCTGAACTGTATGATAAGCTTTTAACTTCTTGTGGTGGGAAATAAATAAATTATATGTTTTGCAAGTATTCACACTATGAAAATTTAACTGTGAGGACATTTCTAGGGAGTGATGAAAAAAGGACCTGAATGTATTGGAAATTATTTTTCCTTTGAATCCAAAAATACACTCCCAGATTTCTCCTTTAACTTGCTGTTTATTTAATACTTCAGGAGAAAGAAATTAGGAATGTGAGGGGATTTCAGGCTAGAGTACAGAACTGTAGGTCAAGGGAACCAGAAAACTCCAACAATATCACTTCAGTACTTTATGTTTCCCAGCACATCTCTCATTCAACTAATCTACTCTTAGCAGGACTATCTTACTGTTCTGTATAGCAGCTAGCACTATGAGGAGTTGACATAACTGACTTCTAGGTGCTAGTGTTCTAGGTTCTAGCACCAGCCTGCTATTTCCAAGCAATTGCAGAAATGGCTTTATAACTGTTTTTGATCAGTATCACAATAGAAATAACATGAAGACCAATGTTTTTAGATACTTCACAAAAACAAATGCCAAAGAGATAGACCACAAGTATTAAAAGCTTTTGTGTGTTACTGGTAAGTCTGTGTGTAAATATAAGGCTACTCTACCCTACAAGACTTAGCTCCTGTAAGTTCTACTGAGCAGCTAGACCTATATCTTGTTATAAGGTAAAAGGAAATATGCCCTTTCTGTAACAAATAAGGTTTTATTAACTTTATAAATGAAAGTTTAATCAAAGAAATATCACTAGTCCAGACCTAATTATTACAAAAGAAAGATAGTAAAGAGAATAATATTACTGTAGAGAAAAAAGTTTCAATAATAGTACAGCTAAAGGCTTTATACATAAAATTTCTGTCTTACTGCCTTTCCTCGTGTTATTCTTACCCTTTCCCTGTTCCTTCGGGTCCTAATTTTGATGAATTCTACTTGATTGGCAGCAAGATATGTAGCAAATCACCAGTATCCCATTGCTTTTGCCAGGAAGAACATGAAGTTGATGATGATATTCCTTCCTTCCTTCCTTCCTTCCTTCCTTCCTTCCTTCCTTCCTTCCTTCCTTCCTTCCTTCCTTCCTTCCTTCCTTCCTTCCTTCCTTCCTTC
>NW_020455899.1:2102600-2147737 GCF_003342845.1 Nothoprocta perdicaria | reverse complement strand
TTCCTTCCTTCCTTCCTTCCTTCCTTCTTTTTTTCTATTTTTGTTCTTTTTTTAACATATATGCTAATATTTTTTTCTACC
The DNA here is from genome assembly GCF_003342845.1 of Nothoprocta perdicaria. NCBI lineage: Eukaryota > Metazoa > Chordata > Aves > Tinamiformes > Tinamidae > Nothoprocta > Nothoprocta perdicaria. The sequence goes on along the minus strand of NW_020455899.1, from coordinate 2,147,656 downwards.
TTGATCTTTCTTCACTGGTCTGCAACCCCTCATTGTATCCAAATATACTATATCCCGTGTGTTTATGTTTAACCTATCTCTGTTAGGATCTTGCTCTTTTTTTCCCCTCTTTAGTACTTTTAAAAAGTTATCCTATTCCTGCACTCCTCCATCCTGTGTTCCCCCTTCTCAAAGCCTTTGATACAATGCTAAGCTTGTCACTGTGTTAGAGCATAAAGCTGTCACCATATACCGAGTAATTACTTGTWACTGATATCCATAAAAAAAAATGGCTGTACCACACAAAGGTAAGCTAAAGTAAAACAAATTAGACACAGCCACCTGGTCATTAGAAACATTGATGTTGTAGTTAGACCTGCTAAAACCAAAACTCCACTTAGGTCAAAAGAAGTTGAGACAAAGCAAGTTTGACCTTCCTGCAACAGGSATTTGAGACGTGTCCCCAAAGCCAAGGGGAGGGTTGCAGAGTTCTGCAGAGGGATGTGAAACCTGCTCCAGGCTCCAAAAAACAGGTACTTTCAGAAGATTTTGTATTGGTTGCCAAGAAATGGGGAACTATGGAGTGACACTCCCCAGGGTCTGAAGACTTTTAAAGCAAATGTCTGGAGATCCGGGGTGACACCATAAATACTAAAGAAGGACAACATAAATTCAGGGCAAGGATTAAGTGTACATGGCTGAAAAGGCATTGGTATATAGCCAGTGCCAAACTTCAGATTTGTGAACATCTGATATGAGGACACTTTGTCATATTCATCTGAAGAATGTCAAAAGCAAGAAAGCATTCATGCAAGTTTTATAGCTTCTTTAGGAAAAATGGTGAGCATGACAAAACTCAATGTCTTTTGTGTAGGAGATTAGTGATAATTGATTTAGAAAATTGAGGCATATGAAGGAAACATTTTAGAAATGGAGACAAAGCTTAGAGAGGATTTTTTTTTTGTCTTTTAAGGGTTTTCTTAGCTATTAGTCATAAGCATTTCCATAATGAATTTAATTCTTTAATGTRTTATCTAAGTAGATGTTCCTCTGTTTTTAAAAATCAAATATATAGTCTGAATACCTGCCAGAGACTAATAGGTGGCTTTTATTCAACATAGATCAATAAAAAAACATTGCCTGATCCTTACTTCACATTTAATTCTGCTTATCAGGTATCTCACTTGTTTGGTTTTAGAAGTGCTGTGCAGTCAACTGGCTTTAGTATCTCTAAATTAAAGACCAATCATGAATACAGTCATAGGAAATCATATATTCACAGCCTTATAAAAGTAGTAAAGAATATTTCCAGAGAGAATAAAGAATTTAGCCACAAATAATCAAAGGTTTTAAATAACGAATACTGTGCAGGACTTGACCTGTTCTGATAGGAATTTTTGCTTGAAACCACAGAGTTTTCCACTGCATTATTTCATCAACAGTATTAACAGACAATCACACAGTTACGGAAACATGCAATTAGGTTTAAGTACCTGATTTGTCCATTTCACTGAGATCAATAATAATAAGATGATCTCAATAGTCAATTTKTGTATGCCCATCACAGACAAATGATCCACAAAATGACTGTTACTAAATTAAAAAAATCTAAATCTGCTCTCAAAAGTCATAATGTGTTCATCCCTTCTTTACTGTCTAGTTGAGATGCTTGAGTGCCTATTTCAAACTCTTCCCAGAGATGTGTCTGTCTCGAGAGGAGTAAGACCTTATATCACTTTGGTATAAGCTACGAATTTAATCATTGCCATATTGCTGCAAATTTGACTTGAGAATGATGAAGGTGTCCTATCTGTGTGTTTACAGGATGGCTACACAGATCAGACCTCAAGACTATAAAAAGAGGGCAGGCATATAGTGTATCTTCCCTCAGACTCCAATGACTTACAACTGAAAGATGTCCAGGTATCTTTAATGTTTTTTTTTTTTTTTAAGTAATAGTTTGAAATTAATGATTGAAAAATGGAAGAATTTCCGTGGGTTCATGGCAGAGTTTCATCCCTCCCAGCATGTTCCTGCAGTAATAAGTATTAATTCCTATCAGTATATTCATCTCCTAGCCCTCTAGAGGTGTGTCTTTTTCTTCTTGCAGGAATTTGTGGACTACAGCTGTAGCATTAAGGGCAGCACTGGAGTGGAATTTGCTTGTTGGAAAGAGTGTATATTTATTTACATGAAGATGATAGAATATGTGTAGGGGTGTAAAGCACGCTGGAATGAAAGCAACATGTGAAAGAGTCCCACACTTCTCTGAAGGGCAGGGTGGCAGGGCAAGAGGTAACAGGCATGAGTTGTAACATGAGAAATTCCAGTGTGATAATTAGGGAAAACTTGGGACCGGGAGAGTGGTCAAGCACTTGGAAGAGGGGACCGGAGATGCCTGCAATGCCTCTCTCCATCCTCAACGTGAGCAACCAAACTCAACATGAGCAACCTCATCTTGTGGACCTGCTTTGAGCAGGCACTGGGACACAAAACCTCCAGAGGTTCCTTTCAACCTTGTGGGTTTTTTTGACACTCTTCATTTCTTTCAAGGCCATGGAAACTTCAATGGCAAAATGGAGCTCCCTGGGAAGAGAAGAACACWTTATTCTCTCTAGATCAAACCAATTTGTACCAATCACCATCAAAGCATGAGGAAAAACTGTAATTGTCATCAAGTTTTCTGTGGTTCTTTTTGCTTTTCTAAGAAAAGAGCGATTAACAATTCCAGCATGGGTGTACCTGGCAACACTTTAGCTGCTGGTGGTGCATTTTGCCAGCACTCTGTTTTCTGAGATTTTGAAATAGATTTGGTTCATAGCTTCTCCATCAAAAGAGCTTAAAATACTCTCAAAAAAAGATAAGAATGAAAACTGCGACTGTCAGTCACATAAATCCTGTTGCCCTGTTGATAGCAACATATAATCTAGATTTCCTGCAGTGTTTTTCATCCAGGTAATCTAAAAACATTTTATGAAAGTGTCCATAAGCATTATCTTCATTTTTTAAAAAGAAGCTTGGATATGGAAGTGTTCAAGGTCATAGTCAAAACAACAACAGATACTGAGTCTGTTCCCAAGTTAGAAAACACAAAGTTAGGAAGTCTCTTAAGGCAAGAAGAAAAAGTAACTTTTTATTTGATAATCAGCCCAAAAGTTATCTGGTTCAACCCAGACTAAATAAATAAATAAATAAATAAAAATGAGAGTAAGTCATCAAAATGAGCGTTGAAATCAAAATACAAATTATAATGTTTCCAGTTGTTTTTCTAGCCAGAACCTTCCCAAAACTCAGTCTATATTTTCCATCTTTAACTTGATGCCTTCAATGATTTTTACCAAGAATACGTGGGAGCTGCAGTTCAGGGCCTGACCCACAGGCATCCTCAGCACAGTACAAGTGTGAAAGGATGGAGCTAGGTGTCAGGAGCAAACCTGATAGGATGAGGAGGAGTTAGCTGACAGCAGAGAACTGAGCATTCAAACACGCTGTCTAAAGAAAACGAATTGAAAATTGCACCATGTCAGACACAAGCAGTAGCTGGACTCTGTTCTAATAAAATCTGGGCACAGCTGGAAGGTTTCAAAACAAACGTTCATCATCTAGCACTCTCTCTCCAAGTGACCAAAGACAAGTGTTCAAGCGAAAGATACAAGAATAGGACATTGGTTTAGAAACAACTTCTCCAATATACTCTGTCAGGACTTTCTGGGCCAGAAACTGCATTCATACTTTTGTATTTAATAGGTCTTGATGGACTTCCATTTATTTAGGTAATTAAAAAACAGACCATGCTGCCCAGCACAGATAYAGCGAAGGACTAACCATACCAGTACCCTATGTAAGTCTGGACCTGGTGCTAGACACTCCTTTGCATATAAAAGCATCATGCACTTTGCTGAAAACGTTCCAAAGCTGGCGTTTGGCCAGCAATTTTGTTTTCAAAACACACACCAACATAGCAACCTGCCTTTGTGACCCATGCTTTGAGTGATGCATAGAGTGTTGAAGGAATATTGTCATAAAGGGTGTTGCATGTTGTGGATGTACACCTACAGGATTTTGCTGCAAATACTTCCTTTCCCAATGCCCTGTCTCAACAGAAGAGGTCTGTGATTTCCTCAGCTAAGCTGGGAGGCCTTAATCTATCACTGCACTTTGATGTGGGTGCTGGATTAAGTCACTTCTGATGTTGAATTTTACACTGAGGGCTCTCCAGGAGACTTTGTGCATGCATGAAGGAAATATTTACCACCAACAACAAAAGCAACAAAAAAAAAAAAAGAAAAAAAAAGGGCAAAAAAAGAAGCCAAGCAATCAATACAAAGAACAATAAAAAAAAAAATGCTGTTCAAATGAGTAATTCCCTTTCATACCTTCAACAATCTGCCTTGCAATGGAAAACACTATCTATACCTGCAGGGACAGTCTCCTGCCTCTGTGCTGTGCAAATGTTGAAAGAAAAGCTTAGTCCAGCCTCGTGGACACAAGACTCTGTTTAATCCAGACTGTAGCTGATATAGTTCACTCTGAATTTACATAATGCAGGAAAAAAAGGTCAAGCAAACAAAGTTGCCATCCCTTCTCTCATCTTCTCATATAAAATATTGCATGAAATTATGGATAGATTTTTTTTTACTCTTTTAAGATCCCAAATCTTTATTATATTTTATATGTAAAAATGTCAAAAAATGGGCATTTTTACAAGAAATTTTGATTCTCTAACTTAGCTCTTTGGGGTAAGGTTTTATTGGAAGGGAGGAGAACACATTTCAGCCAGATATACCATTAAGTTTGGATGCCATTGACCAAAATACTGTATTCAAAGACACTGAAGTTTAAGTATAGTGCAAATATAGAGTCCTGTTTAAAAACTTTAAATACAGGACTGGTTTTTGGAGCTGCTCATCATGTGTRGCTGTCACTAGGGTCCGTGGGCATCTGGAAATCAGGCACCTTTGCTGATCTCTCAGCTTCAGGCAGTGGGCCATGGAGTTTTGCCCACTCTTCTATGTGTGTGAGGAACATGGGAATTAAGCTAAGAAAGGGATTAAAATAACACAGGAAAACTCAAGCTATTTCTGCACCATGTGAATAACTTCCAGTGAATCGTGAAAACCATTTTCTTTTATTTGTCTTTAATAACTTTGTCAACTCTTAATTGGCCATGAAAACACAAACAATTCCATGTTCAATGAAATATATCCTAACCAGTTTGCCTCCTATTGTCAGGAAGTACTTAATTAAAGTAAGAGAGACTGAGTCTTTTAAGCGAGGTGTTTGATATAATGCTAGGGTGGGACTGTGCCCCACAACCAAGCACCTCTGTTGTGTGTCGATTACTCTGTGCTCAAACGGGTGACTCAGAGCAGGAGACACAACAGGACCTGGCAGAGCGCAGAGGATGATGCTCTGCTTCCCTGTCAGCTGCTGCTCTAATCCTCCAGTGCCTTGGAAAGCCTTGAGCTTTTCACCTGGTGCCACGTGCTGTTTTTACCAAGGCTTTCTGTGGAGGTTGATTTATMACTGCCTCTATCACTGCTTCAGCCCTTGTAAAATTCCTTGTGAAAACACTATCATCAGTGTTTTTTTTTCTGGTTTGCTAAGCTGACTTGGGTCWGCATTACTTGGAACACAAGCTGTTTGTCTCCGAACGTTTGCMCCCCAAAATCAGTGTCAAGGGCTCCGTGTGCACTTGAAGGGATATATTTCATATATTAGTTTTTTTGAAATAAAAGCTGTGGTGTTTCCCATCTGCATATGTGAATTGTATAGTCAGAGATACATATCTCTGATGGTGTCTGTCCACAAACGGTAAAATGGAGCCACCATCCTGGCTTAGGTTTGTCTCTGTGATTGTATTCTCATTGATGCTGATATTTCAAGTCATGAGAACTTATTAAATTCAGTTCTGGAGCAGTTTGAATAAACATATGCTAAGCAAGGGAAAAATCCCAGCTCTTTTGAAGCAAAGAAGGGAAAAGGCACCTTGCTCCTGGTGGCAGTGGATCCAGGAGGATCTTGCTGTGTATGTGCTTCCAAGGCTTAGCTTGCTATTCCGAGTGGGCAGATCTCGCCAGTTGACTTCGGGAGTGATTTGAATTTGCAGACATGACTCCAAATARCAATTCTCCACATCCCCTACATCCACATCCTCTGCACCTTGCCCTGGTGCAGAGATCCTTGTGGAAGGTTGCTCTGAGGCCTCTTCCATTTCTGCTTGCAGGCAGAGGGAGCACCAAAGTTGCCTTTGATGCTTGTTGTGATCACTTTGCCCCAGGCCTTAGCCGGAGCTAACCCACTTCATCTCTGTTTTTCTGCTTTTCTGGTAAGTTAGGTCAGTTTGTGGTAGGCTGTGAGATGTGTGCCTGTGCTGGCCAAAGGGAAGAGCAGGAGAGTGCAGTCGCAGGCAGGAAAAGGAGAGATGGAAGGGGCAGTTGTATACTGTGTTGTTACCTGATCTTCCTAGAGCTCTCTTGCTTGGTTATCTTAAATAATTTTGTGTTCTCCTCAGGTTTTGCTACTTTGATGAGGAAGAGAATTTTATTTTTTTAACTACTAGCCAATTTCTAATCCTACCCAGGCCTTTTCAGCCCATTGATTCTGCCTGTATCAAGCCACTTCAAGGCATTTAACAAACTCCAGTTTGTTATCTTGAACGGTTTATTTCATCCACCTGCAGCCTTGCACCTCTGCAGTAAGGTCACTCTGCTACTTTATGCATTTTGAGGATCTAGCAGCCAAAAATCTGCTCTGCTCTTCTTCCAAGAAATTTACTTCAGGAGTATAATTTATAAAGACAGGGCGGTTTCATCCCCTATTGTATTGTTCACATCATAATGCTATGTAATTCCATCTCTAATGATTTTCTTCAGAGTATTTCCTTCTAACACTCTTTCTCAGAAGAATACAATAGTCCACACTCCAGCCAAGCAGCTGTTTTGAAACATAAAGAGCATAATTTTTGTCACCAGCTTAGCTATTTTATATCCTGGTTTCTAAAGAACTCCCAGGCACATGTTGTCCAGTGCCAGAAAATGCTCACCAATTTCTCCAGTTTTTATACTTTTTTTTAATGATGATTTTCCTTCAGCACGTTAGCATTGCCATGCTTTTTCYTTTGTTGTGATGATCGGAGCACAGTGTTCATTTTGCTCCTACCTTTTGATGTTCTTTCATATATAAAATTTATATACCTTTTCTGGATTATATTCATTTTACCTTAGAGATAAGGTAATATAAATTGGATATTCAATAAGGAAAGAACAAATGTAATGTCCGTGGAAAAAGTCTCTGTCCCTATTTCCGTACTATAGGAACAGTACTAAGGAGGGGTGGAAGAGCAGTCCTGGCTGTGGACACACAGCAAATTCCAAGAGCTCAGATTATGATTTAATGTTATTTTTAATTGCCAGCACCACTAAGAATCAGACCTTCGTTATGCAACACACTGGCACAATTAACCAAGAAGAGGCTCAGATGCTGACAGGGAACTTGTTCATACCTAGGGAGCTTATGTAACTTCTGGCATTTCCTGTTTCCAGATGGATTATAAATAATGTTAACCATTTATATTTTCAATATTTTAATTGCTATCCATAGGAACACTAGTGAGATACTTGTTGATGAGGACCAGGATACAGGAAGGTGAGTGAATGGAGTAGAAAAGTGAGACAATTGTGTGACTATGCCCAATCTTTTGGCATATATCTGTACAGAATGTCCCTATATCTTCTTTCTAAAGGGACCTCCCTGCATCACCCATTCCACTTGATCTGATACYGAATTCCTTCAAGTTTTGTGAAAATAAGTGTATGGTGGGGAGATCATATTAGCGTGAACACTAAGGAAAAGGCTGCAACCTGCACTAAACGCTGTTTAACAGCAAAGAACCTACATGGGACAGAAATAYCATCAGTGTCCCAACTACTGGAAGGCTCCAGTCAGGCCCACACTTCACTGAACAGAGGAAATCACTCTATAGTCAATTTAACAGTGTCAAATGAAGGGAGAGTTCAAGAAACAGCTTTGATGTGTCAGTTAAATCAAGCAACCATAAGACATATGTCCAAAGTGAATTAGGATTCATTACTTCTCCAGCTTCTTCTTTTGATTCAAGAAATACCAACTAAAGGAGGCTACAGCACATGCTCACTTCTTTCATATAAACTTATTCATTCAGAAAACAACTTCCATTTAACATATGCTTGCACAAGCAGTTAACCTATCCTTGGTCACCTTTCTATTCATAAGAATTAAGTCTTTRAAAAGACATCTATGCATCTAAGGAKCCCAAGACATTGTAATATCCCTGAATTTTGGCACTTCTTTTGTGTTTTGCTGCCTGAATTCACATAACATTTTTTACTTGACTTTTTTTTTTTTCAGGTGTTTTAGATATATAYGAATGTAACATGAGTTGTTTTTTGCCCCATTTGTGGACCTTGGAAATGCAAGGTCTAGGATAAAATTTTATCCAGACAACGGATGTGACCTCTACAGCTTCTCAGATACATTTGAGAGGATAGTAAACAAGATAGCAACATCCAGCCTTGCCATTACAGTCTGTTCATGCTCACATCTAGCAGAATTTCTCAGTGTAACACTGACCTTTAGGTTCTGCCAGAATTGTGCTAGATCCCAATTATTTCCAAAAACTTCAGAAAATGTCCTCATCTAAARTATGGTTTCTACATCTAGGTAGTTAGCATGCAACTTTTTCTGTGGATTCTCTGATTTATTAGCACTTTAATGCCTAGCAGATGCAAAAAGCCACACTATCTCCTTGTCTTCTGATCTGGATTTCATTCTACACTTGGCAAGGATACTCAGGAGGTGTCAGGTCTATTTTTGATCTGCTGCTTCTTATTTGAATCCCAAACTAGAGAGAAAAACAGGACGAGCATCTTTGAATTCTCAGCCTCAAAAGCCAGTGTTTAATGAGATTTATTAGAATTATCTCTTTCCAATTCAATACTGAAATTGTGTATGCATAAATGCAACGCACATGCAATGTGTAGACGTATTCAGCAAATATTTCAAATGCTCCGTGCACCCAAAGGAACCGGTGGCAGAACTGTTCAAGAAAACTCTTTCTCTGCACAGCGTAGAACAGAGTGTGATGAAGTTGCCTTTCCACAGCCCTGCATTCACTGTCTCCATGCAGACCATGAGATAGCCAGCAAATAAAGAACCCTTCTTACCTGGATCTTTACCATGGTCCACAGAGGTGAAGCAGTGCTAGGGGACCTGGCTCTACCGCTACCCACATCACTGCCAGAAGTGATGGGGAGAAATGGTACAGCCCAGTTTTCCCATTTTCACGAGACAATTCATGAGAAAAAGGTAGTTTGTTTGGGAAATGGGAATCAACATATGCTGAGCATTGTCATCCAGCTCTTTGTGTAATGCTTTAGCCACCCTACAACTCCACAGCGTAGAACAAGAGGAAAAATGCAGGCCTTAGGTATATTAAGCCTAGTTTCCTGTGAAAATGTAGCTATGCTGTAGCACTGTTTATCCACTCTGAATTTCTGTCATTCTCCATCTAGTAACTTCTTGCTTTCAACTACACCTGAAAGTGCCTTACAGCGATAAAGTGAAAAGCGGAGCCTGAGCAGGACAGACTTGTGTATTTCCCGTTAGAGAAGGCAGGCAGAACCCGGCCCTTACATCCCTTGTGGCTGTTGAGCCTGGTGGCCAGCATTGACCAGCCCATCGCCACGCACACAACTCAGGGCAATGATGTTCTCGGCTGGTGAGGAGGAGGAGGAGGGCCGGGCATCAGAGGACATAAAGTTTCACTCGCTGTATTCACTCAGTGCATGTTATGAAACAACTAATTGTTTCTAATTTTGTTCTTTTTTTAAAGCCTTTAAAGTAGCTCATTTCTATGGGGATGAATCTTTAAAGATGAGCCGATTGATTTCTGTTCTGCATGCCTAAGAAAGGAAAAAGTCAGCAGGATGGTCTGGTTGGCAAAGAGAGCAGTGCCACCTGCCCACGAGATGCTCACACTGCCTTACCGGGAGGAAAGGCTTCTGTTCAGTGCTTAGATACCYGCTGTGAGCAGGGTTATCCCTTATCCAAGCTGGAAATAGCTGGTGATGGGGACACCCTCACGTCTGGAGCATGGCCCCAGGCATTTCCAGGCCCTCAGAGCGGCCARCTCAGAAACCTGAACTCCTGCAAGCAAATTTGCCTCTTGCTATGCCCAAGGAAAGCCCGAGGGGAGCTGGCAAACCGCAAGTGCTGACGGAGCAACAGCCCTGACTGGATCCCCTGAGCGCAGAGCCAGCTCCTCCGCTGTAAGGAAGTTGTGCTCCCTGCCCATAAAATGTTGATGCTGCTTTTGCATTTTGAAAGCTCAGTGCCAAGAAGCAGGATGTTTTCAATCTGTTGTGCATCTCTCTGCTTTGCCAGCTCGTGGGTGAGTTTCCCACAAGCCTGGACCATGTCGGGCGGGATGCCGTCAGTCACGGGGAAAGAGGAGACTTCACTTTCTCAGAAAACAGGCTTTTGTTTCGTGCTTCTTCTGTTCCGGGGAGCAGGGAGAAGAGTGCACGGACTTAATCTGCACACTGGTGCTGGTGCTGTTGAATGGAAACAGTGCGTGTTAACGGTGCTAGGCTGCTGCCATGCAGCATCTTGAGCAAGACCTAAGGAGCTTGTGGGGAGACCCACCTGGCTTTTCCATTTCCAGGGTTTAGGGATATAAAGCTATGACTTGTGATATGCATGTATGAGTAGTAGTAAAAATTCCATGAAGAAAASAAGTTCTACAAGCTTAAACAGCTCTAAACAGCCTCAGGCAGGCTCTCATTAAAACATGGTCTCTATCTTCTGTTTAGGAAGCCTAAGAAAGTACTGACCATTTTTTTTTTCAAATGCCAGCCAAGAGCTGTCAAATTSTCTCTTGCATTAGTGTCAGTGATGGCCTGAACCACAGAAACAATTAGTAAGGAAATGTTAACCACTGCATGAGATGGACAGCTCACATGAAGGCTTTGCAGCTGCTCTAATGCTGCAGTTCAGATGCTAAGAAAAAAATTATTGGGGTCCTTTATTTGACTGCCTAAACTAGCTACATTTGGTAAAATCCTGCAGTCAGGATTTTAGAGACATTGAACTCTTTGAAATCATTCCAGGGATTTATACAGACTGATAGGTTGTGCTTATAGAACACTGTTATGTGGGAGAGAATTTTTATTCCAAGCCAGTGCTGGTGTTAGCTTGCTGACATGAGACTGATTTGGTGGCTGGATTATTTTGTTCTTAACTCAGTATTATTAAAAGCGATATACCTTTTGGGGAWTTTTTCTTTTGATTTTGTAGTTAAGCATTTGCATAAAATTAATCCTGCATTTCTTTTATTCCTCAACAAGCAACAGGAGCCCTGGGCCTCCAGACACTTTTACAAGATATCAATCACTGTTTTTAAAAACCTGGCCAGTCCTCCTTGATAAATCATTAGATCCTACGCTCGCTTTAAGTAAAAATGTTAATTGTGTCATAAATGTCTATAATCAAGAGGAGAAAAGGAGCACAAAGAAAAGCGTTAGTATCTAAACGTAACAACCAGTGGTGCCATGAGATAAAACACACTTCATCTAGCTGTGTTTACACCACCAGCAAAGGCTGCAGGAAAAAAAAGACATATTCTCCCAAGGCAAATGCAGAACTTCAAAGGTGGTGAGAAACTGTCAACTTGCTAATCTCAAGCGGCACCAGAATGGGAACTGTCAGGAAGTGCTAAATGCTTCCACAAGAAATGTTTTTCCACAGTAAGCATAATAACATTCAAAATATTGAATATTCCACATTAAAAAAAGACACAGCCATATTACAGAGTACAGTGCAAAGTGTATTCCATGTTTGCCATCTCCCACTTCCTTTACTTCTCTTAGTGGCTACATTCCACTGTTCAAGAGCAAGATGAATACAGAAGAAAAGAAGAGTGATGAGAGCTTATCTTATCAATGAGATGTCTCCTCACTACACCCACCACCTCTCTGGACTTGCTCTCAGTTGTGAACATCTCTCATGCATGGGGTCACCAACAGAGGTGATGTCCAGCAGAGGGGACGTTCCCTGTCCTGTCACAGAATCACAGGATGGTTGAGGTTGGAAGGGACCCCTAGAGCTCATCCAGTCCAGCCCCCTGCTCCAGCAGGGACACCCAGAGCACGGGGCACAGGGCRGCATCCAGGCGGGTTGGGAAGATCTCCAGGGAAGGAGATTCCACAGCCTCCATGGGCTGTGCTCCTGCTCGACCCTCCAAAAATACTGTGTTCCTGCAGATTCCAGGCACCTGCTGACTTGGGCATGGCTGGCATTCATCCATGCTGGGCCCTGTCAATCCCTTCCAGCAGTGTATCCACCACCTCTCGTTGAGTAGCTCTTCCCGTAAGCATATAGACTGGTCCCAGTGTGGTGTCACCTGCCAACCCAACAAGAGTGTACCTGATAGCCTATGCCTGGTCACTGACGCAGACGTTAAACAGGATAGCTCCAGGGCCACCATGTGCTCCACTTCTTACCAGCCCCTCGCGACAGTACAGCTGGTTGATCAAGCTCTCTGGGCCCCTACTGTCCAATGATTTTTCCCCATGCCCATCCATCATCTAGCAACATAACTTGGATACATGAGTATGATGAGGGAAGCAGCACCAAGTACCTCGCTGAAGTTTAAGCAAATGTTAAGCAGGCCTCTTCACCACAATACTCAGTCACTTTATTATGRAAAAAAAACAGTTTGGTCAGAAATGAAGTGTCCTTAGAAGATCCATGCTGACCGTCCATAATCATCTTCTTCTCCACTATATGCTCAGAATTGTGTTTCAAGATGACTTGCTTCCCAGTTCTTGAAGGGACCAAAGTGAGGATGACTGGACTGTAGATTCCTGGATGACCCTTTTAGTCTTTTCTGAATTTGCAGCAAATTGAGAGACCTGTTGTTTGAACAGGTCAACAAAAGAACATGAGAGAACATGAAAAAAATAGATCCAGTAAAAATGACCATTTAAGATAAGTGACCTCAGCATTATACATTTTGTAATAGACAATTAAAATTTATAAATATTGTTATAATTTAATATATATTAAGTGTTTAACCAATAATGACCACAGCTTCATGACTGCTGTTTTAGGAACAAAACAAAACAAAAAAGAATGATAGTTCCTAAAGGCCCAAGGTTGCAGTGCTAACTGACAAGTCACAGATATATACTCCAGATATATACCCTCAGAGTAGAGGAGGAGCAACCAGATTCACAGGGAACGATGTACCTGTTAGCTGTTAATTCATTACTGCTTCCCTGAGATAAGGAATGAGCAACACAGGCTGGTTAGGAGTTTGCCCTTTGAAGTCAATAGAGCAACACTGATATTRTGGTGGAGTAATCATGGAAAACGAAGCACAGGGCTTTTCTCTATAGGGAAGAGCAGAGTTGTGCTGGTCTTGTGGTGGTAGGTTCTATTTGCAAGGTATTAAGAAGGGGAAGTGGAGGGMTAAGGAAGTGTTCTCCTTCCCTTGAGGAGGTCTGCTGGGCTGCGTGATGTGGTTGATGAAAGAACATGTGGCTGGATAAAATGGGAAGCAGTGAAATCTGCTGAGCTTTGAGTTCTGGAGTAGGAAAGGGAGGAAAGGGGCAAAGAAGTTTGTGCCATTGGCATCGCAGGCTGAGTCAGTAAGAACAGCTCACTGAATAAAGTTTTGCTATAATGAGTTATGGGAGTGGGATACATCTTTTGTCATCCAACCCAGAAAAAGCTGAATTCAAGGCAGGCTCTACATTCTATTTTTCTCCCAAGCTATTTCCAGGTTTAGAAGAAATAAGGAAGGTAGGAGTGGGACAGGACGACCAGGAGGATGAAAGGACAAAAGAATGTGTGATCTGAAGCAACAAACTGATAGGATAAGTACAGGATAAAGACAGATGAGTGAGTCAGGATGACTATTTTTTGGATGCCAGAGTTATCATTATCTTCTCTGATACATCTGTCATGCTCCGCCCAGAAAATTAGTAGTGAAGCCATGAAGGACCAGATCCTTAAGGATCTATGCAAGTTTCCTCTAATCCAAAATCTGAGCCAAAGGTCAAATATTTGACATCAACTTTCTTAGATGCTGTTACTTCCTCTCAGCTTGGATTTAATACTCTTTATTCCCCTAGGCATTTCCCATTGAGTCTTTGTATTTGGGTAGACCCAGAAAAAGAAGAGAAATCACATCAGGCTTTCAGGTTCTGTGCTGAAACTGCATACCAATAGCATTAGTACCATTATTATCACAAAATAAAAAAAGAAAGTTTTGGAATAGAGAACAAGAGAAATCCTGTTTACAGGTTTTCAGGCTTGGTTTGAATTGGAAAGCAGAAGCGCTCAGTTTCTGTCTAAACAACTGTTACATCAATAAACATAGATGAAAAGAAAGCTTTGGGGTAAGAGCTCTGCCTRCTGCTGCAGAACCACGTAGCGATGCCTGTGACCCCACGAAACTGTGCTCGGGCCCCTCGGTTGACAGCCCTTGTTGGACAACGACCAGGGGATGGCTTTTGCATGTGACAGGATGCCAAGCCAGATAACCCAGCGCGGCAGGACACCTTCCACCCCACTTGGAAGGCATCCTCCAAAGGCAGACAGCAGCCGTTCATCCCGCAGCGTTCTCCTGCTCTCTCGGCAGCGAAAGCTCTGTGAGAATTGAGCAATCGCTGCTTTCCAGCAGCTCCTTGGAGCAGTGAACTCCAGTAGCCCTCCTGCGTGCGGCTGCTCGCGGGCAGGCAGGTTCGGAGGCTCCCGCGTGGGCTGCCCCTCTCGGAGCCACAGCTTCGCCAATGGTTGTTGATCCCGGTGTGCTCCACTGCACTCCAGTAACCCCAGGGCCGAGACAAGAACACCCACTGAAAGATGTGCTCCAAGAGAAGCCATGCACATAATAACAGCGCATGTTTGCACTTAATTATGATTTTGCAAACATGCATTGGCAGTAAGCACATCAGCTAAGCAATAACTCTACGTGCAAGCACAAGCAATGAAGGAGTCCTGTCAAAGAAAGAACATCTGTTGAAAATTGTATCTACTAACTTAATTAGTGCTTGCTGGCCGCTAATTACCGTATCTTGCAGGGGATGTCGGTGCATGTTTAATCACTGTTTTCACTTTATGCTTTTCAGTTGTAATTTTTCAAGTACAACCTACAAGAAACACCATCTATATCCTTTTCRGTCAAGCACGTAACCCAGGCACAGAAAGAAGCAGCACCAAAGCAATTCAGATGGAGCTGCACTGCCTCTAGCCGTCAGATAATACATGCTTACACATGTACACATGCTTACAGGAAGAAAAGATTCAACCAGATCTGCTGCTGAGGTTAAAGTAGCCAAAATACTGAGCTAGCTTATGCTAGTGTGACCCTGATAGTTAAAATGTATTTGTATCATATATATGCATGCTTTACTATGCTTTTAAGCAGATACGTATCACCAAGATAATAAAGAAAGCTTTAAAAGTATTTGTTTGCCACTAGCATCATTCATGACCCAGAAAASCAGAATTATTATGACTACAGAGCCACAATCCGTAAAATGTCTCCCTGATACTCTGATCTTCYGGCATAGTTTTGTTCCTGGTTCCCRATCCAAGTACTCTCGGATGCAAGAAGGATCCCTTAAGGCCATGAGGACACATGATTGACAGTTCTGAATAGGTCCTGAAAGAGTTTTGGCTGCCAAACTGTGTATGAAGGCCACRGGATCACAGAACAGTTCAAGCCTGGAAGAGATGTTGGAAGGTCTCTGAGCTGCCTCCTCCAAGAAGGGTCAGTCACAGTGGGTCAAGTCTTTGTCCATTTCTGTCTTGAGAACCTCGAGGATGGAGACCATGCACCCCCTCTGGGCAACCTGCTCCTCTGCCTGATTGTCCTCATGGGGCAAGAAGTTCTCCTCATGTGTAGTCTGGGACCCCCTTTGCAGTTTATTCCTGCTGCCTGTTGCCCTCCCATGACACATGGTGACTCCTTGATTCCTTCTCCATAGGCAGCAGCCATCCCCAAAGCCATTCCGGCTCCAGGCTGAGCGAGTCCAGTGCCTCGATCCAAGGGCTCCAGCTCTGATACCTCAGGGTCATCCCTGGACGTGCTGTGGTTTGTGGATCTCTCTCCTGTGCCGATCCCACCCTGGTGGCAGTATGTGGCAGGGTGTGATGAGGCCACACGAGGAGAGCATCTCTGCCCTGTCCTCACTCCGGGCCATGTTCACACAGTCCGAGATACCTGTGGTTCCCTTACAAGCTGGAGGGACAACAGTGGGGTACATTCCCAGCTATGGGAGAAGATGACATGCCAAGTCATGTCCCATGACAGCAGAAAGGGCACCAGTCTAAGTGGAAAGATGACCTTACACAGCAGATGGATGGCAATGGACAAACCTTAATGTGGCAACCAGA
Organism: Nothoprocta perdicaria; assembly: GCF_003342845.1. Classification (NCBI taxonomy): domain Eukaryota; kingdom Metazoa; phylum Chordata; class Aves; order Tinamiformes; family Tinamidae; genus Nothoprocta; species Nothoprocta perdicaria. The sequence continues at coordinate 2,131,234 of NW_020455899.1, read as the reverse complement.
GTAATTTTTCTAAGCTGAAGAGAAAAAAAAGAAAGTTATCAGGAAACAAATATCACCCCAGGTAACTAATGAGAAAGAGCCGGAGCTCTTCCTGCTGCAAATCAGTTGAGCTCCAGCACATTCAGTGGAGGTACGTGCCTATTTACATTGCTTCAGGATTAGACCTGAAACACCTTGTTCCCTAAGGAGCTGTTCCTGTTCTCATTCTAAGTATCACCTTCCGTGTGCTGGCACATTATACACCAGCAGAGTTACCTGTAATGTCTTTTCTGTGCTGCACTGCATGATAATGCATTGCTCACTGACACGCTGGAAATTTTTTTAATGATGTGCCTCTGCTGCTTTGAAAGAAGGTGAACTCCGAATATTACTTTTTATTGTTTACAGTCAGCATTCCTTTAGATCTAGTGACAAATCCACAGCCCTCATGGCACTGCTCGAGCAGCTTTTGCCACACTCCTGCTGAACTGGTTTGYACAAATAGTCATTATTCATTTTCCTTTCTTCAGAAGTCAAAGGTGGAATAGTSATTACACCGGGTGAGGAGTCCTGGCATAAAGCTTGCAGGATACTAGCTGGAGCAAGGGCAGTCTGTCTAATCAGATTGAATGAAAGCTACAACTAAACATCTCTCCCTTCTCTGAAAGGTAGAAGGAAAAATGTAGAAGGATCTTTCTAAGGTTTAAAATAAAACTTATCCCAGGGACAAGGTGCATATTTATGTCCTGGGTGAAGCTGCACTTGCAATTTGGTGCAATTCTAGTATCAGTCACCAAGTTAAAAGTCACTCCACGACGGAGTTCTTCACCTTTAATTACATCCCCTGTTCACAYGGGTACCAAGTATACACTAAATTATCACTTAAGCTGAATCACTTACTTGCTTCCAAGTTAAGACACACAGTTAAGTGTCCTGCTTCATCGTGGCTGAGTTTGATCCAGTTCTAAGTCAAACTACAGATGAAAAGTAAATCAGATCCATCCTTCAAAACATGTTCAGCAGCAAGTGCTGGGCAGGTGAGGTTGAAGGGTGGACAGAAGTACGACCCAACACAGGTCACAAGGGATTACTCTTAATGAGGCTGTTGGACCCGTCTCTGCTGTTCATGGGTATCACACTGTGCAAATGCACTCAACAGAGCCCACATGCAACAGCCCAGATTTGCTCATGGATTTGCTGCCCAGGACTGTGCTTTTCAAGCCTTAGCTGTGCCCCCTCCTGCCAAAACATTGAAATTGCAATGCAGATGAAGTCGATGAACGGTGTTTAGTTTTTACCCTGAGCCACTAGCTCAGCTCTTCTTCATTCATCAGTTTAGCAACCCATCCGTCCCCTTGACTTCAGGTGAGACTGAGGTTTCCCAAAGATATCTCAATTAAAATACACATGTGTACACCGTCAAGCTAGCATGGAGGAAGGCATTTTAAAACATCATTATCTAGCTCATCCAAACCGCTTTTTTCCAGGTTATTGAGCATAATGGCTATCAATGTAAATAAGTTTGCATGAGCACCTGTTCAGACACTTGAGTAAATTCATGGAAAACAAACACACACACCTTTTTTTTTTTTTTTTTTTTTTTTTTTTTTAACAAATATAACAGCTATAAAGAAATATCCATTCATTCAAACAAAGTGTTTCAACTCAAACTTCCAAAAATAGCTCTTTGAAGCACAGTCCAGGTTCAGAAAAATTGAACTCTGAAAAAATGAAGTATTTAAAGTTTTTAAATTAAACTCTGAAAAAAATGAAGTCATATATCTTTAAATCAGGAACAGTCAGCCTTAATTTCAACTCACATTAGGCTTCAGCTATAACCACTTTTTATAGCTTAGGGAAAAACATTATGATGCTATTATGTGTGACAAATGTGTACTTTCACCTATTACACTGTTTCTCCAGCACGAAGGAAAAAAAAAAATAGAACAATTATGGAGGCTTCATATGGAGGCTTTCAATCTGAAACTATTATCTGTTTAGAAATACAAATGAATGCATTCAGTTTATCTTAAGGGGAAAAAAAAGAGCATGCTAAATATTCATCAATTTATGTCAGGTACACAGATATTACATTTTCAATACCCAGTTCTTGTCCCTAGAGCAATAAAAACAGACACCAGTGACTGTAAGAGGTATAAAGCACCATTTCACATTTCCTCATCGCCCCMCAACTGTGTGCGATCTGTCTCCCTTCCTCATCCTTCCCTGGGACCACAGAGGGTCTCAGAACACAGGATCCTTCCCAGATTGAACACCGAATAAAAACAAGATTGAGCAAAGCAGTCATTTTTTTTAAGTGTAAACACGCATAGATAAACACAAAATAAGAAAATGTCACACCCCTTCTCTACAAGTGGAAGAAATAGTCAGCACTTGGCATAACAATTTATTATCTGAAACAAGTTCAAAGATTTTGCTCCCCCTGTTGCAAGTTGGATTTTCAGGCCGTGCCTATAACTCAGGGTSCTCGTTTTATTTTCCTGGCACATGGGGTCCAGAGAAGTGAAAGATTTATAGAGTAAGGTATTGCTGATGGAGTAGGAAGGAGCAATGTGCTCATTCCATATTAAGTCACATTTTATCGCTTGTTATTAGTTCTGTTTTTATTCAGGCTGTTGCCCATCTGACCCTTATCTGGACCTGCCCTGTGCCAGTGGGGCAAGCAGGTGAACAGATCATGCAGGCAAAGCCCAGTCCTCTCCACCTGGCTATCATTTATACCATCACCAAAAGCCTTGCTAAAATACTCTTGCTAAAGTAACTTGCTAAAACAGCTAAGTTAAATTGCAAGCACAGGATCCTCCAGTGAGGTGGCCCACATGAGATCTACGGATCTGCTAAAAATAATCTTTTTTTCTACTAGTAGACAAATATATCATTAAAGCTTTCTCTACATTGCCTGGATGGTTTCTAATTCTTAATATCCTTAATATATTTCAGTTTTCTGAAAATATTTTAGTATCCCTAAAATATTTTAATTCCTTTGCAGAGTTTTGAGTGGGAATAACAGATTTGTAGCTGGTGGTCAGATTTAATGATCTAAGCCTGCAAGCTCCTTTTTTAATTCTCCTTCATCATTAGGTCGAGGTCAGGAAGCCCGCAGACCTAATCCAACCCTGGGGTTGCTTCCGTACTGAAGGGATGGCTTGTTTCCAAACAGCCTACATGTAGTCCCTAAAGTCTTAGGGCAACAAAAACTAACAGCTCTCGTAAAATGCTGCGCAATAACTAAACAAGTGAAGGATAAATTAAATTAAAAATTACAGCTTTACCACTTCTCTTCCCTCCTCCCCCCATTTAGAAAACCTACACTGTGTCCTACTCAGCAAAGAGTATTGGCAAAGCTATTACTCACCAAATGCTAAATTGATGCAGTTCTTCAGATCTCATTAGCTCTCTTTCCACTTTACCTGTGATGACTGCGGTAGCTTAGGCTGCCTCAATCAAATTTTATGCCCTCTGGAAATCTGACTTGAGCTTCCCTTTTACAAGAAGGGACAAACCAAATCATTTTCTCTCGTATGTGTTTTTTTTTTTTTTTTTTTTTGTAACTCAGCCTACAAAGGTCAATGATCTGTTGAGCTATATGTAGTATATGTGTCTGTTGTCCCTTCTTGTCTTTTTTTTTCTGTCCTTCTGGCAAGGGCCAGAAAGCAGAGCTGGGAGCAGAGACACCACAGTAAGAAGCCAGACTGCAGCAAGGAATTGATGAGCTGGGATTTTCTGGGGTGAAATTGCCATAAAAATTATTCTCAGAAATTTTGGCTCACTTTTAAGCTTACTACTGACTAACTTACTGACAAATTAGTACTTGTCAGGCTTGGTAGGTAGCGAGGGCCACTTCCAGGCCAGTTCCCCAGGCAGCACTGACTGTGCTGTAGCSTGGACTGTTGAAGAGAAGGGAATTCACTTTGCTAGGGATGAAGCTTGCARTACCAGAAAAGTCACTCTGCTTATGCAGAGGGTGGTCGGCAACGCTATCCACGTGCCTTTCGTTCTCCTGTTGTTTTCCAGAATGGAAATGTTGCTTGCAGAATTGATGTTCACCTTTAATTGCGTAGCGCTGCATCTTTCGCCTTACCACAAGATAAAAATCACCTGGATATTTTGGTCTTGAATTAGCTCGATTTTCTTTTCATCTGCTGTTAATTCAAAGGCTTTGTTACAATAGTCACTTCCATTCTCCTTGTATTTCATCACCTGTCACTTCCCCTCGCTCCCAGTGTCAGTCTTCACTGTATCTCCCTACTGCAGAGAAAAAGACAGAACCATATCAGGGTTCAACACATTTTGACTGACCTACATATTTCCAATCTTGCAACATCTATTTCTGTAGGAACTGCAGTGAATACGGACACAAATCAAGCAACCTCCTTTTTTTTTTTTTTTTTTTTTTTTTTAATCTTTTTCCCACCCTTTGCTTCTGAGGTCTTTTGCAGGTGATAAATTTTATGGTCCATGGCTCTGAGATGGGTAAGAAAACAAGGTCAGGACATGGGATGAGGGGTGCATGCTACTCCAGCTGCTCTGCTTGCGGTACCAGAATTGGAGCCCACGTTGTTASGAGCACTGCCCTTTGCAGCCTCGAGGCAGGTGTTTGAGGGCTYCCATGTGCTGAAAGGCTTCAGCCCCACACTCAAACCCCTCTGTGACCCTGACAGTCAATGAATGTCTCTGTTCCCATTTCCCACCTCATCTGGTCTCCTGCAGGATCTTTGCGAGCTTCAATCATCACCACTAGTCTCTGCAGCACAGCACTATGGTGATCTCCTCCAATTCTGTAGAAACTACCCCGTTGCTAACTCTGTGAATAGGTAGGAATAGCCAGTAATAGATTTGTGTCTTGGTTCATGTCAAATAGTTTCTGCTACTTTGTCTGTGACCGCAACAAGAAGGACCATTGCCAGGGCCAGAAAGCAGGTCCCCAAAGCTGAGGAGCAAACTCACACAGTTGCAAGATGTCCTTTACTAAATTTCAGTCTGYATTCCTTCTTGTTTCTGAAGAGATGTAAACAGAGACACATAGTATGCCAGGGAGTGAGTTCATAATACAGTTCTGTGCATTGAGCCCCACCTGCACAGTGGAAATTAAAATAGTAATTTAATTTAAACAGAACTAAACTAAACCCAACAAGTTTGGGACATCTGCTTTAACGAGCCAGAAGTTCTGCTGAGAACAACGGGGTAAATAACTTAGTGGCTACTCAACTGAGATAAAGGACTAGCATTTCCCAGGAACCAGGTGAGGATAGGAGTCTTCCCAGTCCCAAAGCGTGGAGACTTGACGTGTGCTGCAGGTTGTACTGAGGAAATTCCACACTCRACTCCTTAGAGCAGCCATCACATCCTCCAAGATTCACCAGCAGCTATCTGAGTTTACTAGCAGCAGCTTCTCTTCAGAAACAAATACCTCACCTAACAAATTCAGTAGCTGTTGTTTGTCTTAATTTCCTTATAAATATTGACCTCTTTTTTAAAAAATTAAGAAATAGGAAGTGATAAGCAAGCAATCTGAAAAGCACAGTAGCTGTTTTATAGAGGATGGGGCACTTTTCACTACAGTGGAAAAGCAAGCAAGTTCCACGTCCTGCTCATCACAAGATGAGCAACGAGAGTGCACAAAGCTACAGAGCGAGCTGATGAAAGAGTTATTCAAGTGCTGTGCAGCCCCCATCAGCATTGCACCATGTATCCCCAGCACTCAGCTCACTCGAAGTTCCTCTGAAATCTCCATTGGCAGGAAAGAGCGGGCAGATGGCAGCATTTGGGGAAGCGTGAGGCAATCCACATAAGGAAGTGCTGTGAATCATTCACAATCTATTCAAATACCCAACATCTGGGGGTTAGATTGTATTTTTCACCACACCGCCTGGCCACTCTGCCCCAGCGAAGCTGCAGACGACTGCTGCTGTGCTTGGTTTGTCATCAGCAGCCTCAAACTCTGAGAAACGAAGGGCTCACCAAGCTACACAGTGAAGCTGGCACTTCCCTGGGTGAATCCCTGTCATTGCTAACAACTATTGCAAGGTGTTTCTACAAGACGTTCTCTCCTTGTTGAAGGGTGACAGTCCTATTGTTTTTCTTGCTTTCTCACCCAAATGGCCATTCCCTGATGCCTGTGGAGAAGCTGCACCCACGCTATCAGAGACAGGCTTGGTTACACCGATCCAGCACTTGTGTCTGCCAAGTTTAAATAGCATCAACTGTTCAGCTAGGCACAGACAGCTGCCTCTTCAAGCAGTCGCAGCTGGCTYGGGATGCGAGGGGCCATCTGCTTGCACGGCACAGATGGCTAGGAACACATCGGCCCTGGGCCTTGCTCTCCTCCTTGGCTCCAGGTCAAGCTCAAGATGGGAGTTAGGATCTTCAAATTGCCAGAGGGACGACCAGCCCGGGACTGGGGAGGGTTTCTGCAACGGGCTGGATGGTGTTACGGTGCTTGTCTTGACTTTGTCCCCAGCAAGATGACAATGGCAGCACAGTACATCATGTCTCTAAGCACATGCACACGTAGAGGAACAAAGAGCCCYGAGCCCTGAGACACAAGGAGCATAAGATTTCTTTATCTCTGTATGATCACACTTTAGAAAACCGTGAGATGCTCACACATCATCATCTAAGAAAAGGAGTAAAAGAGCCAAGTGAGCAATGTATGGAACTAATCAAAAAGTTCAGACTTCACTGAGAACGGGGACTAGTCCAAAATCCCTAGCTGTACRCCTCTCTTTAACCTAAGTTGGATGTATTCAGCTGATGGCATTACACTGCTTTATATTCTRAAGATCCTGTTCAGAAAACTCTCCGAGCAAGCTGGAAATCTGGTTTCAAGTACATGCATAATCCAGCTGATGTCAAAAGGATTACTTATGCGCTTAGTGTGAGGCACATGTATAAGTGCCCTGCTGAATAGGGATTAAAATATATCTATTAAGTACAAGTTTTGCCACTGATAAACATGCACAACAAATTCCTGCAAGCATGTGGAAACATAWAGATTTTACTTTAAACTTTACCAAAAGGCAGAAACTGATGGAGAAGATGGAAATACACAAACTATTTCCTCAGAAAAAAAATACAGTGATATAAGTGTTAAATCTTTAGCATTCTTGTTCTAAAATACCCTCTGTGTTACTGCAAGTGGTTACAGACAATGCTGAAATTGCCCGGTTTGTTCCCTCTATTAACAATTATCTCTACTGAGATCCTATGAAGATGAAAAATGCAAGCAGTGTCTAGAAAAATCCAGGGACTATTTTATGTCTAGAGAGTTCTGGATGGGCAATGGCCATACATAAATGTGAATTTCAAAGGAAGTGGAAGGATACAGTAAAGAACTGTGCTCACAGCTCTGTTGCAGATGGAAATYGGCTCTGAGTCTAATCATCTTCACATGATCCCTGTTGCCTATAATAGCAAGTGACTTCACTGTGTTTTATTGTCATTTCTGTTAAAAGGGAAAAGAATCATTGCTTTTCTGAGGTGAATGACTTCATCTTATTGTACAAAATGCCTSCACAAAGTAGAGCTGATAAAATCTGGAATTTGCTGCCTGTCAAGAGTTTCTCAAGCCTGAGCATGAGGTTAAGAGCTGTAGGGTTAGTGCGCCAATATCTTACATGAGAATGTTCCTTCCTATCATCTCAGGTGAATTTGGGGTCTGGATTGTTTACTCTTGGCCTTCCTGGTGTTCTGCATACCTTCACAATGTCCCTCAGCTTGAGCTCCATGGATTTTGATCTTTTGGAGACCCTCTTCAGCTTCTAAATTGTTCATTTCCATTTCTCTCACATTCCTTCCGCCTGTCCCTCTTCTTCTCCTCCCTTCTGCTCTTATTCTCTCCTTTCATTTAGATGATCTTGGTTATAGCAAACTCAGTCTTGATTCAAAGCCACAGTGTTATATACCACAACATGAGTGATTGCAATTGGTGAAATTGTTTTGCAATGCATATACAGAGAGAAAATCATTCTGGAGAACATCATTCTGCCTGTGCACTTTTCCTAGGGTCTGAGAAGTTCACTTGTTAAAAGGTGGACTTTCTAGGGCCTAAGAAGTCCACCTCTCACTGGCTTTCACTGAGCTCTGAACAGAGGTTATTTGATTGAGACATGATCAACTAACCCCCCAACCTAATATAGAAGGTATACATTTATTTTTGTTACTGCAGCATCGCAGTATTTCTCCTTCTCTAACACCCGTGCCCATTCCAGTCCTTGGGAGGTGAGCATGGTTTTGTATAGGGGGAATTGCCCTTGGACAGATGCATGTGGAAGCTCTTCAGTCATTCTCAGCACCTGTATTCATTTCATGCTTTCCTTAGCTGGTCTTTCCTTGCCCGTTTGTGAGGAGCTCGTATGAGTCCTTCTGCTCTCAAGCCATGCTCACAGTATCAGAGCAGAGGGTTGCCACAAATCAGACGCAATGTAGGGGACTGGTAGGCAATTTATTTCTCAAACAGCCAGAAAAAGGTCTCATCACTCATTCTGCACATAATAGTCTTATTTGTGTCACTTTACCCTGCATCTAAACTTTCCTGGAAGAATGACTGGAATGTGAAATAGGCAAAGCCAAAAGCAAAAACAATCCAAATTAGTCATGAGTCAAAACACAGGGAGATTACATTTCCCCAAGACTCAATTTTAAAAGAATTGAAGTCCTTTTGACGCAGAGCTTGCTGGTTACCCCATATGAGGACAATGCCTAGATATATAGAACAATGACTAGCAGAAAAGTCAGCATAGTGGAAAGAAAACTAAATATTAAACACATCAGTTTTAGCCTTTCAGGTAACACAGTACAGCTGTTGCCTGCACACATAATCATACGTTCAAATTTACAGATGCATATGATCTATGAAACTCTACCATTAAATTTTCTTATCTGGAAAAGTTACCATTATAACAGTATCCTGGAGAAAGATAAATGAGATTCAGCATTCCCCAGTGTGATATTCAACAACATGACAAAAACTTAATTGCACAGATATTTCTTCAGTAATGGCTTCCTGTCACTGCTCATTGATCCCTTTTTGGGTGACTTGGATTCATGACCGTGTCGTTTGTTTGGAACACTTGCAGCTTAAGGGGACAAGCTATTTCTCCAGGTGCAAACTCCTCTTCTTTGGGCATCTGACTGTTCCTGTTTATGTTTGCTCAAAGGCAAAAGTCATATAGGGCAGTGAAATGTTGCTTGAAGTGCTGCTCTGTGTTTGTGTGAATCTTGCCAGGAAACATCTTATTCAATACATGAATACAAAGGAAAAAAATGTGGACTTTCAGTGGCATTCCTTGCCATGGTCTAGGAAGGATTTATTCGATAGAGGGCATGCTAAACAACTTTCCAGGCTCAGGAATTTGCTCTTAAAAGTACAAATGAGAGTATGTCTAGAATGCTGTTTTGCCTATAGGGTGGGAAATGCTTGCCTTAGATGACCCTTTGAAACAAACTATGTTTTTGAATGAAATGCTCTTTGGGAGATGAGTGGAAGACTCTTAGCATGGTGGTATAGGGAACTTCATGGTGCTATAACAAATGCTGTAATGGTCCTATAAGAAATACAAGGCTATCATCTTTTGAATTCTCCAGAACAGAGAACCTCCTTTGCTCCTTATGGGGAGGGTAAGCGCTGAGCAGTGAGATACAGAGCTGGTCTGCCCTTCAGAAAGTCCTGTCCTTGGTGGAGAGGACAGCGTTCCTCCCTCCTTCCCAGCTGGAGCTGGTGGGATGTTTGCTTTGGCAAGAGATAACAGCCTCTCCTGCTGCTGATGCTGAACTCTCACTGACACTGCCTGGCACCATGGCCACGAACATGGGGCCAGTTCCTTCTCTGTAAGGGTGATTTGCAAGGACACTTTTTTCCCCCCCAAAGCTTCAAAGTACTTCAAAGACCTCCAGTCTAGCCATATATTGAATGAAATCTCAGTTTGGGGCATGAATAATATGAGTTCACATCTGTCTCTAATGTGGTGTGATGGGGGAAAAATGCTAACAAATACTAGGGCACTTGCTTGAAGTTGCAAGCTGTGTGTTTGAGGAACAAGGGACCATTTGGCTGACTGCAGTGTGCATCTGTGAGGGGTCACTTGGTGGGTCATAGAAATGGTTGTGTAAGGAGTACTCACAACCCCAGTGAGCACTCATGCTTCTCAGGCTGGGACTGGCAGACCTCACTGAAWGGGGGCATGGCTGAGAAGCTGTCATAACTGGCATTTTGGCGTTGTAGTGCTAAGGCTGCTGCTGTTATGTGCAAAACAGGATATTTAAGCTTCATAAGTACTGTCAAATTCACTGTTTTTTTAAGGATGTACCTTTTACATATTCCTGCGGAATTCGTGATGTGATACTCTCTTAAGCCAAAGACTGGAGATGGAAACAGGCTTCCCATACAGGGACTTGTCCATTTTGGCCATTTGGGAGAAACACATGGCTAATTAACCAGCCAGCAAGTATCTGCAGCAAATAACAGGTTAATTACAGRTAAATGTTGATTTGTAGAGGATTGGGAGATGTATGCCTTCAAAAATGAAACACTTGGATGGATGTTCTAACCTAACATGACTTTTATACTGGAGTTGCCAGCTGCCATTCTGTTCCCAGGTGCCCATAGTGTAATGGAAACTTCACAAAAGGTTCACATGCTTAATTTCTTCACTCCCATGAAGGTACTGGGGCGAGGGCTCAGGAAGCCTTCAGCTGTGTTATGCCACATTAATCTATGCAAAGGTATGTGATCCAGAAGACCAAAAGCAGTCATGTGTAACTCAAGACAAAAAGTAAAAAATCTGATTTCTTTTTCTGTGACGGTGCTTCTTTTCCTGCTGTCTGAATATGCTGAGCTGATCAACAACATCTCATGTTTTATGCAGTCTGCTCATCCGATACAGCCACCAATTGGACTTAGCTGTTCATGCTTATAGACTTTGGTTTCATAAGGGATAAGTAAACCGTTTTCCACCAGCCTTTCACAGATGAAAAGCCAGAATTATACACTCAAAAGCAAGCCTGACTTCAGTTTTAACGCTGCAATCCCAAAGTGAGGCAAATGTCTCTGCTCTCTCCCCAGGGGATGGCTTGCAGCTCATCCTTTGCAGTGTTATGACTGGCTGTTTAAATCTTTCTATTCTCTGCTCCTTCAGCTCTCAGCTGCTAACTGTGTGTCAGACATCTCAGCACAAGGCTATAAATGCTTTACTTGCCTTCCTGCCTCATTGTTTTTGACACTGTGCTGCCACCAGGAGATGCTTCTGCTTCAATAAAGCAAACGTTCAGTCTTGGTCTAAATGCCAGCAAAGTGGATGATGGAAAGAACAATATGCAAAAACACACAGAGACAATAAAGTTAAAAGCAGGCTATGTTGTTACATTCAGATTGTTGCATTTTTCTCTTCATTGCAAACTTTGAGTCATGAATCTTAAGTAGGATCAAGGACATGCCTAATATCATTTTCATGATACAGATATATATATATCTGTTCAAGATAGAGGGAAGTAAATATTATGATGCTTGCCATCAGATCCTGCTGTAGTTTTGATGCTTTTTGAAGCTTAATGCTGCTTCAAAGCAGCAGGAGCAGCGATTTCTATTGTTCAGATTACAAAGCCCTYCCAGGAGGGCTGCAGCTCCCATACTGGTCTATGCAGTTACCCAGTGGCACTACCATCACAGATCCTGCTTCATTTGTTCTCATGCTAATAAAACGAGTACTGGCACTTTGTYCTTCCAAAGACTGACTGCAAAGCAGCTTGCAAAAGGCCAATAAATATATTGACAACATTTTAATGGCTGCAGAATCCCTCCACAATTTAAAGGACATTATCATAATAATTCAAGGTAATGCATTTACACAATGGGCCCATCCAGTCCTAATCAATCATCTGTTATGGGCAGTGGAGCACTTTTGCATTGTGATAATACATTGGGAACTAACTAGAACAGCGCAGCTATAAAAATGTAATCTTCAAAATTAAAGAGTGGTTATGGAAGCGCCATCATATTATTGTGAGGGCCATATTGTGCTCTCACTGCAGTTTTCTGTCAAATATTGCAAAATCGCTCTTCTTCCATCTTAGTATTATGTTAGCCTCTTAATTTAAGAGCAAACAACAAAGACCAAGCCATCTGTCAGAAAAGTCCTTGATTTGATCAGGGATATATTTATACACCTAAAGTCATTGTTTTCTACCACGCAAATCTTTCTGAACTGACACAGATTAAATCTCCACCAGGTACTATACAAAAAGCATTTCAGGGACAGCCAGGCATGCTAACATCTTTGTCCTTACTATATGGATAAGTCTGGGGAGCTGTGGAGGAAAGAAGAAAAAGCGTCTAAAAAATAGGAGAAGTGGGGCTAGATTGAGCCACATGGTTCCTGGTTTCTATCCAGTTTGAGCAAAGAAGGCAGAATCCCAGGGTCAAGAAATTCAGTCTTTTGGGAGCTGTTGCTTTAAGTGTTCCAGGTTGGGATGAAGCAATTTTCCTTCTCCATTTGAAACAAATGCTACAAAATATTTAACAAAGCTCTCAGTGAAAGTTGTTTAGAGAAAGAGAAAACATTTATGATGAAGTGGAAACCACATATATCACTGTTGGGAAAACTGCTAAAGGTGGAGATCTCTCCTAACAAAATCCACACAAGATTTGAAGAGTGGTTCAAAGATTAAAATACTCCAGAAATCTCAAAGTTTGTGCTGCTGAAATGTATCTTTCTGCTACATCTGCATCTAGAGGCCTTCTCTGAACCCCTCAGTGCAAAGCATTAGGTGAAGACAACATTCTCCTTCCCACAGAGTTAACCATCAAGACCGGGAAAGTTAGGAGATTTGGAATGCAGAGAGGAGAAGCACTCTTCTGATTTCTCRGCTTTATCTTCAGGCTCTGTGTGATGTTGTCCTCTCTATAGATGGTTGTTTTCAGGTTTTTCAGAAGACAGAAAATCCAGTAGCAGAGCACCACTCTGGATCTACACTTAAAAGCCAGAATATTTCCTGGGAAAACAAAATAAAACAAACCCCAAAAAACTCCACAATCCCACATAGAACCCTCACTGATAAAATGATGCACTGATAAAATGCGCTGATAAAATGATGACTGACAGAGCCTGCCAGGAATAATTGCATCTAATAAGGTGAACGAAAACACCATGGAGCCTGTTATAACGAGGTCAGCTCAGGCAATTTCGGTTTGATCATTCCATGTAAACGAGCTCCATGTCCTTACACATAAACCAGACTTCTCCAATAAGGGATTGACTGCAGTGCTCTGCTGGCTCCCTGGTGCTGGGAAAGGGAGACCTTGGTGGGGGTGACACGAGTTGCAAGGACTTCTTGCTCGCAGCCTTGGGGATCCTCTCCCCATCTCCCAAAGGCCCTGCATCCGTGCCAGGGCAAGGAAAAGGATGGAGGGAAAGGGATGCCCCCAAGCATCCCGCCTGCAGGAAACTCCATTCTCTGTAATAATTACAATAACGTGGTCCCTTTCATACAAGAACCAAGCAAACAGGGTAAATAGTAAAGAGTGATATCCTGAAAATAATGCAAGCTTATGATCTTACAGATGGTAGTTTTTTGCAGCCCTACCTCTGAAATAGTGATTTGCTTTTGGCACGCATACTCTCTTTTACATCTATCGGGCTTCTACAATTTGAATATTCTTAAAGCTTTTGGGACATATTCACATYTGCTTTTCAACATCACAAGTTCCGGGACAAAATATTTTTCAAGACAAAGGCAGATCCAAAATAGATCTTATTAACAGAAAGTGGTCGCTAGGTCAAAGGTGTAAAAGTTACCTTTACTCCATTCTTTTCTAAGTGCTTTTATGACCCTTATCATAGCTGGGGAGACCACAATATCTTTAATTTCAAATATTAAAAACTGAACTTGAYGCAAATATCATGACATTTTAACAATGTTGGCTCTTTTCAACTGCCTTGTAGTTTTAAGCTTTTGGGATTTCCATTTTTAAGGATTTTTTTTCTCTCACTGGAATCACAAGTGCTTTTATATTTAAATTTCAAGCCCACTCCAAAATGAGTCCTTCTCAGGAGCTGCAGGGATGACATCTCGGTTCCAGGAGCTCCCAGGTCACAGCAGCAGGTCAGGTGGCCTTCTGCACTGTGCCCTCTTCTCTGGGATGAGGGGAAGGCTCTCCCCAGCAAGCGGAAGAAAAAGAGGCCACAGAGAGCAGAGACGGGTCAGATCTGCAGGGGAAAAATCGTGGGATCAAGCCTTGACATGGCAACCTGGAAGAGCATGGTGAGGACATGTTGATACATCCTTGCCCTGTCCTGGTATTTTTCACAAAGTGCTGCACTTTGCCTGTTTTTGGAGACCGAGTATGTGTCTTCTGATGTTCTTATAGAACAGAACAAGGAAAGGAGAAATGTTGTGGTCCATTTTGTGGAAGACTGACTCACCATCAATACTAAACACCCAATTTAACTGTACTTCGCACATTGGTGTATTCACACAGGCTTGGGGAATGCTGTTTTCTCCTGCCGTACAGGCTTGCAGAGAATGGCTCCTCTCCTTATCTGTCTGGTAGTGATCTCTGCACTGCTTTGGTCAGTAGCTCAGCAAAGCCACCAGKGCAAAACCAGGAGCTGACTGGACAAGAGCAAGAGATTCTTTCATGCCAACTCCTTGCTCATCTGGTTTTGCTCTGCTTAACTAAACACATGCAAACATCTCCTATGTGCTGATCTTAAAAGGCATAAACACAGGGAGGAAGGCGAAGGCAGTGTTACTGTGCTGAGTGCACACACAGCAGAGACATCAGTCCTACCAAGGAGCCACTCACAGAGACCAGCTGCATGAGGCACCTTGCAGAGACATACGCGCCTGGGTTGTCGCTTGCAGTGATGTTGCAAGGTTAATTCCCCTTGTCCTCAGAGGGATCAGCTCTACCCACGTGTTCTGGGATCATCTGACAAGATGCTCCAACCTAGAAATAACTCTTGGGCCCGGAGGTCTGAGCCCTCAGAACTGGTACATCTGGTCAGCAAAGCACCAAGCTGATAGTTAACGTTATGTCTGCACTTTAAGACTGACATCCCTCAGTCAAGCTTTTAATATATTTTTGTATAATTAATATGTGATTGAAGTTAACTCGCTATGTGAAGTGCTTTGCTCGATTGGATATTTATGTTCCCCAAATTCTGAGAATGATATGGTGATGCCAGGCAGGCCTGCAAGAAGGTATAATGAAAGGCCTCTTCGATAAAATCATTTAATCACATATCTGACTTTTTTTTACAGAAAACAAAACAAAACAAAACAAAATAAAACATGACAGCCACTGATACTTGATTTTAGCAATGRTTATTTCTGAATCTGAGTCATCAGTCTTTTCTCTTGTCATGGGAAGTTCTGAAGAATCTTATTGTTTTTAAAAGCCCTCCAATCAAACCAACCAGGTCTTGTATCACTATATCCTAGAATATAAAAGTTCCTGTGGAATAGAAAAAAGGCAATATTGGGTGACTGCAAACTTATTTTTAATATGGCAGTTACCAACACTTCTGCTGGCATCCAAATGTTGGATGCTAAAAATACTTTCAGTCTTCATTCTGCTGCACAATGTTGGTATGCACAAAGAAATAGCTGCTGTCTTTGAACACAGAACAAGTCTGACTTCTAAGGCTAGACACTGAAAAAAAATGAGTCCCAGGGCTGTGAGTTTACTGTTTTATTCTAAATTATACATGCAGTTCCTGCAGCTGTGTGGCAAATCAGGTCTTTGAATGTACAAGTGGCAAGACAGCTCCCTCACTGCAAATTCCCAGTGAAAATATTTTTACATACCGTAACGTACATTATCCACAATGTTGTAATAGACTCTTCCTTGCTATGGAGAATAAAGTGTCATACCATCCGAATATAGAAATAAAAGCTAAAATAATTTCTTCTCTTGCAGAACATTGCTTATTACAGGCACTAATTCCCAGAGAAAACAGCAATGGTATAACTGAGTTTGCCAGTATTTCAGACAAACTGCCTGTCTTCAGCCACTGCCATAAACAGCAGAATCAAAGATAAACTTTCCTTGCACATAAACATGGGAGGGAGAAGCTATTCCTGATTCCCAGCTACTGATCACAGCCCAGCCTGAACCGTAGAGGTTCTTGCCTGACTCAATGGAGTGAATAGTAAACTCACTGCAAGGCTGTGAGGCTTTATTTGCTCTCATGTTTTCTTTCTATATGGTTCCCTCCCTGCCTACCACCCATAACCAGTAAGGATGGCAAGGTGCATAAACACAGCAGCTCTGCAGTGCTGGCTGTGGAAGGAGGAATCAATGTTTGGCGAGATTAGAGTTTGAATTTCACCTTTCACTACGCGTATTTTGAATCTGAGACAGGAACAATAATGCTTTTCTTGTTAACTCCTTCTTAAGGTATGCCAAAGATGCCACTTTTCATATGAGAAAAAAACCCTCTTTTTTTGCTAAGAAAAAGAAAACTCACTACAGAAGAATGGTAACAAAATATTTACATATACAAAGACCYAAGAGAGGCAGAAAGAAAATGTGAAATTACTTGAATCGCCATAGGAATCTGATTATCTTAAAAGTCTTCAATAATCCTAAGAAGGGGGAATACAGCTGATAAAGGTTACAAGCATTCAACAGCACACACAGAATAATTCTCAAGAGGCTTAAACCACATACTCAGATCATGTTTCAAATTTGAAGACACTAAGGTCTCCGAATACAGTTCAATGTGTCAGAAGATTATGAAATCCTTGAGAAATGCAAAATTTGAGCTAGTTAATACCACAACTTTCCACTGGAGTTAAGTTCTCATGGAAGTCCAAAGGTTTTGGTTGAAAATCTTGAATCTCCTGTGAGTACCTGAAGGGAGGCAAGCAACTGTCTCATACAAACAAGCTCCCCTTGAATGCTGCTATTGGTATGATGCTGCTTATTTGAAATCACTTGCACAGGGGAGATGGACATCCTTTCCTCAGTCTGAATAAACATAATWATCTTGAAAGCTTATGCCTCCTTTTGGACAGGCAGACTTTATAGAGAACAGGGCAAGCTCTACTTTCTTGCTGTCACTAAGACTTAAAACTCCTAAGTTTTAATAGTTTCTCTCTGGAGTCTATAGAACGGCAAAACATCTCAGTCCAGTATTAATAAAGAAGGCAAGAATGTTTCCTTGCTCTGTTCAGTGACAGCCCCAGCAGAGGACAGTCCCTAATCCTTGATCCCTAGATCCAGCAGCATTTCCAGATCTATCAAGACAGGAAGCAACCACACTCTTAAGCCAACAACAGTCAATTTGGTGCTCCTTTTGACCTACCCTTGCTATGGCCAAGAATAGAAGACAGAGTAATCTGAAGATGCACTTCACGGATGAGGGTTTGATTTGATCTGGAGTTGCATCKTGTATTATTATGTTTACTTCCCTGTAAAGTGTCTAGACTTTGTATGACAAAATGTGTTGCCTTTGTACTTGTTTCCTGGGCTTTCTCCATCTACCAGAGGAGTGCCAGAAACAAAGTGTCAGGTCTGAAGGATGCAGTCCCTGCATTGTAAGGCCAATGGATTCAAATCTGCCTAATGCACTTCTGTAGAAAGAGGATAATAACAAAAGTCTTTYACAAACTGAAATTTCCAAGTTCTTCCTTTCAGCTCTTATGTYCCACACCACAGGAAAGGACAGATTCCTTTTGCTTGAAACTCTAAACATTGTTCCACAAACAGAGAAATCCCTTGGAATCGGGACAGAGCTTTCTGATGAACCCAAAGCTCAGAAGATGGTGTTAATGCCCATCAGGATTGTTGTGCTTTGAATCCAGCTCAAGGCGAGCCCTCACCTGCAGGACAGGCCGCATCCTTTGGAGGGAGACCTTGCTCATTGCCTTCGCACTGCTCCCTCCATCAGGAAGCAGAAGCAGCTCAGTTGCAGAGACAGAGCTGAAGCAGTTGGAAATCCATAAAAAAAAAAAAAAAAAAAAAAAAAAAAAAAATCCTGCATGGTTTAATAATGCCAATTCTGCCACCTAGTGACACGGGAATATTAACCCACGGCTACGAATGTGTTGAGGGAGGATTGGCTCAAACAGCTACAACTGTGCCAGGGTTGGTGGATAGGTGCTGCTCTTACACCATTGTCCCCAAATCTGGAATATACAGGTGGTAGTACAGTGGGGTTCTCCTGTGGGCAGAATTGATACAGGCTCCTTAAGGAACTGGCTCAAAATATAGCTCTGCATGCTGCTCTTCAGGTGAACTTCCAGCAACCAGTGCTCCCAGTCTCCAATGCACCCTGGCCACGGGATGATTTGATGGAATTTACTCAATGGCAAGGAAATATCTGAGCAACATGAGAAGGATATCAAGTACAACCAGTGAAAATACACATTCGYCTCTCTGATCAGGATTTTGTGACTTTATTTCCTTTGCGGTGTGCTATCTGCTAATGGTTCCAGTAAATGTCTGCAAAACATTCAAGTGAAAATGACATTGCAAGAGGAGAAAGCAAAAAATATGGTGTTTAGAACTGTGTTTTGAGAACAAAACTGCCTGTGTTGAAATAACTGGCTTCTACAAATCTGCCTTGGAAGCATTCCTAGCAGAGGACAGATAGCTATAAACTCACTGCAAACTGCTGTGCTTCTCAATGCCTACCTACAGCAAAACACTCCTCAAGCTTTTGTAAACAGGATGCCAAATTGGGGCAAAACTACAGTTGGAAAGGCTGCTGCAAAAAGATGAGCTGCCTAGAGGTCTGCATTACTAATTAATGAGCTCTGCAATTTATCATTGAAAACTTGGCAGGGCCAGAGCTGGAAATAGAATCCAGGCTTGCTACTGCCCTCTTCCTTGCTTTAACTACTAGAAAATCTGGTAGCTGTGCATCTGTTTTGCATTCTTAGTAGCAATGCTATAGAAATAGCTTCAGGACTATTGTTTTAGTCAGCTATTTTGCCCCTTCTTTTACAGCGGTAACTCACCACATTTCATGGGAATCAGTAGAATTAAAACAAGGTGAGAGGGAGATCTGAACCAATGTTTTCAGAACTCTATGTCTTGTAGATACTCAGGTTTTTCTCAGGAAAAACAGTTTTATTCAGAAAAGAGTTTCAATTGTACTTCACTATACACTTAGCTTTGGCTGGTTTCCTGTCTGCAGCAATAGCTTTTGAGTGAAGAGTCTGTTCAACTGTGAACTAAAAGAAAAAGAAAACCAAGAAAGGAAAACAAAAAGGATTTACTCTCTCTGTKGTCTGACATTTTCTGTCATGTGGTTATTGCTTTGGAAGACATTCTCTCCTTCTGCAGAGCATGCATTTACAAAGATGCTATAAAATGTTCGTAAATTAACAGAAACCCAAACACTCCGTTTTTGTGGCTTTTTTTTTTTTAATTTTTCCATACTGTCACGCAAAATTAAAAATTTGTCTTCTTGGTGACTGAATCATGTGCTACAACAACTAAATGCATTAAGATGCTGCTAGGAGAGATAGGAATGCCAGATTCTTGTTCCACAGCACATATTTTTCCTGCAGCTCCTTCTGCTTTCTCAGCCTTTCTTGTTCTGTTTGGGTAATAGGAAATTCTTGCTACAATTTGAAAGCTGAAAAACAAAGGCAGCATTTGACTTGATAACAAATTGCCTTCAGAATGTGTGTACTGGTGGGGAAAAAAAAGTTGGAAGCTAAAGGGCTACCAGAGGAGAGACAAAAAATGTCTGGGTTGTTCTCTTTGCTAAGGGCCTGAGTGGGCACCATTTGTAAGGACAGCAGCTGTTTCTTTGGGGCACAGTGGAGATTTCTGAAGTGGTGCATCTAAAATGTGCAGCTCAGATGACCTGTCCTGGTAGTCTGGGCACACTGTTTCCAGATATGGATGCAGCAGTTAATTGGATATTTTGTACCACGCTATCCTACAAGGCCAATGCCATGATTAAAAATCTGAAAGGTAACCATGCTCAACAGTGGCTGAATGACTCATGATGTTGGTTCTCCAAAGTGAGATACCCAAGAGAGATCTGATACTGAGTGTATAGGGGTGAGGGTGTTTGTTTTAAATAAAGAAATCAGAACCAAAGCACCGAGACCTCCAGAAAGCATGTGGTGAAGACTCAGTTTTATATTCCCTGTGCATTGAACATGGAGCAAAAGCAGTTCCAGCTCTTCCTACATTAGAAGTGTCACTGGACTGCAACTCAGAACCAGGTACAACTTTCCTACTCCTGGGCACTGAGACACAGTAGAACAGACAGACATGGAGGGCTATAYATTTAGAATTCCTTTTCTTTCTTCCCTTTTTTTTCTGGTAGAAAGGGAAGAAAGTTCAGTCTTCTGCAAATGTCACAACCAGACACCTCTGGAAAATATAAGGAATCTAAGGAAGCACCAACTAACATCTCATTATTACCAAAATCTCCCCAGGAGGAATGACTGTTGCAAGAGGTGTTCATTCACCCCCTGCGTCAAGACGGGCAGGAGCCCAAATATTCTCTCCTTAGGAGAGGAGCTGCTTTCTCTTTCACATATATTATGCAACACCTGCTTAATGGATTTCACGATGATCAGTAAAGGAAAAACCTCCTCGCAGCAGAATGAAACTGCACTGTAAAGCCTATACTCATTTAATASTTCAAGAAGGGAGTTTTTCCTATGAACATAAGAAGCATCTACTGAACCGTCTCATGAAAAAGTCAGCAGGCTGTCCAGTATAGTAACAGAGTTGTTCAGGAGAAGGACCAAAAGTGGAAAGTGGGAATCTCATGTTAACCCTTCACAGTTTGGCCTTCCCATCCCAAAAAGCCAGCTCCACCCACTGCAGGATGAAGTCCCCTTTGCCCCTAAAGCGCAGCAGCAAAACTTGGGCAGTTCCCTTCCGTGAGAAACATTATGTTGAACCATGAATCATAAAAGCTTCATCGTATGATGACATTTACTCTAAAAGAAAGCTTCAGAGTTTGAGCTGTTTGGCAAATTCCTGATGGAATAAAAGCTGACAAGAACACAAGTCTCTTGATCATAACTGCAGCCCTTTGAGACTTCTACTTTACCATCACTTTTGCTGCAGTTCTCTTGTAAGGAATTTTTCATCTGAGCATTTTTTTTTCAGTGAAAACCAAGTTCTTTGAAAAAGAAACTTTTTGTGGGTATACTTGGACATGAATCACTCAGAAAACAACTTCCTTGCTAAAGTACAGTGCCTGAATATGCTCTTGGACATTAATTCTAACATAACCTACTGTGCGATGGGCGAGGTATCCACTGGGGAAATGAGAGAGGAGCAGATAAAGAGTCCAACASTATCTCCACAACCTCAGCAATTAGTGGGCTGCTCCGCAAGGATATGAGCTGGGAGCGGAGCACAACAGCACAGACTGGCACCGACTTGCCTTGCCTATGAAAAGCAGAAAATCTGCACTGCTTCTGYACAGGGCCTGATGGAGTCTTTTTGGACAAGGTCTTCCTAGCGGCTTCAGGCAGGTTTTGGAAATCTAACCAGTGKTTTTTTTTTCTGCTGTCAAATATGAGATTTCACCTGCACAATGGCAGGAGAAATAGAGAGACCCTCTCCAGCCAGTTCCTAATTCTCACCCCATCTTCCCCTGCGATCTGTGCAGGCTGCCTGGCTTYCCTGCCCATGTGCATATCACTTTTTGATATCACTAATTGCATATTCATTATTTCAGCAACGTTGTGAAGTTGAACATTTCTGACTGCATCATGAGCGTAATGATGTCCCAGCAAGAGAGCTATTTCTTAACAGAGTCTATTCATGAGAAGCCATGCTAGATTGGGCGTGCTGGACAACTGTCTGCAGCCAAATATTTTGTGCTTTTATTCAGAGAGTTAAACACTAGCTCTTGAAAATGTAAAAACCAAGCAAAGTTGGAGCTGGGGGAAAAAAAAAAAAAAAAGCTGGAGACCAGAATTTGGGCTGTGTCAAGAACGATGAAAGAGGAAAGTTAATGGTTATGGAAAAGCCAAAGGAAAAAAAAAATCCCCACAGACAAATTCTAGCTCTCTACACATTATAAAACACAGATGTTATTCCAGCATTCTGAGGAATGCTTCATCAAATGAAACACGAGTAGTCAGAACAAAACAAAATAAAACAAGCCCCATTTTTTAACTGATTATGTTTCTGTGAAATACTACTGAGCATGAATAAACAGTCAGAAGCAACTTTATCCCTGTAAATTCTGCAGGCCTGCCACAGCATCCAGGTAAAAGAACTGACAAAAAGAACTGACAAGAAGAAATTTTTAAAGTTAATAGGACTTGCTGCTCTCAAGAATACCCTTCTGCGATTAATGAGTGTTTTTCCTTTGGAGTTTATGCCATATAGATGATTACAAAGGAGGAAGGATTTTTTTTTCTACCCAAGCTTTTTGGTGACCTAGACTCTATAATTTTTAGTACTAGGCTGGATCAGCTAGAGCAAGGCTGATAATGTGGGCAGCTGAGAACCTGCTCCTACCACTTCACAGATTTAAAGCACTTTTCTCCTAAAGATGCCAAAGCGTCATCTAAAAGCATTTAGTAATGTTGCTATCCTATTTCACTTTGTTAAAGGCTATACTGAGGCCTCAGTTCTGCATGACCCCAGAATGACTTCATCTCAGCAAGTATTACTCTAGAAAAACAAGTGCTGTTTTGCAAGACTAATCACTGAAATAACTTTTCATTATTGCAGGAATCCCAGAGCAAATGATATATATTCCTTTTATATGTACTCTGTCAGTACATTAAATCCCTTATTCCTACAGGTAACAAATAGGCATGCAGCTAAATTCTCTTCTTAAAAAAAAAGACCCCCCCCCCCATGATATTTCTAACACTATCACTGTCTTCTCTCAAGCTGCAGTGGAAYTGAATTAAATAATGAAATGAGCACTTTACCCACGAAATCAGCAGGCACAAGCTTGTTTTTAGCAACACAGGCAGCCTGGTATCTGATGCTGCTGAGCTGATGCAACTTAATCTGCTGGGGGCATATATATTGCTCACAGTAGCACACAGCTGTGAAGGGCCAGTTAGGATGTATGCCCTCCAACAGCGAGGACRTACAAGTTCTGCCAGGACAACAAGATTAAACTATTTTCTTAAATAAGCCATGTGGCTCTTTAAAAAATGAAATCAAGACTAACAGGAGTTGATGGATTCACAGCACTTCTGCAAGTCTTTRTCTAATATATGGCTACATATGTTGTCATACGTAAATTGGAATTCTGAATTTCCTATAAATCTTGATGCCTGTTTATATATATTTATATATATTTGGTTTTTTTTTTAATATGGGACATGCATTGTGTAAAAACAAATTGCATTTTAATTTTTCTATATCCTCAGCTTAAAGGTCAATATRAGCCAGACACAGAACAACCACCTGCAATTTTTTTTCAGATAACCAGCTAAGATCAGTGAGACTGGGACCTTTCAAATCCATCACAAGGAAAAATTTCCAGTGAAATCCAGCTCAAAAGCCTTCCTACCTATTCCCATGACCTGCCAATGCCAGCTGCATGAACTGTATGTATATAGTGCTAGCTAAATTATGAAACCAGTTATGTTGCATTTTCTGACAGTTCCAGGTTTCCATCTACCTTACTGATAAAATTCACCCTCAGATTTTCAAAGCAGTAACGCAACGGGTCATTCATTGGATATCTRAGAGTGTTTTGAGCTTCAGCAGTTACTATTAACCCAGAGTATGTGAACTATGAGGGTTTTTATTGGTGACCAAGCACCCTGTTCCACCTTAAGCCTGCACCTGAGCTGAATGCCAATTTCGTGTCCACTGTAGATGCTCTCATCAGCTAATAGCCTGGACCTGTGCCAGGCTTGCAACAGCCTTTTAGACATTATTAAACTGTAAAATCCATCACAGCTTGAGTCACCCTCGGTAGAATAATGTCTTCACTCTTTCGCTCACCTACAAAGCGCTATATGGAAAGCCACAGTCACACAACATGTTGAATATAGCCTTGCTTTCTCTGTCACCTTCCTCGGAGAATAAGCTGTATTTTCTCTGATGAATGTGTCCTTGCATGATGCTAAGGAGTGAAGAGCGGAACAGTATGTCTCCTCACAGCTCCTCTTCCCTAAGAAAACAAATGAAAGGTCCCTTCAGCATAGTTTTTTGCTTAATGCAATGACTCTTCTAAGATTTATTGCAGCAGCTTTGCAAGAGATTTGTAGCAAGCAGTGCTCCGTCTGTAGTCTTACATCCCCACTGCTAGATCCATAATTCTCCCAGAGCAAAATGACAGAAGATGATTATGGCTAATCATGTATTATGATGACACTGTTTCTACAGAAAGAATTGCACTTGGCTTTTAGTGCCTTATTTGGGGGGAAAAAAATAAAATGAAAAAGCCCTTCTTACAAAGCTGAGACGAATTGCGCTTTGCTGTCTGGGGCCACGACATCAGCTGGAAACCCTGCGGTGCATCAGGAGTGCCCCGACCACTTTAAAAAATGTTTTCCGAAGACTGAATTGCTCAAAGGGTCAAACCTTTTAGCAGCAAATTGCTCTCATGATTCTAGCTTCGGATAATAAAAATGTAAATGTCTGGTCATCATTCAGCTTGTAGGAAATGAGCTGTTTATGCAGATCTCRATGCACAGGTAATGAAAATCGGAATAAAACCTAACTGGTTTTAAATGGTGTAAACCAACATTATGCTGTGTTTTAATGCGGGAAGGATAGACATCTTACTTTCCCTATAGCATGAATGGCCTAAAGTGGACAGAAAGCCTATGCTTAACAAAGATTTTTSCCAACACACAAATATTCATAAAAATATTCTTCTTCCTAAGAGCTTTGGAAGTTTTTGATAGCCATCAATGGCCAGCACCTCCACTGTACATCCCACCAAAAAGACAGTATCTCCAAGAGCATAATGCACCTGAGCCCTGAATGATAATTTGGAAGGAAGATTCCACCTTCCTGACTGACTGACAAAGCTTTCTGCTGTTCTTTTATTTGTCCTTGGAGTCTCCAGTTGCCAAAGGGAAACAAACTTTGCTTGCCTGGTTTGTGGGGCTGCAGCAAAGAGGAAAACTGCAGCAGGCTTTGTGCTGACTAACCCAGTAATTTCACAGCTCCGAGCTGGTCCTCTGCAGTCAGGCAGGCAGCAAGAATCCAATCTTGGCTTTAACTTGTGGGAGCTCAGACTTCCTTAGCAATATGCAACTTCTCTTGGTCAAATTCCTTGCAGGTAAAGCAAGCACTTGGTCAAGTAAAATTCATTGTATTCGAACTGCAAAGCAGGATGATTCAAATGCTTTGAAAATGTCTGAGTTAAACGTATAGCTGATGTGCTCTTCATTGTATGGCACTGATGCACACAAGATGCAAGTTCAGTTCTCCTCTCTGTAAGTTGTGTCCTGTGTGACCTTGCACAAAGGCTCAGGCCACAGGTCCCCAGCAGTAAAGGAGGGAAAAAACATATCCGAACTGTTCTGTAAGACTTTCCATTTCAAGGGGATTCCGGGGTTTATAAGGTAATGGGGCCACCGGATATGGAGTGAGATAAYGGGCTTTGTCTCCACTTTGCTTACAAACACAGTCTTATGTCCTTTTTATAGTGTTTTCTCTGGAATGGCAGCTAGCACTGTACTTTCATTATTATTTTGCCGAAATGCACAGAATAACTGCTAAATCCTGCCCTGTTATCAACGGATGGAGGATGACAGCCTGTTTGTTCACAGGACAAATAATGGAGTTGCAAAGAAAGGAAAAAGTGTGATTGCATATTTGAACAGAAATCAGAATTTCTTTGGTATAAAGAAAAATCAGAAACATTGAGCCTAGGCACGCAGAATGGGTGTCTCTAAAAATACACAGCACTGCCAAGCACTCATGGGTGTAAATGTATAGGTAGGCGGAAGAAGTCAGCAGACTCTCAGTAAGCGGAGCTGGTCTATTAGGAGAGGGAGGGCAGCACATGGGCTGGAACAYTTACTGCTTTGTGGGTGCAAATCTATAGTCTGCATATCCCAACATTTCATTTCTGTAACAGCAAGGCTGGATATGGACCTGCTTTTGAGAGAGCAGTCAGCCCAGTGCTGAACTCGCTTGAAAATCCTACCCGAAAATACACCCAAAAGTCTGAATTTCATTTACTGCTATTTTAAAGGTACTTCTCGCACCAATTTGAAACAAAATCTGTTGTTCTGCAACTTTGGAAAATTTGTACGTTTTTTAAGTATGTGTACCTAATGTCAGGATACTGTATCTGTAAAAGAAGGAAAATTTTTGCCATGTAAACCATGTTTTCTGGAATGTTTCCTCATCTTATTCCTAGTCCTCCTACACCTCCAGGAGTGGAAACAGTCTTGGCAGAAGCTTACTATTTATTTCAGTACTAAAGGCATTTTCTTCATTTTAAGGCCATCTCCCTGTTGCTGCCTCCCTTTCTTTGTACCGGATGGTGCTTGAAAAAAATCTGTCATTTTTGGTGTAGCAGTGAAATGAAAATACAGATAAAACTCATTCGTTTCTGGCTGAGGGGAGGGCAGTCTCAAATCTGTTAMARAAAAAAAAAAAAAAAAAAAAAAGCTGGATTATTATTAACACTAAATCAGGGCAGTCAGATTTACGCTGTAACAGCTTGTGCTGTAAAGGTGCCTTCGAGCACATTATAATCAGGTTCACAATGGAATGCTGAAGCATAATTCAAGACATACACTTAAGCATATGCTTTAAGTTGAGCTTCTTTTATTTCTGAATTAGGATTCAGCACTTCTCATTTCAATACCTTGCGTTTTCTTCCAGAAATACTGATCTGAATAACGAATATAAACGCCAGTGCAAAAACGAGGAAGAATTTTTTCTTCCATCTTTGTGTGGTTGTCCAAACAAAGCCCCATTAAGCTAAGGACAACCAGCTATCTCCTGCTGCAGCTACTTCTGCATCCCCATCAAAAGCACAACATGGTCAATTACTCCGGTGATTATTTCTAATGCTGAGGTTTTTTGGGATCCTTTTCCAAAAGGATTTTTCCAGGATCACTTTCCCCGTGGAAAGCTGGCACGAAGCTCTGGCTATGTAAGCTACGGCCGCTGGCTTCTCCATAAAACTGGTTCCTCCAGCCATAAAAGAGTGGGGATACTGCAGACCCACCATTCYGCCTATGCAGCTGCATGGAGATTATTGGCTATAATGTTTTTTTTTGAGCACGATCAATTTGGAAGGCAGTTTCACTTGGTTATTACTCGTATGGGGAACAGGCAAAGTGTCCCAGTGCATGGGAAGCAGGAGGCCGTTTTTAATTATCACAACAACAATGAGGATGCGCTAGAAAGAAGCACAAGGGGCTGCTTCAAAAAACTCATTTTGGTGTCTTTAGCAGGCAGACTGAATCACGTTGGTGGGAGAGAAAACTCCCCTCGCCGCTGAGGAAAACGCGGAGACAAACCCTGGAAAATCTGGGTYGAACTCCCTTCAGAAACTGCAGAACTGAGGCACAGAGGAAGTGCGAGCGACACATGCAAAGTTACACGAGGACAGGGTTAATTTCCTATCATCCTTTCCTTTGCCAATCACAAGAGGCATGTCTTTCCGAGAGCTTTTCCAGATAAAACAAGCAGCTCTTTGATGCTCATGTTTTTGATTACGATCATTTGAAATATTTCAATAGAGCGAGGCAGAAAAAAAATGAGAGATAATGACAGATGGTGAAAAGACATTTTAACCAGGCACGAGGAAACACGAAACTAGAATTGTAAGCTGTCATTTCTCATTACACTGAGAACTGTGCAGAATTTAAAAAAAAAAAAAAGTATGACTCTTAACACAGGCAAGCTCGATTTTACTTCAGTTTTAAGGGGAGCCTGTTGAACTTGTCTCTTTTTTCGTTTTTTTTTTCATCCTGGAGACACATTTTGTCTCATTCCCGCCTGCCAAGGGACCACCTCGGCCTCAGGGCACGGTGCTGTGATTTCCTGCCAGAAACCTTCGCCAGAAGATTTCCTCGCCAGGCTGACGGAGCCCGCGCTGCGGCGCAGGCGACGGCCGCCAGAACCGCCCGTTTTTTAGCAAAACCGCCCGTTTTTCAGCAAAACAAAAACACAGACGAGGCGCCGCGGCCAGGCCAGTTGCCATGGCAACGCGGCAAAGCCGGAAGCGGCCCGCGGGGCATGGCGGAAGTGGCGGGGGGGGAGGGGAGAGAGCGCGGCAAGCCGCCTGGCATGGAGTGCCCCCAGGCCCCGCCCCTCCGCGCAAGCCCCGCCCTTCCCCTGAAGCCCCGCCTCCCGCAGGAAGCCCCGCCCTCCGCCGCGGGGCTGGCGCTGGGGCCGCGCGCGCCTGACGGGCCCAACGGTCCCCAACGGCTTCCAACGGTCCCGCGCGCCGCCTCGCTCCGTGCCGCCGCCCCGGGGCGGGCCGCCGCGGCGGGTGGATGCCCAGCGCCTGCCCCTCGCCGCCGCCTGGCGCCTAGCGGGCACGGCCGGGGCACGGAGAGGGAGCCGCCGCCATGGGCTGCTGCAGCTCCGCCGCGCAGGTGAGTGGACCCGCGCCCGCCCGCGGGGCCCCGTCCCCGGGCACCTCCCCTTCCCTCCCCTTCCCTCCCCTGCACTGCCCTGCGGCCCCCGCTCCGTCCCGCCGCGCTGGGAATGTGCCTAATCCCCCACCACCACCCCCGGGCCCCTG